>NC_091871.1:0-342500 GCF_019399895.1 Cardiocondyla obscurior | reverse complement strand
TGATATAATCATGAGCGATGATGATATTATTTTTAAATATCAAAATGCGTTTAAAGCTTTAAAGAATCGTTCTCTTGATACACCACGATATATTTGTATATCGTGTGAAAGACTTTGTTACAAGAGAAATATTTCTAAAGTTAATAATAAAATTCAAACACGTAGAAATAATCCAATTTGGAATGATTTAATGACATATATAGAGAAAGAAAAAATTAATTCTGAATACATATGTCGTTATTGTGATAAAAAATTTCGTAGTGGTTTGTTGCCTCCTTATTGCATTCTAAATAATTTACTTGCAAATAATGTATCCGAGTGTATATCGTCTCTTAACGAATTTGAGAAAATACTCATACAGAGAGCTAAAGCTTTTCAGACTGTGGTGAAAATGGGAACAGTTTTTCATAAAGTTATTCCTGAAAGACAAAAAATACAAAAGGTTAAAGGTTCAACTTTTTATTTACCACTTCCTCTAGAAGAAACTTTTAATAAATTATGTGCAAAAACTGATCCGATAAATTTAAATTCCGAATTGTGTATTTTAGTTCGAAGTATTCCAACTAAGTCAAAAGTTATTTGGGAAGATTTAGTAAATTTAAGAAAAATATATCAAGCTTTAAAATGGCTGACAGAACGTAACTTTTTATATTCTGGCATCGTATTACTTGATACTCATAATCAATTAAATTTAGGAAATTTTAATAATGTGAAATTTTATGTTGAAGAAACAGAAAATAATACAGAAGCTTCATTTAATGAAGAATGTAAATTGTTAAATGATTTAAATTTACGAACGCAAGAGATGAAAAATTGTCTAGAAAATAAATTACCTCAGCACAAGGCTATGTTAACTCAAAAAGATGACAGTGACAGTTACTACGAACAATATACTATATATCCATTATATGAAAAAAAAGAAAATAAAACTGCTACTGCTTTATATCAAATGTTAAAAATTCAAAATGTTCCTTTGGATAATCGTGAAAAGAATTTGGATTTGATGTGTTTTCCAGATTTATATCCATTCGGTAAAAATGGTCAATATGATGAAGAAAGGCCGATCAAACTTCAAGAGCATGAATATATTAAATGTCGTTTGACGTCTAAGTATCCACAATTTAGATTGAATCAACAGTACTTATTTTATTTGTTACATAGAGCAAATATTCGTCAGTTAAATCGTGGAATTTATCATAAAATGAATATAATTGATTCACGAACAAATTAAGTCAAGATCATCTTGAAACACTTTTCAGTGTTATCCGGTCGCATGGTGGTTTTAACAATAACCCCTCTGTTAAACAATTTAAATCTGCGCTAAAGAAAATAATAACGCATAACGAAGTATCGGCACCATCGACGGGAAACTGTATACCGTTAGAAGAAATATCAATTTTAAATGTTTCCTCCGCAAAAAAAACCGTTGATATTATTAATCAAAGTTCGTTTTCCTCGTTATTTAAATGGACTGACTTACTTCAGACAGACGAAACTCACGATTATACAGAAAATATTCCATACACAACAGATTTTAGTATTAATGTTATTGTTTACATAGCTGGGTTTATTGTACGTAAGTGCCAAAAAATTATAAAATGTGCAGAGTGTTTAAAAGCACTATTAACTTCAGACGAAAAAACAACATATCATGCCTTAATACGAGTTAAATCACGTGGGTATTTGTTAAACCCATCTGCGGACGTAACATTTATATGTAGATGTGCTGAAAAAGCCATTAGAACTAGGTTTACAAATAATAATACATTACCTAAAAATGTATATAAAACTAAATTATTAGAAAATGAAATTGTTCAAGAATTTATAGGCAGAAATATTTTTAAGCAATTAAATAATCACATAAAAAATCAAGAACCCTTAAAAAACCATCGCATTAATTTAATTAAATTAATAGTAGAAACGTATATAAAAATTCATATTTGTCATTTTCTTAAAGAACCGAATTTAAGAACAACAAACAGACAATTTTATAATAAGTTGATACTATTTAAGGGACAATAAATTTAAATATATTGTAATAATTAGTTCAATATTTATTGACTGTAATTGTATTAATTGTAATAATTAATTTTAGGTTTTATAATATTTTGTATTTAAAAACATAAACTTTATTTCATATTTTGTCATACTTAGTATCATTTTTTATATGTACAACGCTCTCCTACAATCCTGTAAAGAGTAAATTAAAAAAAATATTAGAGAAAAGATAAATAAATATGTATATTCGTCGCAGATATAAATTTACATTTACTATCAAATACTGACTAAAAATCTCTTTTCAGTCTTCATACGTGGAGATGAAATTTTTGGGTTAGCAAACATAGAGTATATTTCCAGCCTTTCGGGAACCGTCGAATATGCGGCGGAAACACACGACGGTGTCCTATTGTAGAAAGAGAGAGTACTACACCCCCCTTACCGCGAATTAGGCAGGTTCCGAATTTTAGACTCCGTCCATATATTCTTACGTCCATGGTTTCTATCCCCGCTTCCATAAGTGTGTTCGTAAATGCGCTCATGATTAGAAGCGAATATACATATGAACGAACCTAAGGATCTTTTTTAACACCCTTTTTTACACACAGCACATAACGATATTGTTTTTTCACTGTGTTCGCGGTGCAACTGATTTAGTCGGCGTTTTATCCCATTTAAATTATTTTTGCAATACCATATTGTATAAATAATGTAGATACATCTATCATAGGCACGTTTTCCGTTTGTCCGCCTCTGAGGTATGAAACAAGTGCAGCATTGTCACTGAGAACATCATTGATAATGATCCATCCCCGCGTTTTTTCCATGATGATTTTTGCGTGCACAACCTCCTGCTCCGTCCATACCTGAGCTCGCAGAGGCAAGATTTCTATTTAAAACACATGGTATTGCCTGCCACCTCATTTCATGGAATTGGCTCTCTAGTCGTAAACATTCATGCGGCATTCTTTCAGTTGTGCGAGCCCAATCGCGAAGATTTACAGTAATCGAAGTAGCACCGACGTACTCGATGATCCCTCTTTGCCATTTTGAACCTTCGCGGATGGCAACGAGAGTTCCTATTATTATTTCATTCGGTGACAGTATCACTTGAGGTGCTGCAAATCTCATGCGTAAGGCCATTTGTTCCATCATCTCCTTATGAGCTGCTTCGTCGTTGATTAATTTCACCCAAAACATTGTAGGTGATTGTACGTGTACCACGCGTACCTCAATCGGCCAAGTGGACAGTTGTCTTACGTCGATGTTGGAAATCATCTGAAAAAAAGAAATTAAAAAATTAAAAAAGTATAAAATTATAAATTTTTTATTTATTAAATGGTTTTTAAAAATATTAAAAATATTTAAGAATATATAAGAATATATAAGAATATATACTTACAATTTTTGGTGACAAACGATGACGATCAATTACTGATGAGTGGTTGCAAGGAACTGACTGCTCGACGGTTGAAGGATTCATCTTGATCCAAATTGTTTTCATGTTTATAGAGATAAAAAATTATCATTCTCGTTCTCACTCACTTTGCCCTCGTAAACATATGTGCACTTGCTTCAACCCTCATTTATAAAATAGACTACGCAGAGAACAAAAGCTGTGCGACTAAACGCAAAGACTCTGCAAAACAGAGGATACCTGCTATTCGATGGGTGTACATTTCTTTTGTCGGAAAGAAATAAGTCAACGTTTTTAATTCCGAGAAGTAAAAGTTTGTAAAATAATTTTAGACGAGGGTAACCGAATTTTTTATTTGAAAGAGATAAGCTAACGGTTTTTTACTAACGGTTTTTAATACCGTGAATATTAGTAAATGACTCAATATAATTTGAGAGAGGGTAAGAAATGAAATCACATGATTAATTGGTAGTAGGGGGTAGGATATAACGCACTCGTTATACCTCTTTAGTCACAATGCGTGAATCTCATTAGTGATTGAGCGATCGACGACTATGTACGAAATGAACAACGAAGAAATCGAAGTTGATGAAGAAATTGAAGTTGATGAAGAAATCGATGAGATTCATCCCTTGTCGGAGGATAGTGCCTGCAACACCGACGACGACGAAACGGTTGAAAATACTACGCGGAAAACGGTCAATTTGCGGAATTTAAGCGCGATTACTCCGCGTACGAAATTTTGCGCTATATATTTTTATTACGGTGACGAGCGAGGATACAACGTGTGCGCTTCTTGTTTGATATCGATGCAATACGATTTATATGACCCCATCTTCAAAATTCGCAAACATGTTGTAGGATCCTATGACAGTCTCTACGGTACGTGGTGCTCGAATTGCAAAGCCACAACGTTTGTTATAATCTCGTGTGATATGTGCCCGGTGTGCACAACTGCGTGAGCGAGCAATGTACTTCGATTTTACATTCGCGTTAATTGCTAATGTAGGTTTTTTTTTATTTTGTTGTATTTATCGCTAATGTTGTCTTGCTTATGTCGTGGTTTTTTGTTGTATTTATCGCTAATATTGTTGTTTTGTTGTATTTATTGCTACTGTTGTTGTCTTTCAACTTTTGAGTGCGCCAGACGTATGATAAACATAAAAAATGGATCGAAGTCTCCTCGAGGAAGAGCGTCAACTCCTGTTGCAGGCTAACACCCTGACTACCTTGGTAGAATTTTTCACTTGGGCTGAAAGATGCGACGAGCTAGTAAATCAGCTCGAGGAACGTAGCCGCGCTAAGCGAGCGCGCGTATCCGTCGGGTGCGCGCAATTCACGGTGGCGAGTATCGCGCGACTCCTAGGTGCCAAGAAACATTTATACGAACGTTACGTGCATCAGGGTGGTGAGTACGCGAGCACTAGTGCTGCCGACGGTGATGGTGACAAAACGACTAATGAACTCGATTGGCGTGAGATCGAGACCACGTTCAAAAGTCGTATCGCAACGGGTGTGGTGATAAACACAAACTATATCGAGCCGCTGCGATTCCTGGAGGACGCCGGTAACGTGGTGTACAAGCGCATACGAGACATCATGCTTAAAAACAATGGTGTAAAAGTGAATACTGCGTTCAACGGTGAGTTTACGGCCGGGGACAAACGCGCCAACGAAAGTATAACCATGAAAAACTGTGAGATTTTTCGAGAAACGGATGTGCGCGAGTGGTACCGGCTACACGTTGTCGAACCCACGCTGGCTTCTCTCGAGGAGTTTCAGGAGCGTGACAGCGGATGGGCGTTGTCGCGAATTTTGAATTTGATAATCAACGTAAGTAAGTACAATCCGATGCGCGCGGGATGCTACGTTACATTGCCACGGAAGTTAGCCGCTAAAAAAGCAGTGATATGTGTAAAGTCGATGGACGACAAGTGTCTCGCGTGGTCGGTAGTGGCGGCTCTGTATCCCGCGAAGCAGAACGTGAATCGGGAATCGTCGTACCCGCATTACACAACGGTGTTGAACGTCGAGGGTGTACAGTTTCCCGCGACTCTTAAAGACGTTGCGAGACTCGAACGATTAAACGATATCTCGATCAATGTGTACGCCACTGAGAGATGCGGAAAAGAAATTAACGTTCTACTTGTACACCTCACTAACGAGAAGAAAGAGAAACACGTAAATTTATTGTATGTACAACGCGACAACGACAACGATGAACAGGAAGTAGGACACTTTGCGTGTATCAGTAATCTGTCACGCCTCGTCAGCTCACAACTAAGCGGACGCGAGCATCGTAAATACATTTGTGATCGGTACGTATTGTTTTGAATATTTCATTGATTTTTTCTTTTTAAATATATTTTTAAAAAATATTTTATTTTAGGTGTCTTCATTACTTTATTCGAGCGAGAAATTTAAGCTTCATATTGTGGATTGTGGAACTTTAAAAAACTGCGCTATACGACTACCTAGCGAGAACGACAAATGGCTCAGCTTTTCCAACCACGACAACAAGGAGCGCGTAGCATTCATCGTATACGCCGATCTGGAGTGCGTGCTGCGAAAGATCGATCCACCATCGTCGCCGGAGCAAACGACGTTTAACTACCAACGTCATGAAGTATTCAGCGTGGGATACTACGTGCGATGCTCGTTCGACGAGTCGCTGTCAAGATATGAATATCATCGCGGACTCGATTGCATCGAGTGGTTCGTTGAGCAGTTAGTGAAACTGGCTCATCGCGTAAAAATTATAATATTGAAAACCATCCCGATGGAGACTTTGTCGAATGTGCAGCGTGTAGGGATCTTGGTTCGGAGGTTGATGACAATATTCGTATATGATATAAAATATATATTTAACAAGTTTTAACAAGTACAATTTAATTAGGATATGTTAACAGTTCGACTTCTGACCAGACAATGAATATTAATTTTTGATTTGCAGGTCTGTTCCTTGGATCACGGAATAATTGATATATAGAGGGTAGTCCGCTGTGTTGTTAGGTTACGGATGGCGCCACATCTACTTGGGTTGTTCGTTGCGCTGTTGGACTAAGGATGACGCCACAAGCGCGAGGAGCATAAGAACGCGACAGTATGCCACGTGTGTGAAAGTCCGTTTGCGGTGGACGAGAAGCGTGTGCGCGATCATTGCCATATGACCGGTCGGTATAGAGGTCCCGCGCACTCAAAATGTAATTTGCAATACCGCGACACGCGTTACATCCCCGTCGTGTTTCATAATTTGTCAGGCTACGACGCACACTTTGTCATAAAGGAAATCACCACGGCGTATGAGGGTAAAGTCGATTTGTTGCCGATAACGAAGGAGAAATACATTTCTTTTACAAAACATGTAAACGATACAGCTAAGGGACAGGACTTGCAAACTGCGATAAAATTGCGCTTTATAAATTCGTACAAATTATCGTCTTTACTCATTAAAGATAAAATGCGAATCTTGCGCGGTGAATTTGCAAAACTTTCAGAGGAAAATTTCAATCTCTTGACACGAAAAGGTATATTTCCGTACGAGTACGTCGACAGCGTCGAAAGATTAAATGAGTCGAGCCTACCGTCGCGCGAATCGTTCTTCAGCTCGCTGACCGGTGACACGGTGAGTGAGACAGATTACGCGCACGCCGAGACCGTATGGCAGCAATTCTCTATTCGAACTTTAGGCGAGTACAGCGATCTGTACCTCAAAACCGATGTATTGTTATTGGCTGACGTATTTGAAAATTTTCGCGATAGATGCGTCGAGAGTTACGGACTCGATCCCGCGCATTACTACACCTTACCCGGTTTCACGTGGGATGCGATGCTCAAGCATACGCGCATAAATTTCGAATTGTTGACCGACATCGACATGGTGATGTTCGTCGAACGCGGTATACGCGGCGGTCTCAGTCAATGCTCCAACAGATACGCGCGAGCTAATAACAGGTACATGCGGTCGAGGTACGACTCGTTGAAACCTTCGTCGTACATCGTGTATTACGATGTAAACAACTTGTACGGTTGGGCTATGTGTCAGCCGTTACCGTACGCGGATTTTGAATGGGTCAACGACCAAGAACTCGCGAACCTCGACGTAGACGCGATCGCCGTGGACTCGCCTACGGGTTATATCCTTGAGGTGGATCTCGAGTATCCTGCAAGCGTGCACGACATGCACTCCGATCTGCCGTTCTGTCCCACACGAGAGAAACCACCGGGGGTAAAACATGATAAATAACTTTTGGCTACGCTGTACGATAAGAAGCGATACATCATACACTATCGCAATCTGCAGCTGTGCACGCGTCATGGTCTTCGCGTCACCAAGGTTTAGCGCGCGCTGCGATTCACTCAGTCAGCATGGTTGCGCGATTACATCGAGCTCAACACGCGACATCGAACTCGCGCGACCAATGATTTCGAGAAAAATTTGTTTAAACTTATGAACAATGCGGTGTTTGGTAAAACGATGGAGAACGTACGAAATCGCGTCGACGTTCGATTGCTCTCGCAGTGGGACGGTCGGTACGGTGTGGAAGCGATGATCGCCAAACCTAATTTTCACAGCAGAAGTGTATTCGCGGAAAATTTGGTGGCTGTGGAATTGCGTAAACTCGAGGTAAAATTCGCTAAGCCAATATACGTTGGTATGTCCATACTCGACATATCTAAGGTGTGTTTGTACGAGTTTCATCACGAGTACATATTACCAACTTTTGGAGACAAATGTAGCGTCATGTATACCGACACGGATAGTCTCGTGTACAGCGTCCAGTGTGACGATGTATACGAGATGATGAAGCGTGATATCGCTCGGTTCGACACGAGCGACTACCCACCTGATAACGCGTACGGTATGCCTCTCGCGAACAAAAAAATACCAGGTTTAATGAAGGATGAGTGCAACGGTGCGATTGTTACAGAATTTGTAGGACTCAGAGCAAAAATGTACGCGATCAAGGTGGACGGTAAAAGTGACACTAAAAAAGCAAAAGGTGTAAAGAGTGGAGTCGTGGCGCGAACTATAACGTTTGACGATTATGTCAAGTGTCTCGAGAATGAGATTGCTATGACTCGCGACCAATCGTGCGTAAGATCGAAATTGCATCAAGTGTACACCGTATCCGAGACAAAGATCGTTTTGAGTCCGTATGATGACAAGCGATATCTCGTGCCAGACTCGACCAATACCTTACCATGGGGTCATTATCGCATACCTCTATAATTATATATGTATTACAGATGTATCAAATGTATTATAGATTGCGTTAATGTATTATAGATTGCGTTAATGTATACAGTACACATGTATGTAGTATACAGTACACATGTACGCAGTATGCAGTACACATGTACGCAGTATGCAGTACACATGTACGCAGTACACATGTACGCAGTATGCAGTATGTAGTATGTAGTATGCAGTATGTAGTATGCAGTTTTATATTTTATTATTTTAAATACATCGAATCGCATATAAATGTGTAAAATAATAAGGATATACATCTATGCAGTATATAGTTTTATTTTTTAAATACATTGAATCGCATATACATGTGTAAAAAAATAAAAAACTTTATTAAACGATGCTGTTTTTGTCGATCCATGAATTGTGTGATCCATCAAATCCCAACCATTTCACGTAGACCTTGTCACCCTTCTTACGCAGAACCTTCTCCACCAGATATACGTCCGGATGTGTCGCGCGGTGCAACTCATGCTCGTAGAACGCTCCGGCTATCGCCTCACCGCGATAATCCTCGAGCAGATAGGTTGCTGGATTGGTTTGCTGCACCTTGACGATCGTGAAAACCTCGGTGGTCCAATTTGGAGTGTATCCCTTTACGAAAATCATTTTAAACTTGCTCACGCGTACTTTATCACCGACCCTGAATTTGGCCGGAGCGGCTATCTTTATCGCGCTGTACACGGTGTCAAGAAGTTTCTTGGCGATCTCAGGTGTCACGTCGATGGGCCGCATGCCGATCGTTCGGTGCTTGCGCCTATTATACTCGTCTACGAGACGCGGTAGCGCGTTGCACCACTCGTAATTGCCGTTGAGCGTAAACATCTTCCACATAATGTTTTTGAGTGTGCGATTGAATCGCTCAACTACTGACGCCTTTAACACCGAGTACGTTGAGTAATGATTGACACCGCGTTTCGTGAAGAGCCGTTGTACGTCGGTGTTGTAAAACTCTTTTCCCATATCGGTTTGTAAATTTTTCGGACATCGCCCGCTCTTTCGCATCAACTCCGCTAAAGCGTCAGCCGTTTTGCTGCCGCCTTTATTCTTCAGCGGTATTGCCCACGCATACTTGCCGAGTACGTCGATGACGGTGAGAATGTAACGGTAACCTCGGTTGAAACGCGCGTACGGTTGCATCTCGACGATATCAGCCTGCCACAAATCGTCGTATCCCTTGACCACGACGCGTCTTCGCGGAAAGTTTCTTCTCGCCGGGGCGTGTAACTCGTCGACAAGTCGCCTCCTCTCAGGACCCGTGTCGTTAGACTTGCGTGATTTAGACATGATCAATCACGTCCCGCAGCACGCCGATTCTGTCGCTTGATTCTTTCAGTCGATTAATTTATAATCAAACCAGCCTCACGCAGTTCTTCGATAATTGACAAAATTTCATTGTCGTGAGCGTTGTGACCGGCTCGACGCGAAGCATCCAGCAATCTAAGACGATCCACGAGCTCGTTGAAATCGTCCCAGTGCACGTAGTCGATCGCGTGATCATTCAACGTCATGAGGTGAGGTAATCCTTTACCGAAACTTTTTCTTCTCGATTTCTTGGCCGAATCGCCCGACATCAGCGGTGCGATCACCTTCAAATACTTTGAGCCTCTGTTACCCATGACGCGACCGTCGTCGCTGAAATTTTTTTTATGCGCGTTCGTCGATTCGAGTATGCTTTTGTAGTGACGTTTATCCGCCTCGGTGTAAGCAGTTACGTCGGGTATCTTCTTGAAAATCAACTCATACAGACCTTCCGTTCCAGGATATCTCTTACCAGCGATGATTATATCGTCGTTCTTATGGTCGAATTCAACGTGTTTGTTCCCGAGCATTACTTTGTTTGTGTCAAAGTATATACCGAAAACGTCGTCGATATTTATTCTTCTGTCACCGCTCGCCGCTTCAAGGTACATCGTTGCCAGCGATACGCTGGGTCGCGGTGTCGATACGCCAAGTCGCGGCGTCGATATGCCGGACCGCGGCGTTGATGTCCGGGGCCGTGGCGTCGACGGAGGTTTGACGTTTTCGGTCGTAACGTATGAATCGACGGTTGTATCACCAAATGACGGATTAGCTACAATCGTATCACCCAACGTTGCCGATGACAACGAATCGTCAAACGTGACGTTTAAACGCCGTTCAGGTTTTGATGTCGACCACAATCGTCGCTCCAGTTTCGGCGTCAAACGCTCCGATTTTGACTCCATCTTCGGTACCGCGATACCGGATTCCTCGACGGTCTCAACCATCCGTTTTAGAGGTTCGACGATGGGCTTGAGACGCTTCTCCGACGCAATGTCGGCGTCGATCGTGTCGGTTTTTATGGCTCGATGTTTTCTGCGAATCGCCTCGCTCGTCTTCTCGATCTCCCGCGTAATCTTTTCACGCTCGCGCACGTCGTGGTTGTCATCTTTCCTCGTCATATCGATCAATCGATTGTATCCCCTCCGATCTGTTCTCGACAAAGCGTCTTCGACGACTGGATGTCGCGCGATTTCGACAACCTGTTAAATCAACTCGACGGTACCGCGAACACGTCGAATCCTCGCCTGTATCGCCCGTTGTCGAGCGGACTGTTCTTGTCGATCACCGCGAAACCGTGATCGCGTTGCCAGCATTCGCGACACAACACGCTGAACTCGTCGTACCAAATGTCGGTGTTGACGTGATCGTTGTACACGTGTTTCAAATTTGTTCCATCCTGTTTGAACAAAATAAGCAGATTTGCGTTATCGCGTATCAGATGCTTGGGTATCCTCGCGTACGACTGGCACAGATAAAAGCAGTCTACGTTCGAGTGACGACCCATCGCGAAGTACTCCCTCACGGCGTCTTGCTTGTCGCACGCGATATCGTCGAAGATGAAAATCGAATGCGGAAGTGCCTCACTCGTTGGAACGACGTCGCTGTTGTTGGAAAACGTGAAATAGCCAATCTCTTCGATCGGCGTCAGCAGACTTTCCAAGTACTGATACTTGGGCTGCTGCAGCGACTTCGAGTACACGTACACGTTCTCGAAACGCAAACCGTGCGGACTTTCCAACAGACTGATCAGAACGTTAGTTTTGCCGCAGTTTGATGGACCGCACACGATCGCGCGCACGGTGTTTGGCAGCATCTCACCGTGCCTGCGTATTTTCTCTCCCTCGAGACTATCCATTAATCGTAATCTATCGTCACAATTCGCGACGCGTATCGTCTGCGGTTGTCGCACGAACCGCATCTCGTACCCGCTGTACGGAGACGATCACTCGCGCGCCTATTTATAGTAGCGCGACCCCGCGAATAGCTCATTAATCGACATGTATCTCGCGCTGAAACATTCCTTTGACGTGTTGAATTTGACCGCGGAACAGTTGAGCATCGTACCAAAAGCCGTTTTGCTGCACGTCTGCGGCGATTACGTTCATCACGTGTGGGACAAACTTCCCGTGCACTTGACGGAAGATCCGGAGGTTCGAACCTACCGCAGGTGCCTCGAGCATTACAATCAACCCTGGCAAGAAACGCACATCGACGGACCTGCTCCGTTAATCCGAGAGTGCGGCGAGTGTCAACGTCGTCTACCGATTCGTTGGAAGTAAAGTGATGCGGCAAGGGTCTGTTGAATCGCGCGATAAACGCCCTTCCCTTCGAACTGCACATCCCCGGTTATCAATTTTGTGGCCCGGGAACTCGATTGAAGGAACGCATAGCGAGAGGTGATCGAGGCATCAATCCGTTGGACGAAGCGTGTCGCGAGCACGACTTGGCGTACGCGCGAAGCAACGATCTCACGGACAGACACGCAGCGGACAGAGAACTCGCGAAGAGAGCGGGAAAACGCGTTATAGCGAGAGATTCAGGCTTACGTGAGAGAGCCGCCGCAGCAGCCGTGTGGGCTGCGATAAAAGCTAAAACGAAAATTGGCATGGGTATGTCTACTACGACTAGGAAGAAGAGGTTGAAGACTGTGAGAAACAGAACGATTACGAAGAGGCGGAGAAGTACGATTCACAAAAAACGCATACTTCCAACAGCAAAGCGCGGCGGCATGCTGCCGATTATTCCGATTCTCGGCGCAGTCGGATCGCTTGTCGGTGGAACTGCGAGTATAGCGAGAGCTGTAAACGAGAGAAGAGCTGCGCGCGCAGCAGCCGGTGGATCCGGCGTACATCTGGCCCCGTACAACGGTGGACGAGGTCTCTCTCTCAAGCCGTACAGGTACGGCAGAGGTACGACTGTTGCGAAGAGAGAATGAAAAAAAAAACGTCGAGCAGACGTTAAAAATGCCCACGGGTGCTACTACGAACGTGCAATTGAATCATCTGGCCAGACGTATGCGCGTTCCTTATTTCAGAAACGTCTTTATGTTCGACACCCTACCTACGAGTGGCGCGCGTACAAACGAGAGCGGTATCGTGAATCTGGACAACGTGACGGGTCCGGGGACTCACTGGGTAGCGTACGCCAAAAGGGGAGATCGCGTCGCGTACTTTGACGGCTTCGGTAATCTCCGACAGCCCATAGAATTGGTGAGATATCTCGGAGTCGACGTCTTGTCGATGGAGTATAATCGACGATCCTATCAAACGTACGATTAGAGTATCTGTGGACAGCTGTGTTTGCGCTTTTTAAGTACGATCGACGCGATTACGTTTAAATACTGACGTCGCGACATACTTCGTCTCAATATCGCTTCAAACATGTCGATCACGCTCACGTTGACCGATAGGAGCAGCGTTCTCCATTCGAGCTACTCACCGGCGTTGGATATCAGCGACGGTGATTACGAGCTCGGTCTCATGGACTTTGCGACTTACAACACCATACCGAACGTCAATTCTACAAACAATAAATTCTACTACGGCACGGACGGCAAGCAGATTACGATTCCCGAGGGATCGTACGAGATACAGGCAATAGACAAATTTTTGAAACATGCGATGCCGCGACAACGCGACACCATCGATGGTAATCGTAATGAGAAGAGCGAGAAGAATGAGAAGAATGATGATTTCTCGATAGCGATTCGCGCCAGCTTCAACACTATGAGGAGCGAGATCAAATCAGCGTACACGGTGAACTTTTCGAAACCAAACTCGTTGGGACCGCTTCTCGGATTCTCGCCACACCGCGTACTGCAGCCGTGAAAATGGCACGAGTCCGACTTACCGATCAATATAATCAGCCTGAATATTATCCGCATCGAATGTAACGTAACCGCGGGCGCATACTGCAACGGCGAACGCGTGCACACAATTCATGAATTTTCACCGAAAATACCACCGGGATATAAGATCACGGAAACGCCTACGCAGGTCATTTATCTGCCGATCATCGTGCGATACGTTACGGATCTCACGATACGCGTCACCAACCAGAACGGTCGACCGCTCGACTTTCGCGGAGAGGATATCACCGTCAGATTGCACGTGCGACTACAACGACAACGACAACGATAACGTGGCATGTTAATACCGAACGAAACGAGACGCGTTACGACGATCAGTTTCGGTACTGGTACGATTCAACAGCCTGAACCGCGACAACATATCGCTGTAAATAGCGTTGGAAGGATAAGAAGAAGACTAACCGAAACAAACGTTGAATTTCTGAGATCGCTCGGATTCGCTGTGCGAAATAATTTTATCTGAACGATGGCCGACATTCTGAATATCCAAGACGAACCGGTCTTCGACGATCGAATCGTCAAGATTGAGACTCACGCATACAATCCGTTTGCCAATACGACGTTCGGATACAGCGATGAGATAAGAATACCGATACAGCAACAAGATCTGTACACGCTGCCGCACGAGAGTTTTCTCTGCATCGAGGGAAAATTAACGAAGGGCAAAATGGTTGCGGGAGCCGACGTGATCCTCGGGGACAACTGTATCGCCTTCATGTTCGATGAGATACGATACGAGCTCGACGGTGTGGAGATCGATCGTAACAGAAACGTTGGCGTAACCAGCACGCTGAAAAATTACGCGACCGTTTCATCCGACAGGAGCGTGATTCTGCGGAACGCGGGATGGCTCGCTCCCACGATCAATGCGAACGGTTACTTCAATTTCTGCGTACCGCTCAACATGCTGCTAGGATTTTGCGAAGACTATAGGCGCGTCGTGATCAATGCTCGTCACGAATTGATTCTTATACGAGCGCGCAACGACAACAACTGTCTAGTGGGCAGTTCCGCGCTCGAGCCTAAAGTTGACTTGCTGAAGATACAATGGCGTATGCCTCATGTACCTTTGAACGAAGTAAAGAAATTGGCGATGTTGCGCACCTTGGAGAGCGGCCGATTCGTCAGTATAGGTTTTCGCTCATGGGATCTGTACGAGTTTCCGCTACTGCAACTCACGACCAAACACTCATGGGCCATCAAGACCGCCACGCAACTCGAGAAACCTCGATACATTATCTTTGCTCTGCAGACGGGTCGAAAAAACGTTATGTCTGAAGACAACAGTCGTTTCGACAATTGCAAACTGATCAACGTGAAGCTCTATCTCAATTCAGAGTGCTACCCGTACGACGATATGAACCTCGACTTTGGCAAACGTAGATACGCGATTCTCTACGACGCGTACGCGCGTTTTTGCAAAGAATACTACGGCTACGAGTATCTCGAACCGAATCTCACCGTCACGTCGTTTCTGCTCAACGGTCCGTTCGTCATCATCGACTGCTCGCGTCAAAACGAGTCGGTTAAAACCGCTACCGTAGACGTGAGATTGGAGTTTGAATGCAAGGACAATGTAGCGCCAAATACCACGTCTTACTGTCTCATCATACACGATCGTTTGGTTCAATACAATCCGTTGACCAACGTTGTACGTAAGATCACGTAGAAACGATCTTCGACGTATGTATGTAAAGCGGTGAATCGACGAACGTTGCGTATTCACTTCCATTCCGTCGTATGCGTAACGTCGATGGCGTTACGTCTCCGACTCCGCGTCTCTTTTTTTCGACATATATTAAAATTTTAGTTAAGGGGAAGGTAGACCATAGTCCATTGTAACACAAAAAAAAACTTTTGAGCCTTTTAGAAGACAATTCATAAAACACTAACATATTTCGGGACAAGTTGTTGCGTGAAAGCATAAAAAACATGCAACAAATTGTAAACGGGCGCCAACGAAAGTCAGACAAAGAATTTGTCTAGACATAATACAAAAAATCAAAACCTTAAGGGGCTCATAAATATTTCAACTTTGATAACCTGTCCGTCACAGGAAAAGAAAAAATAACTTTTTCTTAAAATTGTAATTGCGTATGGATCCTGAGCTTTAGAAAAACCAAGAGCGCGAGAGGCCCGTAATTACCGGAGTATGTGGTGCAGACAAAGGCAATAAAGTCAGGTAACCATACGTCATGTGGAAGGTAGAAGTTTCCCCACCATCCCTCGATGGAAATGATAGTAAAATTCTGGAAGGCTCGGAAGGGATAACTCGTTGAAGCGAGGGTGCTTCGTAGGCATATTATTTCCTTAAAACCAATGGATTTCGGGAATTCCTTACCAAAATTTAGAAACTAAGGGCGAAAACTTAGACGTTTAAAAAATAGAAAAGGGATGAGGTGCGAATGCCCAATAATTTTAAGATAGGAAAAGTGGAGGAACAAGCTCCGCAAATGAAAGATTAGAATTTCGGAAAAGTGAAAATTCGGGAAGAGTCCTCCCCTTTTCCGAGCTTATAAAATCTTGTGCTTTGGCTTAGCACGCTCTCTTGCATCTCAGCTACAGCCGATACAGTTTATTTAAAATTGACGTGAGTGTCAGAGTGTGCAAGACGAACCATCAGGTATCGAAGAAGCAGTTAGAAGATCGCCTAAAAAGTAAGTCTCAACGTTTCAATATGTATTTTTGCGAAATTCGATTCCACTAAATGTATTTTCCAAATCAATTGTTTTTTAAGTATAATCAAAGAGAGAAGAAAATGTCCGAGTCGGGGTTACGCGGTTTTAATTCTGTTCGGTTGTTCCTGTGATCTGTTAAATGTGTGAGAATGCCTGCTTCCGAATATCGGCCAGGATACGCTGTCGAATAAACAGCATTTTTCAGTGGTTTACGCCGCGAAATACTGTTGGAAGTTTGGCGACTGTCCACGGCTAAAGAATCGGCAAGCGATTCTCGCCAAAGATAGATTACGTGGATTCACTCATGGACGAGTCGAGGCCTTCGGAAATCGTCGGTGACGAATCTCTTTCGCTCCATTCTTTGTTAAACCTTGCAAAATTCTGTTAAATCAAATTAAAAATAAAATTATAAATTTTAGTGGAATTTTTTAATAAGAAAACTCTCAAGAAAAGCCGGGCGCGAAAGAATAAACAGATCAAGAATCTGAGGGAGTTGGTCCGCCGCTTCTTTATCCAGTACTTGCTCGCGGCGGCGCCAAGCAAAGAGGTGTTCGTTTCTCCTGCGCGCAACGAAGAGAGACCGTGGTCTCCTCGTCCGGGCCCTCCGCCACCGTCACCTATCCACGGCGACCCGGAACCGTTGTACGGATAAATCCCGCAAGAGGAGATCCTAAGCGTCCCATGTGAAAATTCGTCCGGCGACATCAATCTTTCGAATCAGTCCACGGAGCCGGGATCGGAACAATTCCGCCCCACGACTCCTTCGTATACCCCGAATTCTTCCCTCATCTCCGAACCACGGTTTCCCGGAGGTGAGCCAAGAGCCTGTTCCTCTCCTCTCTCACCACCTCCTTTTTCATTTGAACCTGAGGAAGCCGACTCTCTGGGCGAAGATGAATCCATCTCTCTCCCAGGAGTAGACTTCCCCGATCAACCTCCATCTCCCGTCCCGAGTATTGAGGTCCTCGAGGAACATCCAGAACCGAGAGAGGTTACAGATCCTCTCCTGGAGCTCCTACGCAGGGCCTGTACTCCGTGGACAGATCCTGTCCCGGAAAGGGCCTTTTTCATCGGCCCTGACCACTTTGAGCCGGAAGAGATCAGGAGTCAAGCAGCTCGGTCTGCTCCTGATTCTCATTTCTTTATATATTATCCCGGGGTGGAATTTCCTTTCCTGGCTCCGATGCGACTCATTGACTTAGTATTTCCAAGATCCACAGCAAGGGTGGTGGAGATTGAGGAAATTACTTTAGATTAAATCACAATAACAAATACACACACACACTCATATACATATTGTAAATACTCTCTCGTCTTCCGAAATGCTAAATTTATACTTATTCATCCGGTTACACCCTTTTTCATATTATTTAATTTTTACTGTAAAAACATTGACGTTATTTTTATATTTAAAACAATCTGATTAAATTTTCTAAATTGTCTCTCTGTCATTTTATTGATCAACTTTAATTTTGTAATTCGAATCATTATATTTAGAATTAAAATTGTTAATTTTGCGTTACTGAAATCATGATTTAATTATTTCATTATTACCCTGAATTATCCTACTAAAGCGAACAATCACGCCTGGTTCTATCCCAGAGAATAAGGATTCATTTCCTTTTCCTAAAAAAGAACCACTTACGCGCTCAATCGGAATCCGAGATATTTAAATAAATAATCTGCGCGTAAAATTGTGAAGATTCGAATCTCGAATCTCACGTAAATTCGGTGGTACGTCACTTTCCTACCTTACCGTCAAATTCCATTCCCGAGTATTCCTTACAATTAATTAATTAAATAAAATTATCCTTCTTGACGTAACATTTTAATTTCAACATTTTATTTTGATTAAATTTGATTTTAATGTCGGACTTTAAATTGAAGGAAGTTGAGTTAATTTATTATTAGTTATTATTTATTGTGGTATTCCTTGGAGGTGTTTCTGTAGAATCTCGTGAACGAAGAGTGTCGCGTTTGGTTCGGTCGCTTCTTTATAAAGCGCGCGCAGAAAAATTTTCGGAGATTTTCTGCAGCCGTCGCTAAGCAAATAAATTAAGATTTTGGAATTTTTTAATGAAGAAACGCGCCGGTAAACGAATTTAGATTAAACGACTCCGATACCAAGTCAAAAGAGCCCTTGAAACAAAACAAAATCCTTTCTCTCTAATCCAGAAATTAAATCAATATATTGAATTTATTAAATCAAAGTATAAATTAATTCCGATTGATTTCCAGATCAATTATCCGAATTTTAATAATATTCTTAAAACAGATCCGCGTTTTGTAATTTATAGAAATCTTTATCTTTTCGGTTTAGACGATTAAAAATTAATTTCACAATCTTTGTCCGGTCCCGAGTAAAATTCTTAAATGAATTGACTTAAAAACGGACTAAATAATTACGTTTATCAGGACGTGACATGGGTATTGCAAAAAGTTTCATCATGTGGATCCATACGCCGGCTGAATGAATTACACCGAAAGGGCCTTAAGTCCGTTCGTATATCCGCTTCTTTAAGCATCATTCATTGTGCATTTACGAACACACATATGGAAGCGGATAGAAACGCAGCACGTGATTTTCAGTCGGTCGCTCGCCAGTCGAGGATTACAGACGTCAAAATTGCTTTTATTGTTTTTTATTGCTTATGTTGTTTTTATTACTGCTTATGTTGTTTTCATTACTGCTTGTGTTGTGTTTATTATTGCTATTGTCGTTTTTAATTATTGTTGTTTTTTTTGGCTATTGTTGTTTTTTTTGGCAAGATCTAAATTATACAGAAAAAAAAATCTACACATCAATCACTATGAGTTGCAGAAACTACCTGATTAAGGTGTGTGCCAGATCTGACTGTAAAATGTTTCACGAGGTCCGGTGGTGCACGAAATCGTCGTGCTTAACAGGCAGCACATGCAAATTTGTCCACTTTACGCAGGATAAGGTGGACGAAATTAACAACCTTGTGCGGCCTATGTTAGAAACGGCATTTCTCGGTTTTAAAAGCTCGGAAAAGGGGAGGACCAGCGCCTGATTTTCAGTCTTATCCAAAATTTGAATTCTATTCGTTAGGCTTATTCCTCCACTTTTCCGTCTTCGCAATTATTGGTCGCCCTTCTCTCAGTTTTCTTAATTTTCTAAGTTTTCGCCTCTAGTTTCTAATTTTTGGTGAGGAGTTCCCGATATCTATTGGTCCAAGAGAAAATGTTTATAGGCTCCCCTCCACATGGCCTCAGCCCTTCCATGCTTCCAGATAACAGATTCGAAAATGCTTAGGTAACCCTTTTTATTGGCAGCGTGCAATTGCTGCCTGAATTTTTATAGTTTCCGGCCGCGTATTTTATTTTTATTATCGCAGGCGTTTTGCCTCTTGTTTTTCTAATCCCTAGGATATACGGCGAAATTTTGATTTTAAAGAATTGTTTTTCTTCCAGAATTTCCTTTGTCTACCGCCAGACATTTGTTGTTAGTTTAAGACATTCCAAATCTTTCTGAGCTATTAATATTTTATGTATATTTTGACAAATCCCTTCGTTTCAATTTTTACATTCGACATCTGTTGCTCAATTGTTTCAGGTTCCTTCTTTTATTTTATACATCTGGCGATTCAGGATATTCTATCAGTAAAAATTATTTTTCTGGAAGCTTAGAACCCTCTCCTTTGATACCGATACATTCGGTATACTTCTCATTATCTACTTTATCAACCATGTGTCGGAAAAATGAGATGTTGAGTTTACAGGACGTAACATTAAATTCCGATAATTTGAATCACTATTGTTATTTCAATTTACAAACTTCAATATTGTATTTTAATTAATTAGTAGCGAAAAGAAAAAGCGAGCACGACGAAGTAAAAGAGGCGGACGTCAGGTTTTCTTTAGGAAATTACGCAAAAATTACGAGGAAACGGGAATATTCGACCCCCGGGCAGCCGGAATTGAAGACCTTCCGAAATCCAACCCAGCTCCCAGGATCCTCTGTATAGAGCCGCTCTCTTTAAAAGTAATTATAAAAGAAGGGAAGCCACCAACTCGAAATCCGAAGAAACAACCACCTCCTCCGCCTCCAACCAAAAAGCCAAAGCCTCCAGGAAAGTCAAAAATAACCTCTCCAGACGAGAACTCAAAACCTCCTCCGCCACCAAAAAATCTAGTAGGAGTAACTAAACAGAGATCTGATTTGCATTACCATGAAAAATCCCAATGGCTTCTGTGATATATTTGAGGTGTGGGGAATGAACAAAGACTTTAAAATATAAGTATGTATATTTACTAGATGTCAGTATGTTACACAGACGTTACATAGACGTCAGATGTTACACAGTGACAGTTCATGGGCAACTGCCTCAGGATGCTCCTTAGACTAATCGCAAGGCTGTTATCTGTGGTAGACTGTGAACTGCCAATTCTCTAATTACTACTTCTAAGAAGCGCATCTAGACTTATACTGATAGCTTTTTCTCTAAACTTTTACTGATAGCTTTATTATAATTTCTCCCTGTTAAATTAAAGTTACTCACGGGCGTTGCTTGATATTAAAAATATAAAATTACCGCACGCACTTATTATTAATTTACTTATTTATTTAGAGAGTGGATTTTGATACGTTCGGAGCGGCGCAGTTTAATTG
Organism: Cardiocondyla obscurior; assembly: GCF_019399895.1. Taxonomy (NCBI): domain Eukaryota; kingdom Metazoa; phylum Arthropoda; class Insecta; order Hymenoptera; family Formicidae; genus Cardiocondyla; species Cardiocondyla obscurior. The sequence goes on along the minus strand of NC_091871.1, from coordinate 321,347 downwards.
ACGGTTTTGAGATTAAATCTCGATCGTTGTTACAGTTATTATTCTTCTGTGGTTGAAAACGGATAATTTGATCATTATGACGCTTCCATACTTTATCAGGTTCGATTTCGATAAGGAAAGTAACAGGAGATTGTTGACGAATGATTTTGCCAATAACGCGTTTATTATTTCTTATACTGTAATCATCAACCATAACAGTATCTCCTGGGCGTAGGTTAATGTTTCGATTTCCTGTTCTGTTTTTTATTTGAGCTTCTTGTTTTGTTTGCACGTCTACAGATACACTGGGTTTCAGTAAATCGAATCTGGTTCGTATTTCGCGTTTAAACATTATGTAGGCCGGTGTTCGGCCGGTTGTCGCGTGTTTAGTTGCTCGGTAATCAAATAGGAATAAATTTATCGCATAAGCTAAGGGTTTACCGCTTTTTATAATTTTGATTACTTTATTTTTGAAGATGCTTACAAAGTTTTCGGTTGCACCGTTATTCGCAGGGTGGTGTGGAGCGGTGAAACTTTGTTTGATACCATTGCGCTGACAAAATTCGCGAAATTCTAAACTCGTATACTGTGGGCCATTATCGCTTACTATATGGCGTGGTAGACCGAAACGTGCAATTAGCTTTCGGAATTCCTCGACAACTCTTGATGCGGTGGTACTTTTCTGCATATCAATTATTTCTATCCATTTAGAATACGCGTCTATGACTATCATATACATGTGACCTTGAAATGGTCCTAGGAAATCTGTGTGTAAGCGAAACCAACATTGGTCGGGATAAGGCCAAGGCGTTAGCGGAACGTGTGCTGGTTTTTTTCGTTCTTCCGCGCAGATTTTACACTAAGCTGCTAAGTTTTCAAGGTCCGTATCGATTTTTGGCCACTAAACGTAACATCTGGCTAACATTTTCATGCGCACGATGCCGAAATGAGATACATGTAATTTTTGAAATATCTGATGTCGTAACGATTTTAGTGCTACAATACGGTAACCCCACATTAAGCAATCTTTTTCAATTGTTAGTTCGTCTCGTTTTACAAAAAAGATTTTTTCGTATTCGCTTTGATTGGTCGTGTTTGGCCATTCATTTCTTACATATTGTATTATCGTACGTAATTCTTTATCGCGCTTTGTTTCTTTGGCTATTGTTACAGCGTTTAGTATTTCGAGTGATTCTTCCACGTAGTTTATCACAGGGTGATTCTTTGGAAAGATTGGCGTAACATCTTTGATGTGAAGACGGGATAGTGCGTCGCAATTGCCGTTTTTTTCGGACTTAACGTATTCTATTCGATATGTAAAATTTGAAAAAAAGTATGAACATCTTTGTAATTTATTTGTTGCTGCTAGCGGTATTTCTTGCTTGGGACCAAAAATGAATACTAAAGGTTTATGGTCGGTGCGAAGGGTAATTTCCTTACCAAAAGTATAATTGTAAAATTTTTTTAAACCAAAAACAATGGCGTTTGCTTCTTTATCTATTATGGGCTGGGTCAATTCATTTTCGGGGATTATTTTTGAAGTATACGCGATAGGTTTTTTCGGTGCCGTCTTTGTAGCGGTGAGATAAGATAGCTGCTAAACCGTAAGCAGAAGCATCACATGATAGTATGATTTCTTGGTTTGGATCGAAATGAGTCAACACACGCGGTGATATTAATTCGTTTTTGACCCATGCAAACGCTTTGTCGCAATCGGAGGTCCATTCAAAAACTTCTTTTTTTGCACAATTATAGAGTGGTTTTAATTTATCGGCTCTATTAGGCATAAAGCGGGCGTAATACGTAATCAAACCTAGGAAAGACTCTAATTGTTTTTTATTTGTAGGAGTTGGAGCTCCGATCATTGCCTCAACTTTAGTTCGCGACTTATGTAATCCGTTTTTATCTATAACGTATCCTAAAATATCTAATTTATCGTGGAAGAACTCGCATTTATTTAAGTTTACTTTAAAACCACTGTTCTCGAGGCGTGTAAATACGGCGTTTAACGTGGCTAAATGCTCTTAATCCGTTTTTCCCGTGCAGTAAATGTTATTGAGATAAGGAATCGCTCCGTCGATTCCTGCTAAGCACTGTTCTATTTTGCGCTGAAAATCTCCCGGGCCCGACGAAATTCCTTCTGTCATTTTTGTCTAGCGATACAAACCTTTATGTGTAATAATAGTTAGATATTTACGGCTATTTTCTGCAACGAGTATCTGCATGTAAGCGTGCTTTAAATCAATATGAGAAAAGGTTTTGCCGTTTTTTAAGGCGAGAAAAATTTCGTCAATTAGAGGTATCGGGTGACGATCGCGTATAAGGTCTGGGTTTAACGTTAGCTTAAAATTGCCGCAAATTCGGACTGTTCCGTCAGGTTTTATTACAGGAACGATAGGTGTTACCCAATCACTTACGTCTACTTTTTCGAGATGTCCTAGTTTAACTAAACGGTTAATTTCATTTTCTACTTTAGTTGCAAGGGCAAAGGGCAGGTGTCGGGGCTTCAGTGCGACGGATTGTGTATTTTCTCTAACAGTAAGTTTTAACACGGCCTTATTATATAATCCTGGCTCTGAATTAAAAAGTTTAGGAAATCTTTTTGCAAACAATTTTATCGGGTTTGAGGCGCTAATGTTATGGCAATCAAGTGGCTTATTTTGAAGATTAATTGGCAATGGCCAGAGATTAAAAACTTTTAGCCATTGTCTACCGAGGAGCAATGGGCCATCATTCGTCATTACTTTCAATTTGAGCGTTGCTTCGCGATTTCCAAGTCGGACTTGTAAGTTCTCTAATATTCCTTCGCTTTCTAATGGTATTTTTTCGTATGCATTTAAGATCGGTGTTTTGCGATTAATTTTTAAATCGGGAAAATATTTTTCTTTATCTTTAAGTGAAATAATTGCCGCGTACAAGCCGGAATCAATTTCCATACGAAGTTTCTGCCCATTAATAATAACATCTACGTACATGGGGTCCGCACTTACATTTTCGCACTTAGTTTTAGTGATTTTTGGCGATACTGCATTATCTCCATCGATGTTTAACATATAGAAGTTTTCTTCAGTCTCCAGTCGGTTCTGGTCGTTCCGTTCCTCGTTCTGCGTTGATGCTTCCGTCGTTACGTGTTGTACTGTAGCTTGCGTTCATCGGCACATCGGGGCTAGGTGTCCTTTGCGTTTACAGATGCTGCACGAGTTGAATCTGTGAAAACAGTCTCGTGCCTAGTGGTTTGCTTCGCCGCAACAAAAACATTTGGTTGGACTTGCTGTTCCCCGTTTCGTAGCGATATGTTGTGTTCGCGTACTTTTATTAGTTGCACTTTTATTTGGAAAACGTCGTTCCTGCTGGCCGTGAGATGCACGTCCTTTGAATGTGCCGGGTCGGTGAGAAGAACGTGAGTTTGATCGTATTATGTTTACATTTGAGGCATCGTGTAATTTGCTCGTAGACGATGCGTTTTTTTCTGCGCTTTCCATTGTAGTAGCAATTTTATATGCCGTGTCGTATGTTAAGTTTTCTTCTCTGAAAAGTGTTTTCTTAATAGCGTGGTCTCGGAGTCCGCACACTAACTGGTCACGTAATGCCACTTTGATATCACTAAAATTACAATAAAGGGCGAGGCTTTTCAATCTAGCAGAATATTCGGCGATAGATTCTGTCGACGTCTGCTATGCTTGATGAAACTTATTTCTTTCTATTGTCTCGGAAGGCTTGGGGTTTAGATGATTGTTCACTAATTTAACTAGTTCGGTAAATGTTTTTGCACTTGGTTTGACCGGAGCACACAGATCTCGGATTAATTTGTATGTATCGGCACTAATTTTTGTGAGTAGAACTTCCGTTTTTTTTTCTTCGGAGACATCGTTAGCGGTGAAGTATAATTCAAGCCTTTCTGTATATGTTTCCCAGTCGTCTTGACCGAGGGAAAAATCTAGTTTAGAATGACAATGGTCTTTCGTCATCTTGTGAGTTACTTTGGACGCTGAGTTTCCGATAGCTTTGTTCGGTTGATTTTCTCTAGTATCTTTAGTCTGTTTACTTTGTTGAGTCTTTGCGGATTCTTTAAGTATGTGGGCTCGTAATGTTTTGCGAAGCTCGTCGATTCCCCACTTTTTGTATTATTGCAAATGAAGGTCCTCAAATGTTTTAATTAATTGTAGTTTCGTTAATTCTTGTATCCACGACGTTTGCGTGTAATCAATAATTTGTTTGCTACCACTAGCTTGCGACATTTAGTAAAATCTTCGATCCTCGTCGCCAAATTGTGATATATTTGAGGTGTGGGGAATGAACAAAGACTTTAAAATATAAGTATGTATATTTACTAGCGTCAGATGTTACACAGTGACAGCTCATGGGCAACTGTCTCAGGAAGCTCCTTACACTAATCGCAAGGCTGTTATCTGTGGTAGTCTGTGAACTGCCAATTCTCTAATTACTACTTCTAAGAAGCGCATCTAGACTTATACTGATAGTTTTATTATAGCTTCTTAATTTGTAAAAATTAATTTAATATTATAAATAAATACTAAATATATTTTTTTATTTTAAAACTTAAAATCTATTTTCCTTATTTCATCCTCAATCAATAAAAGAAAAATACTCGGACGTAACAATTGCGACATTTCGCCCTGAAATATTTTGTAGACGTAACATGTTACCGTTTTGTAGCACTTGTATTTTAGTTGTTAAGCGAGGTTTTTTATATATACTTTCAATATCAGGGCATGCTTTTAAATATTTTCTACGGTTTACTTCCTGATTTAGACCTCTCTAAATTTCAGTTTTATTTAAAACGTCTATTAGAGTTTCCTCTTTAATCGTCATATCTTCGTGCGATAATGTTTCAGATACATCAAAATTGTATTTAGTTACGCATTTGTCGTGGTCTGGATTTGTGGCATAAAAATCTCGATCTTCTGATAATGAATCGGCATTTAAAATCTTTATAGTGCCGGAGAGAGATCTCATGTGCGTAATTAAAAATTTATCTGCTTGTACATTTTTTGCGCCTTTATAAATTAAATTTTTTACTTCGTTAAAATATGCTTCACTTCAAGCCGAGGAAGCGACATTCATATTGTTAAACGCCATTACAGCTGTCCATAATGGAAACTGTCTGCATATGCGTAATAAATTAATGCCGAAATTTGATCAGTAGTATGGATTAGGTCTATCTCCGGAAACTACAAATTTTTTACTATTTATTTCAATATTTTTTAGGAAACTATTTATGCGATTACTTTGTGTACATACAAATGATTCGTTATCGGAATCCTCAGGCACTACTGTTAGACATTTATCGGCAATATTTTCATAATTTTTCAAATCATGCGTTTTAATCATCTCAATTAAACTTTGCTGAGCATGAAAAGTACCTAATATATTATTATCGAGTTTCTCTGTATCCGAAAAAGCTACCATTAATATATCGGTACAGATTTCTTTAAAGGTATCAATGGTACTTGTTTGACTCAAGATACCAATGCACCGAACAAAAAAATCTTTAATCCGTATGTGCTTATCTTGAAAGCATTTCCAACCGCAGACTGCCTTAATTAAATGAGCGATATCTATTCTAAGAATACAATTGGGAATGGCTACGCTATCGTTATTAAATAATATATTAATACATTTATCGACTTATGTATTTAAGTCGCAATTATTAAAAAAAAGAGTAACTGCATTAATAAGTGCAAAAGAGTAGTCAGACACTATTACTTTCGGAGTAGCTGCACTAAGACGCTGCCATTCGCGCAACCAATACGTTAAAATATTTGTATCATGCTTCTCTGATATCATTTGTAACACAGGTAAAATTTTTTTATTGAATGGTACGACAGCTTGATACAAAAAAATTGGGCTTCCAGAGTCGTCAAGTTTTTTTATTTTTTTATGAAAGATCCCGTCGCGTCTATACTTAGTATTTCTCTTTTGTCAGTTTGTTTATAAAACTTTTGATATAAAAATAATTGTTACGGACTAAAATATATAACAAAAAACTTATAAAAACCTATTTCTCTAATAGTGCCTTCAAATTCAGGTTTATATTTTAATTGAACAATGGACGTAATTAGATCAATACTTTCTGTAATGCCTAATTTTTTATTGGAATCTAAATGTTTAGCTTTTCTTAAAACCGGTTTGTTATATAAATACGCTGGTTCTGTTACACCGTGGTACGGTGCGGTTGTGGGTCCGTTCGCCGGAACGTGTACCACACCGTTGAGAGGAGCCGGGTGTGGTGTATTAATAAAGATGTTCTTTTAGCAATGCTTTGTACTTATTTCTTCGTCGATACACTTGACACGCGTCACGTTTCTCCTGATAGAAGTGCCCGCAACGGCTTCCAAGCCGTCGCTCATATACTCAGCCGAGTTGCAACCTCAGCGAGTTTTGGCCGCGGTGGTTGACCGGAGAGGTTCGTCAACCGCGCAGCCTTATTTTAATTGTTAAATGTAAGTTTATTTCCTTATTTCGACATCGGGCGATCATCCCGAGGTCCTTGCCCGATGTCGAAAACGCAAGCTATTTCCGGGGTGGTTTGCAACCAGAGCGCATTCTTCGAAGTGCAGCTCAGGTTACAACAGTTCTACATCGCCAAATGTCATACATTTATTTGCTCTTTTTCTTCTCCAGCCATACGTGGATGTTGCATGCAAATCTTTAACCACACAGCTTCTTTCTAAATTACACAATTGTCGTTTTTTTATACGCAATGCCTTTCGTATCATATGTAGAAATATGAATTTCTATTTTCGAGTCCATATTTTCTGGTTTCTGCATGCTATAAACATTCAAGAGCGCACCACATTCTGTGCAGTTTCCTTTTATTTTGAAAAATACTTCGCCTAGTGTAGTACATATTTTACCAGATTTGAAAGAATAAGAACAAGGTATTTTTAACTATGTCCATATTTTGTGATAAGTCACGTCTGTCCAGCCGGATTTTAATTTCGTCAAATTATCATGACTTTCCAATATTTTAGCCTACGTTTCCGAATTTAAATTTATAATGGTACGCCACGGTTTTAAATTACATAGTAAAGACAGCGACCAATTGGAGTCTTTCGATTCATTGCTTATGTCATTGCAATCTATCGCAGTCGATAATTTTGATAATTTGGGGCTAATTTGTACATTAACAGTACATTTTTCTTGAAAACGTTCAAGAATTCCTTGTCTATTTTGCGAAAAATATAAATATAAATATAAATATTTTGCAGTTATTTCTTCCTTTAAAATCATTTTTGCATGTTTCCAAATTGGATCTGATAATTTAAGAACTTGACTTATATTATTTAAAAAATTCAAGTTTTTTAGCAAGTCGAAAATTTCATCAACATTTTTTGTTGGTTGACGTGCCATTATTATTTTATTTAATAATCTATTTTTTGTAAACCAGTGCGCCTTATATTCTATTAAATTCGATGCGCAGTATTCAATCTTCGAATTTGCTGCGATATACGCGGTAGCTAGTAGCGAGATTCGTAACAGCTAGCGGAGGTTCATGCAAGCATTTTGAACACAAGGAGAGAACGACACCACGAAGTGGGGATGCCAGCTATACCACACAGCGTGACAGCGCTAGATAGCGGAAGACCCCTCAAGCATCTCGAAGACAAGCGGAGTACAACACTACGAAGTGGGGATTTACTTTATCAGGTTGCGTCTTGTGGTATTTTGAAAATGCTGTACTTTCGGTTCCTTTAAGGTACAAACGATTTGAAAGAAGGTACAAACGGGTACTAACGATTCTCTTTTGAATGGCGTTTTCTATTTTAAATTATCTTATAGTTGGGCGCTGATGATTTTTTCACCCCTTCATAACTTTTTAACCCTTGAGGTACAAACGATTTAAAAAGAGGTACAAACGAGTACAAACGATTCTCTTTTAAGTAAAATAAAAAAAATTTTTTTATTTTAATGTTGGGCGCTTACTTCACACCGGCGAAAGTCCGACCGGACACGAAGAGATCGGGTGACGCCGTGGAGCGACGCACCGGAAACGGCGGACGGTCGGAGGACGGAGGCACCAGCGGCGGGCGAGCGGCCCGGGAAGAGCAGCAGGTGGCGTAAATCTTTTTTTTTTTTTTTTTAACGTCTGGAAAATTCACTTACGAACACCCTTCCTTGGTTTGAAGGGTGATGCCGGACTCAGGCTCTTGTCTCTACCGACTAAAAACCAAACGACATTTCTCACTGTGTAAATTACATTCTACATGCGGATCGCGTAAATACGATTCAATGCCGCGTGCAAGTTATTACGTTAAATACATTTGCCCTCTTGAGCTATTAGCTATCGAAACTTTTTATATGAAACTTTTTATATACTTTTAAGTCTCCTCCAGTATGCAAATTGCTTGTGGCTTATTACCCAAGGGTCCACAGCGCATCGTCTTACGGTCCATGGCAGTCAGTCACCCGGAATTCCTCACCACAAGTGGAGCTATTGGAAATCCGCATAACGGACAATCAATGGAAGGTAAGTTTCTCTCTACAGCTCTAAAAAGAGCTATTCTTACTCTGAGTAACCTGCATGCGTACAGATTATCCTCTGTTATAAATAATGTTTGTCCTCTGTGGTAAAAATGTTTTCCTTACGTGTGTTTCTATCTGAGGTTAGTCTTTGCGCCAGTGCGCTAGAGTTCTCCTCTTTTTTGGAGCTCTTCCTGTCCTAATAATTCTTTGGTTTTGTCTTATCTTTTTGTATTCTTCCTTGGTCTTTATTGTAAATCTTCAGAAGGCGTAGAAGATTCTTCGTGTTTTGTCATTATTTATAATAGCTGGAATAATTTCATTCAGGTTAAGGTTATTTCCTATTTCGTTCCTGAGATTCAGCCTATTCTGCATGAATGCTCCACAATCCTGGAGAGTGTAGTCTGCAGTATGCCTTGCAGCCCTACACTTCCAGCACCTGGGCGTTTCTTCTTTATTAATCTTATGCAAGAACTCCCCGAACACTCCATGACCTAATAATATTTGCGACGTGTAAAAATCTGGTGGTCCCTCATTGTTCAGATATTCTAACCAGTCCTCCATGAATGGAAGGTTAGCTGAGACTATTCTGTGCCCTCCTCCAGAAGCAGAACATGCTTCCAACTGATGCTTCCATTCCTCCCGCATAGAACACAGTTCTTGAGTCCTAATTTTAGCCATAGTTGCTGCATCCGGAACTAATCCTTTGCTAATCAAGTTTTTTCTTATTTTATATCGTCTTGCTAGTGATTTGGCCTCAATTGGAATTGGGGTTAACTTGCCAGCAGAGATGCCGCGTCTGTGGCTGTTGTACGATATAATCTACCAACTCTCACAGCGATCCTCCTTTTGAAATTTCTAAGTAATACTACTGACTTTTTGTTTTTGTGAAGATCTTTTGCCCATATTGAAGCTCTGTATAGAACAATAGATCTAACAGCATTAGCATACAATTTACGTATTTTCCAGCTGGATCCTCCTAAATTGGGCATCAAATGTCCTAATGTAATAGCAGCCTTAATGGCTCTAGGTACAGTCACCGGCAATAATGGCCTGTCGCACTGCGGCGACGGCGGCTTCCGTGCGTGAGGTGGGGTAGTGAGGCCTCACGATCGCGTACGTGAGGCAAAACGCCGAAAGGAGCGAGAGGGGCTTTGGTGGAGCTCGCGATCCGTGAGAGAGAGAACGCTAAGGATTATTAGGCGCACCTTCGCTCTCTCTCTTGCACGCGTTCGTGTTTATACGGTTAGACAAAAATAGAAGTATATCGCTAGAGTACGCTATTCATTCTAGCGTATACTTTAAGACATTTCGCGACTTTTAACAATCAAAATTAAATACTCATGTTACTTATATTTTAAATATATAAAATTATCTCAAAATTAAATTATACGTAATGTAAAAATATATATTTAAAATATAAGTAACATGAGTATTTAATTTCGATTGTTAAAAGTCGCGAAATGTCTTAAAGTATACGCTAGAATTAATAGCGTATTCTTGCGATATACTTCTATCCTTGTCTACCCGTATAAACACGAACGCGTGCAAGCGAGAGAGCGAAGGTGCGCCTATAATAATTCCTTAGCGTTCACTCATGCTTTCTCTCTCACACTCACGGGTCGCGAACGAGAGAGAGCATGAAAACGCCCCCCACCAAATTTTCCCCCTTCCTCTCGCTCCTTTCGGCGTTCCACGTTTCACGTACGCGATCCGCGGTGAGGCCTCACGCACACTACCCCACCTCACGCACGGGAGCCGCCGTCGCCGCAGTGCGACAGGCCATTATTGCCGGTGACTGTACACACATAAAGAATCTTGTTCTACCAGTTGCTTACCTAAGTATAACGTTACCTGACTCAACCAAAATATAATACAACAATAGACAGCTGCCTCATGCATTATAAGGGTCACGGAGATATGTGCTCCGGGCGCTCCGTTTTGCACCGCGCCGCAAGGTCAGACGAGGGAATGTTCCGGCGTGCATAGAAGGGCCTCCGAGCTTCGGATCGATAAATCCTTTTGCGTATATAGTTTCTAAACTTTATACTTGCAAAATATGTAAAAAAAATCGATTTTTTTGACCCGCTAAAATAGAAACCCCCTTTAATACCGAGAACAGCGGATTGCATGACCCAATAACCAAGTAACGGAAATGCAATCTGCTGACATTGTAAGAACGACACAGTTAAATATCCGCGGATCGGCAGCGACGGGCAGTTGCTAATAACCTCACATGTGTAACGTGAGACCCGTCGCGTGCCATAATCAACCAGACACCACGCGGAGACGAGCTCCGCGATAACGTAATAAAAATGACGTGAAGAAGTGAATCAACGACCACGGTGTATAAAACAATAAAAGGAAAGATCTTTATTGAACAATAAAAAACATCTCCCGACTCGACATAATCCCGTTGGCTCCGAAGGATGGACCCCGTGCACCGGCCACGGTGCAACACTATTATTGGTGTCGTGACATCCGCTATTATGAATTTCCAGTTTAGCACTCTTCTTAGCCCGAAATCCGGTTGCAGATTTATCTCTCCGTATGTGTGGATTGTTGTCCCGTTAGGTGCGAACAACTCGTAACTTGTTTTCTTGTTTCTGTCACACCGATTCCTTGGGAAAACGCTTGTGTCGCTTCCAGTGTCTATCAGGAATTGTGTCTTGCTTCTTCTATCTCTTACGAAGAGGCGGCGCGATTTCGGGCTGCTATCACTGGCCGCCATCAGTGATTGCCCTGTTCGTTTTCCTGCTTAAACTCGCATGGCTGCTCACATTTTCTTGCTTTTTCTTTAAATCTTCTGTGGAAGAAACAAATTGCTTCGCGTTTGTCGCTCCTGAATCTGCTTTGTGCTCTGCTTCTTGACGGATCTCTGCTCTTTTGTCTACTCCTTCAATTAAGTTTTGTTGATAGCGTCGCTACTTGTTGTCTTAATTTTCTACCACTTCTTCTAAACCGCTGTCTTCTTTTGACGTTTTTCTCTGATTCGTGGCTGCTACTGTTGGCAGACTTCCGCTTACTTCCATTATTTTGTCTGCTTGCTCCGCTACTTGTTCTAATAAGTCGCCGTGTCTGGTTGCAAGTATTATCTGCATCTGTGTCGGTAGACGGCTTATTCATAGAGCTCGAAGAAAATCGTCGGCCATGTTTTCTCCTGCTAACGATTTCAGGTGACGAAGGAACTGCGTCGGTCTTTTGTCTCCTAATTCTTCATGCTCTAGTATTTGCCTCATCTTCTGTTTTTGAGAACTTGCGAGCCTTTGAATTAATGTTTTCTTGACGGTCTGATACTTTTTTTTTGCCGGTGGGTCACGAATTATGTCCTTTATTTCTTTCGTATATTTCGTTTCTAGTTGTGAGAGTGTATGCGTATTTCGTGCTCTCTTGAGTGATGCCGCAAATGGTGAATTGACTCCCCAGCTGTGCAAACCAAAGCTCTGGCTCGTCTGGTATCATTGGTGGCATCCTCATTGCTACCCTGTTCACTTGCGTCGCCTCCGTCTGCTCTGTCGCGGTCGACGCTCCTTGTGATGTCGGCATTATTATTTCTTCGTCGGGGTCACCAATTGTGGGTTGCCAGGGTATTCTCAGGAAAGGTAATAAGTTATAAATGTTGGTAGGATTTATTTACAATTAGGTGAGGATTTACAAAAGTAAGTATTTATTTTTAGGTTTGTCCCGTGCGCCTCGTATCTGAGGCGCGTTCAAAAATGCCGCTGCTTACTGCAGACGGCGTTCTCTAAAGGCGATATGAGGCGCAGTTAATGTCACCCAGATCGGGCCCCAGCGCTCGTCGCCCGCCAAAATCCACGGTTCTTCCTTGTCTGTCTTCGTTTGCGTCTCAGCGTTGGAGACGGGGAGAGACGGCTCAGTCTGCGTAGCTACGCTGTTGTGGAATATCCGCCGCTGTCTCTTAATTGGTGGAAGGTCAATAGGATGGAGAATCCACTTCCTGTAGAAGACTCCTGGGTCAAACAGCTTTGTCTTGAGAGGCGGCTGGATCGATCGGATCTGAAGGACCACTGGTTTTTTGGTTACCAGAAGTTTCTAGGAGGTGCTCCGGGAAGAGTTGCTGCTGGTCGCCCGGACTTGAGCTTCCTCTTGGCAAGTCCTTCTTTAGTTCTCCCTTCAGCTGGCTTTCCGAAGGTTGAGTGCGGTGGCGAGATAAGCTCTGGCGGTAGTGGCCAAAGAGGAGGATCCGTGGTACTGTCAGGAGAGCTGCTGCTGATCGTCGCTGAGGTGATCGGTGACTTCCGCTTCCGGCTACGTCTCGTCTTCTTCCGTGGAAACTGTTTGTCCTCCAGAGGAGCTAAATGGCTTTCCATAGGGAGCAGACTATATTTGCGATCTTTCAAAATACCTTGGGAGCTATCTCTCGATGCATTACTTCGGCAGACTGGATCGTAAGGACCTCCTTTGGAGCGTGTCTTTATATCCAGGGGTCAAACTTCTTTTGCATGTGGGTAACACCCACGCCCTTGTGGCCACCTAGTGGTGGCGCCGCGAAGCGCTGGGGCGCCGTTTGTCGGGTTGCCATTTTCTGGCGTTAATGCGTAGGCGGCGAGCGCGAGCAGTCGCCACAAATACGCTCTTGGTACAATAATACCAATGGAGATCCAGGATTTTTAAAGATGCAATTGACATATTAAAAAGAGAATGCGAAGCAGAACCTGACAAACAATTATTTGTATGCCTAAGTATGGTTGAAATGCATTTACTTAGTACAGTGGAGTAATTCGAAAAAACGTTTTATTGGGTATGTAGATTACGGAACTGTTTTCGAGTATAAGGAAAATTTGCCCATGGCAAAAGAAGCATTGGTTTACTTACTAACTGGAATAAATCAACGCTGGAAGATTCCAGTTGCATATTTTTTTTATAGCTTCTCTTACAGTCGAAGAGCGTGCCTAAATTACCAAAAAAGTTTTAGAATTTGTATTTCCGTCTAAAGTGCGAGTTGCAGCTTTATCTTTTGATGGTCTCCAAGCGAACATTTCGATGTGCTTGAATTTGAATGCAAATGTGTATAACGGAATACCCTATTTTAAACATCCCATTACGAATTACAACATTTATATTGTTTTTGATGCAGCGCACATGCTAAAACTAATTCGCAATACTCTAGCATCAAAAAAAATTCTTTTTGACAAAGATGCAAATTGTATTAAATGGGTACTTTTTGAGAAACTTGTCGAATTTCAACAAAATAGCTTCTGCCACTTAGCAAATAAAATGACTCGAAAACATGTGGAGTGGTTCAAAAATAAAATAAACGTGAAATTAGCTGCACAAACATTAAGTGATAGTTGTGCTCACGCATTTGAGCAACTCTTAGAAGATAAAGTTTCTGAATTTGCAGAATGTGCTGCGACAGCTAAATTTTGTGCAATGATTAATAATACATTCGACTGTCTTAATTCTAGAAATATTTTTGCAAATGCCTACAAGAAACTACTGTCTCGAGAAACCTCTCAGAACATGTTTCAATTTTTTAAAAAATTAATTAACTATTTTTCATTAATAAAAATTAAAAAGTTAGAACGACCAATAATTGAAACAAAATCAAAAACTGGATTTCTTGGATTTATTACAAATATGTTAACTATGAAGAATCTGTACCGTGCACGGTACAGATGATTTTATAAACTGTCACAGGATTATTTAAAAATCCTATTTTCATGCTTCAGAACTATGGGTGGATATAATAATAATTCCAGTTGCCTTCAATTTTCTGCATCATTTAAAAGATTGCTGCATCATAATGAAGTTACATCATCATCAGCGGCAAATTGCATACCTCTTGATGATACTTCAATATTTACAGTTTCATCTGGAAAAAAATTACCAAATCCACTGAAAAAATGTGAAAAACTAATTAATGACAGTATTGATGTAAATTACGATATAGATAACTTGTTCTTACATGTCATAAATTCAATATCTATGCACACAGCCGAGTACATTGCAGGGTTCGTTGAAAAACGAACTTTACAACAGATTAAATGTAATACTTGTTACGCATTATTAAACGAATGTAACGAAGTATCTTCATCATTTATACAAAGAAAAAGTTTTGGCTTTTTGCGATATTCGAGAGTTGATATATTAACAGTTAGAAAAGCTGCAGAAAAGATATTCAATTTGTGTAGATTACAAGAGAAATTAAAAATGAAAAACATTTTACAAAATATGATATTATTAACTTTAAGAAACATTGATTTTTCACTAATATTTAATAATTTTCATAGTCATGTAAAAGATATGGACTTCATGGAAAATCACAAGTATTTGTTGGTTAAAATTATATTAAACATTTTTTTTATCATAAATATCCATTATTATGGTAAACAAAGTACATTAAATAAACACAAAACATTTGTAAGGCAGACACTAACAAAAACAATAATTTTTTCTGGCGAGTAACATAAATAAGATTTATTGCCATATACAGGGTGTATCATTTAATGTGTCACATCGAAAAGGAATAGGTGGGTCTTAATGAAAAAAATTAAAGTCTAATACTATTTTGTAAAATTCTCAATGGTTATTGAGAAAATAATTAATTTATCTAGCGTAAGAGCGACAAGTAAGCCGCGCGTGAGCGAAGCGACGCGACGATATGGAAGGCGGAGCGAACGGCGACGCGCAAGCGAGACGATGCGAAAATCCGCGAGGGAAACGAGCCGACCGATATGCGAGTGACGCGAAACGATACCGCGCGAGCGAGACGATGCGACAATCTGCGAGTGAGGCGAGCCGACCGATATGCGAGCAAAGTGAAACGATACCACGCAAGCGAGAACAATTAATATTTTTGAAAACGCTATCGTTTCCACACTTCCTTTTGAGGTAGATAGCTCAATGCGTTTTTTTTATAGTGGTATCCCCAGTAGGCTTAATCCACTGTGAAAAATTAACGCAACATATGTTTGAAGTGCCGACCTTGTGCTTGTACGCACAGTTTTTTTTCTATTTTTTGTACACTTTCCAGAAAATTAAAATTTTGAAACCTTTACATTTTTCCCTATTAATATAACATTACGACTGTTGAATTTCCCGGCCTTTTGGTATTTGGTAGCGCTGCAACTCGTTTAGATGTTGGATACAAGACTCTCTCGCTTACTCCAATGGGAAATATAGTAGGACTAGCAGTCCATATATACATAGTCAAAGGTCCTAAGGATATCCAGTTTAAGTCCAATTTAGGTCCGAACGTCCATGGATGCGAAATGGACATTTAATGGACGTCCGTTTTGGCACATTAAACGGATGTACTTTTTCGGATATCCTGTGGACATCCAATTTTTGTTCATGTTTGGAATTAATTTTATGATTTTTATTCGGATTACATAAATATTTAGATTTGTTTATTTTTTACATTATACATTTTTTTAGTATATGCAGTGAATTTCTAGTTTAAGCAGTAAATTTTGAAACGCAGCCATTAACATGCTAGCTAATCGCGGAGTAGTGGTCGATCACGTGATCTAATATCGTCTGTGGGTGCGTTCAGGAGCGCAACTCTAGGTTTGTTCTCAGTCGTTGCACTGCTGAACTGGTGCACATTAGTGCAATAAGTTAAAAGGAAGCTAAACCTTCCTGTTTTACCACCCATTCGTATTTCTCACTATTTTTCTAAACGGCTGAACGGAATAAAAAATCCTTCTCCAGGATTATAGTACGTACTCTGATGAATCGTGGTCTGGTCAGTTTGATATAAAAAATAAAAAAAAAATTTTTTTTATGTTTTTACGTGCGAAACATTCACTTACTACATACGTTACATTGTTTAGACGCACGAACAGAAATCAGACCACGCTTCTCGAAACATCAAGGAATAGAATCGCGTAATTGAAATTATGATTGATAGCCTCGCAAAAAAAATAGTGAGAAATACGATTTAGCACAATATGCACGGGTCAGCAGATGCCATTTTGGTAAAAATGTCACGAAAAACGAGTAAGATTAGTTCCGGCGTTACAGGATAGATGGCAGTGTTGTACATACATGTGTAGGAACTGGTATAGATTTAGGTCTTACAATAATTACGGCCGTTTACAATGTATAATAGATATATAATATATTTGATATAATTAATACAATTAATGTGTTAACCCGGACAATGCTAAGTGACGACTGACTCTTTGTATGCTGCTTGATTCGCAAATTAAAATGTAATCGATATCTTATTATTTAAATGTACTATTCGTGTGGAGATGTTGGCTGTCGCAGATGATTAGTAGTTGCCGTCCTCCAATGGAATGAGGTGAGTCGCTACACATGCGTTCATATAAAAATAACAGACCTTTGCCTGTTTGCTAGCTTTGCCTATCTTGTCCTGTCCATCTTGATGACCATGTGCAAAGAGAAATCATATTTTTTATAAATAAATTGTTACAGCGTAATAACAATTTATTTATAAAAAATATGATTTTTCTCTGCACATAGTTTTATAAAAAAAAAATTAAAAAAAAAGTTATAACTACATAACGGGACTCGAACCGGCGCTCGCACGGTCGTCAAATTAGCAGGCCCGCTGTTAGCCGTTGCGCTACAGAAATATTTTATTAGTATAGACCAGCCCTATGACACTGCCTATGCCTTCCCGTTACAGAGCGTGTCTAAAAAATGAAGTTTATCCGCTACGCGACGCTAGGCTGCAGTTACCACGGTTACAATAGTATATGCTGCCTAAAATACTATATTATATGCATTATATGCTACTCATGCTGCTTTCAATTTAAAAGAAAACTCAGATAATTTTCATTTATAACATAATTCTATGTTTGTTACTTAATTAAGAGACATTGAAAAAAGACAGAATTATGTTGTAAGTGAGAATTATTCAAGTTTTGATGCAAATGGAAAGCAACTTTGTATATTATAAATAACATATACTATTTTATAAACTGGGTAGACAAATATTAAATAATAAAATTATTTTTGCAATATTTTGTTTTATTTAATTTTTATAATGTTTAGCTATTTTTTTAATGTTTTGACTTTGTTTTTTTTTATCACTGTTAACTTTATAACAATACTGGCGCATGCGAGTAGAAATATAAAAATCAATCATTTTACAAAAAATAATTTCTGCATGTTTCTTACATGGAAATGTTAAACTTTTAATTTCAATATTTTCAAGAATTTTATCATATATGTCTGCCCGTTCGCAATATTTTGAAAATAAATATTCTAAATATTTAATAAAATTGAACATTTGTAAATTAGGATGCTTGTTTGGAACGAAATTAGAAACGAATTGTTTCGGCTCTAAAGCATGTGAGAAAGATCCCGCGGCTGCTCGCCTTGTTGTCGAGCCTCGGCACCGAGCGAATGTTTAGGTCGCTTCGGCTGCCCTTGGTCGGGTTATCGCCGGATCGCTCCGGTTTTGGCGAGAATCTTGTTGCCAAAACGGAGTGGTCTGGCGGCCGACCCTGGGCAGGCCGGCGAGCGGGGGGGGAGGGTCCCTCGACCGGGAAGAATTTCCCTCTCGATCGACACCAGAGTCAGTATCTAGAGAAAACGCGAAGGATCGAGACAAATCGCCGCTTGCGTGGATCTCGGTGTGACTTCCTCTTTGACTTCGACTGTCGCTTGCAGCGGAGTGAAAGCTACGCGGAAAAAATCGTCGTGTATGTTGTACAATCAAAACCTGATGTAAATAGATACTCGTTGTAAATAGACTGTTCGTCCAAATTTAGATTTGTAGTCATTGAAAGCTCCTGACTCTCGTGTTAAAAGGATTTCTTACGCGCTCACAAAAAAAGAGAACCGCGTTTCTCTACGCGGAAAAGCAGCGCTGATTCGTGGAAAGAAGGCGCTTATTTCGGATATTAAACGTTGGTCCTTCGAGCCGGATTCCGAGAACGTGAATTTGTGACCGTGTGCAGTGCCGCGTGTTAGCCGAAAAAAGAAAAGAGAGAATGAGTTTGGAGCTCGACGGTCTTGTTCGCGCCCAGGGCGAACTGCTTGGGCGAATTAGTCGGGCCTACGAAAATCTGCGGAAGTCGGGCGCGGCTAAGACGACGCTCGGGTTGTTGGAGGCGCGTCTTGGTGGCCTTGAGAGTAACTGGGCCAAATTTGAGGCCAATCATCAAAAGATCCTCAATTCTATCAAAAAAGACGAGGATCTCGACTATTTAAAGCTGGGAACACTAGCGACCGCCGAGGAAGCGTTCTTAGAGCAAAGAGCTATCTTCTTGGATCTTTTGCGATCCCACAAGGCCAAGGAAAGGGAGACGGAGACAAAAGAGACTGAGGGGGCTAAAGCTTCATGCCGAGCTGCGCGAACGCAAATTCAGGTGCCGACCTTCTCCGGGAAGTATGAGGATTGGCCGGCTTTTCGGGACCTGTTTTCTTCGGTCGTCATCCACGACAAGACGTTGTCGCCAGTGAAACCACTTCACTTCCTGAAGACGTCAGTAGGGAATAAACACGGGTTCTACCCAGGAGCGTTGAGGGAGGCGAGGGGACGGGGGAAAAAACCGCGATGGAGGAGGGAAGAGGGGGTATCCGTCACCCATTCATACCCCCGGTCTCTTCCCACCTACGGCTACCTCTCCCCGCGCTCCTCTCATCACGGTTTTTTCCCCCGTCCCCGCCTCCTCAACGCTCCTGGTAGAACCCGTGTTTATTCCCCTTACAACACCCCGCGCTAGCAACCACCGTTAATATATATATATATATATATATATATTACAAATAAAATAAAAACTTACGTTTTTTAATTTTGCCGCATTTTTTTCACCGGCGGCAATTCGCTGTTTATGAAGACGAATCGTTTCCCGTGGGTGCACAAGTTCATTCGCTTGTCTATAATGTATTCACAATCGTTACCCACGGGATTTTTGGGAATAGAACGAGATGTTCTAACAACTGTTAATGTTTCACCACGTTCGCTTTCACCACGTAAACGATTGTCCATATATATGCTAAATTGAGCTATACTGTTTTTTTGGTGTGTACCACACCACACACCGCCTGTACTGAATGGGGTACGATCCCCCAACTCATGAAGCGCAAGAATATGCAGTAGCGACGAACACTTTTCCATTTGAGAGAAATTAGACGTTACACTTGAAAAAATCAGCATACGACTGACAGGCTACAGCTGTGAACTCACTGCAGATAGTCAGAAAGTAAAACGAAAGCATTTTTTTATCAACAGCAGTCCCGAAGGTGTGACATATACTCATGCGAATCTTTTTACAGCGTTTAGCACGTTTGAAACTTAAGATGCATTTTTATCATGCAATGAGAGATTAAGAAATTATTTCATTTGAAAAGATGTATCTCGAAAAAAAATGCGACATATACTTATGCAAATTTTTTCTTATAGCTACACGTTTGAAACTCCAGATGCATTCTTGCACATAATGTGAAATTATTTTATATTAAAAATATAAATTTTGTAAATATTTTTTTCTTATAAACAATATATTTAATATAAACATTTTGAAATATAATATAAACATTTAAAACATATACTCATGCGAATCTTTCTTTGAAATTTTTTATCATCTACTATCCTAAGGTGTGTGACATATACCCGCGCGAATCACTTAAGAAAAAAATGCTGTCAAATCGACACGTGTTAAAAATGCATCAATATGCAAAAATGTATATATATATAAGAGAGGCTGTGAGATGAAAATCTATTCAGTCGTGAAGCATTTGAGTTTTTTGCAAGCCAATTTTATTATAAAAGTTATGTTTAAAATGGGTGATTCATTTTATAACGACTGTATAGAAAATCACATTGATGTGACATATCCAGCGATTGGGGTAAGTACTATCATGTAAAAAATACTAACTATTTTTAATGAAAAAAATATATCATAATACTTTTCAGCGCATATACATAGACAGCGAACCATATCATGAGGTGCAGATTAAGCATATTTTAAAACTAAAAATTCCACGCGTACAGCCCGTAAGTCATCTTTTTACACAAAATATATTTAAATAATAAAGAATGTAGAAAATAAAATAATTTAATTTTTAATTTTTTAATTTTTAGTGTTGGATTGATCCGGAAGAAATTTGTATAAAAGGATTTATTAATATAAAAAAAAATACGCCATAAAAAAATGAACGCCGTTGGGATAGAGAATATAATAGATTTATTTGGATGGGCCTCCATGAAGGTGGTGATGTTTTCGGGCTGCGCCGCTTATTCGATATGGAGGAGGACATCACCTTTGCACCGGAAAGTTGGAATTAGGTAAAAAATAAATATATTTTTTTAATATATTTTTTAATATATTATAATTGTATTTTTTAATATATTATAATTGTATTTTTTTAATTTATAATTATATATATATTTTTTCAGCTGCCAAAAAAACCTGATTTAAATTAAGATTAAGATTAAGATTAAGATTAAGATTAAGATTAAAATATATATTTTAATAATTATATTTTATATATTTTATATATTTGTTAAAAATAAAAACATAATTTTACATAAAAAATAATTTTTATTTTAATCTTTATAACTCCTCCTGACACAACCACTAATTAAATATTTTAAGGTGCTACACTTCATCACCATCCGCTAACATAAATTTTTTTATTAAAAATTTTTTTACAACTTTTGATGCTCCAGTTAAATATTTTAAATACATTTTGTAAAGCGCAATGCGTAAGATGATTATTAATAGGATCTAAAATATTTTGTAAGATTCGGCATCTTCATTATCTGCGTCTAAGGTTTCAATGATGTGGTCTTCTCTAACATCGCCGTCGAGCATATCAGCCATGTACGTTTCTCGTATCCTTTGATATAAGATGCTACACTTCATCGCCATCCTCGTTAACATAATTTTTTATCTTTATAATTCCTTTTGGCGCTGCGACCACCAGTTGAATATTTTAAATACATTCTGTAAAGCGCAATGCGTAAGATGATTTCCGCATCGCACAGTATTAATAGTATCTAAAATATTTAAAGATTCAATATCTTCATAATCAGCGTCTAAGGTTTCAATGGTGTAATCTTCTCTAACATCATCGTCGAGCATATCAGCCAACCATGCACATTTCTCATATCCTTTGACGTATATAAGACGTGACACTTCATCACCGTCTACACCTGTTACAGCTGTTGTAATTAATTGTTTTGCCATGTTGTATGGCACGGTTCCTTCTTCCCATGACAATGTATGATGATATTTTATTGTCCAAGAAACGCATGATTTTTCAGATTGCGCTAAAAATTCCATGGCACTGGATTTTTAAAGATGTAATGAGTTAGAACAGTACCCTTTCTTAGCACTGCAACTTCTTTTACAATAAATCGCCGCCCAATATTAAAACCTTGAAGATCAACAAACGTTGGCGCAATCATGATGAACGCGTGTTTGAAACAATAATGATGTGTAGATAAAATTGTTTCTTTATATATGATAAAAACTGCTGATATAGCAATTTTATAAGACCTTGCGCACAACGTTAGACAGTGGACTATATTCAACTATGCGATCGTGTAAAATAAGACAATATGCGGTTGTATTTGCAGGAACATTTTCCTTGCAATCAAATTCTAATCGCACGTCTACAGTGGCGCTTTTGATTGACTCGTTCTGTCGAGAGCAATCGATAACAACAAATGGTCCATATGATAGAAATGCTGCTACATTGCAAAAAGCCTCATAAGAACTGTTGCCATAATAAGCTTTACGAAAACGTATATACATATCATAAAGAATGGCGTATCTTTTTTTGTCAAAATCTAAATTCAGATCATCATATGGATAATATTCAGAGTTGAGAAAAAGTTTCACATTCGTTAATTTACAATCATCAAAAATGGTTGATTTTTTAGACATAACGTTTTTGCGATCGGTTTGCAGAGCAAAGATAACGTATCGAGGTTTTCAAGTTGCGTTGCAGCCTTGACGGCCCAAGAATGTTTTGTAGTACTCTGCAAAAGAGGATATTCATACAAATCCCATGAGCGAAAAGTCATGCTTAAATATCGCCCACTATCCAAAGTTCGCAGCATGGATAATTTATTGACCTCATTTAATATGACATGAGACATTCGCCACTGTATTTTATGCAATTCAATTTCTGGCTCTAATTTCGAATCTCCTATAATGGAATTATTATCATTGCGAGCGCGTATTAAAATTAATTCATGGCGAGCGTTGACAACCACTCGTTTATAATCTTCACAGAAACCTAACAATATACTGAGGGGTACACAAAAATTAAAGAATCCTTCTGACGTAGTTGATGTTTCACTCCATCCAGCATTTTGCAGCATCACAGCATTATCAGATGTTAGCGATATATAATTTTTAAGAGTGCTAGTTATTCCAACGTTTCTGTTGCGATCAATTTCTACACCATTGAGTTCATAACGGATTTCATCGAACATAAATGCTACACAATTATTTCCTAGCGCAGCTGTTAACTTATCGTCAGGTTTTTTTATTTTTATTTTTCCCTCAATATAGAGAAAACTGTCACATGGCAACGTATACAAATCCTGTTGTTGTATTGGTATCCGTATTTCATCACTATATCCAAACGTTGTGTTAGCATATGGGTTGTACGTATGAGTTTCAATTTTAACAATACTATTGTCAAAGATCGGCTTATCATCAATAATCAATATATCAGCCATTTTAGATGTTGCACACAATGAAACCCAATGATTTTAAAAATTCTACGTTTGATGTAGTAAGTTTTTTCTTCAATAATTGAACCCCTTTGGTGGAAGCTGTGTATTTAGTTTGTCTCACGTTCGATGTTTTATTCAAAACGAGCATCTCACACTAAAGTCGTCTCCGCACATGCAGTCTCACGGTAATTTCTTCGCCACGAAAATCAAGCAATCGTCCGTTCTGATCTACAATGCGAATCGTCAAATCAGTAACGCTTCGTACGACGACTGGAAGGTAAATGATCTGTGTTGGAGTTTCAGATATCTTATATCCAGGTGGAACCTTAGGTGAAAATTCATGTATTGTATGTACACGTTTTCCATTACTGTATGCACCCCCCGTTACACTGCATTCAATGCGAATAACATTTACATTGATAATTTGTATCGGTGCGTCCGATTCATGCCAACGTAACGGCTCGAGTATGCGATCTGATGAAAATCCTAACAACGATCCAATGTTGCATGGTTTGGTGAAATTTATTTGATAAATACACTTAATCTCGCTTTTCATCGTATTGTTATTAGCTTTAATCGTTAAAGGATAATCTTTTTCATCATTACCATATGAAATCGCGTTCTTTGCAACATCATTGATATGAAGCTCGTCGAGCGTACGTTTTAGATATTCGGCAATATCGCACAGTTCATACGAGCCGTCGGGAATGGTAATACTTTCTCCATCATTATCATCATCAGCATTATTGAAATAGAATGTATTATTTGATGAGTTTACATTAGGAATTGTAAAATACGTTTCAAAATCAGCCAGCCCGAGTTCATATTCTCCATCGCTTAAATCTATAGCGGGAAAGTAGCTCACCGCGAGGATACTACTTTTGCCCGATAACGTGAGCGTCAGCGACATGTTTGATACTGAGTTTACAGCGCATAATGTTTGTTCTTAAATTGTGTATCAATCGTCTGTAGAAACTGTAGACACAATTGCCCACAGTTGTTTTGATTATATCGTTGATATGGTAAGCGATTATATTCAATTTGTGTTGCATCATTCCCCAGATATCGAGCAAGTTCTTGTGGCGGTCGAAGATTACCAAAACTATCAAAATACATAGCGCGATTTCCTCTTTTCGCATATGCCACCCAGTGGGTACCTAATCCTTCAACTTTATCTAAATTCACAATACCGCTCTCGTTTTGATGTATTCCCCCAATCGGTAAAGTGTCACGCATAAAAACGCCTCTAAAATATGGAATGCGCATGTGTTTCGCTAATTGTCGCAACTGTATATCGGTAGTAGCACCTTTGGGAAGTTTCAACGTCTCATCGGCGTTTTTTTTTCCTTTCTTATTTCCATTATTTTTCGAACTCCACCACCACGTTTGTATGGAGCGAGATAAACACCGCGACCTTCCATGGCGTAATTGTGACGTTTCATTTCTTCAAGTTGGCGTTGTGAGGCTTTTTTATCATTTACAGCTTTTGCGATTCCTGCGGCTCCACCAGCGAGCGAACCGATAGCACCCAGTAAGGGCAGAAGCGGTATAACGCCACCACGTTTTGCTATCGGAAGTGTTCGTTTCTTCACCGTTTTCTTCTTCAGCGTATTCTTCCTCGCTACACATAAGCCCATACCAAGTTTCGTTTTTGCTTTCATAGCTGCCCATACGGTCGTGGCTGCGGCCTTTTCACCAAAACTTGAATCTTCTGCGTTAATACGTTGCAGCGCTTTATTGGCAAGAATATTGTCAGCCACGTGGCGCTCTGCGAGATTGTTGCTACGTAAGTAGGCTATATCGTGATCGCGACAAGCCGCATCCAACGGATTAATTCCACGATCTCCTCTGGCAAATCGTTCGTTTAATCGAGTTCCTGGGCCACAAAACTGGTACCCTGGTATGTGCAATTCAAACGGAAGTGCGTTAATCGCTCTGTTTAACAAGCCTCGCCCAATTTTCTCAGACATTCAATACAGTTTTTTATTAATGGCGCAGGACCGTCAACATGCGTTTCATAACTCAATAAATTATAATGTTTTAAACATCGACGGTATTGTTGAACATCTAAATCAGCCTTTAAGTGTTCAGGAAGCTTATTCCACAAATAGTCAATATGTTGCGAAAATCGTTGTAATAAGAATATTTTTGGAATATGTTGTAGTTGTTCAGCGGTTAAATCACAGATATTACAATCGTCCGACAGCAACAAAAACATAGTGAATACTGAGCGTTTAATTTTTATGCACACAACTATAAATATATCAGCATGGATGATATTGATCTCATTTAGAAGGTAGAATGCGGTTCATACAGCAAGCGCCACCAATCAAGGTGGTGAATTTCGATGACAAGTTATTATCCGAGTGTGTGTTACATAGACATGGAAACATGTTACCGAGTTCTATTCGCGCTATCATTTGTGGTCCATCAAATTGCGGCAAAACTAATGTATTAATAAGTCTGTTGGAAAGTCCGCATGGTATACGATTTGAAAACGTTTATGTATACTCGAAATCGTTGCAACAACCAAAATATCAGTATTTGAAAAAGATATTGGCACCAATAGAAGAAATTAATTATTTCACATTTTCAAATAATATTGATGTTGTTCCACCGAGCGAAGCACTTCCGAATTCTATATTTATTTTTGATGACATAGCATGTGATAAGCAGGATGCGGTAAGAGAATACTTTGCAATGGGGCGACACGCGAACGTTGACAGTTTTTATCTTTGTCAAACGTATGCGAAAATACCGAAGCATCTTATACGTGACAATACGAATTTTTTAATTCTATTTAAACAAGATGTTACAAATATGAAACATATATATAATGATCATGTTAACACTGATATGTCATTCGAAGATTTTGATAAATTGTGTCGAATATGTTGGCAACAAAAGTATGGATTTGTGGTGATTGATAAGGACAGTGCTATTTCAAACGGTCGCTATAGAAAGGGATTTAACGACTTCGTGGTATCATAATGTAATCAGTCGTTGTCGATACACCGATTGATAACTGTCAAGCTCAATATGAATAACAACAGTGAACTTAAAAATCGAGAGATAATTGCGAAGAAAATTGCTCAAACGAGCGATTCGATTCGCAAAAAGTATCATGCCATGAAGACGGGAAAGATGGAAGAAGATATCGCGTTGGAGCGACATTTTAAACCCATCGTTGAGCCTCTTAAACAGATTGTGGAAAACACCGTTGGAAACAACGAAGTTGAATCAGCCATATCAAAGAACGACTCGTATTTTCTGGAAAAAAAAGATGTGTTAACACCAAAACAAAAACGATTAATTACGGCATCTCCAATATCATTACCTGAAGAAAAAGAAGAAAGTAGATCGACACCAAAACGGAATCGATTAATAAATACATCGCTGATATCTTTATTGGGAGAAGAAGATGAAAGTAGATTGACACCAAAACGAAAACGATCAAATGCAACGTCACCGATAACAGCATCGACTCCAATTAAATCAGCGTTAAAACGATCACACACCATACCGTCCACATTAAACGAGACGCCTAAGTTCGCGCAACAACGAAATTTTTCATCAAGGGAACGTTCACACTCACATTCCATTGAAGACGTTTTCGATACCGCAGACGAACCGTTGGTAACATCTATTCGACAAAAGTTGCGAACATCAGAAGGTTGGAAGACTCTTCAAACTCATTATGGACCGTTGGGACAAAAGTATCTAGGCGCTGTTTTGAGCGGAAAAAATCTATTAACATCGATAGCGTTTACGGAGTTTATTTCAACGACAATGGAACGATGATTGGCAACAAGCGTGTTGATTTAGATAAAAATGATAATATATTGATAGATGGTAAAAAGTATCCTGGAACAGTGGGACTTTACGAATTGATTTTTATGAGATTTCCCGATGAGAGCAGTTATACTGATACCGATAAAGAAAATTATAAAAGTATACTCATGGCAACGAATGCACATAAACGTGACTACAATTCTCAAAATCAAGTAAAGAGTAACAAAGGTCACAAATATAAGAATATAATCGCTCCTGTGCTGAGTAAAAAAATTGGACAAGGTATACCATACGCTGTAACATTAAACAATAATAAAATCGATTATGTTCATTGGGATGATCCAAACGAGCTCGTAGATCGTCTTCGATTGCTCGAAGCCTCACGCTATGCAGGTCATAACGCTCACGACAATGAGATTTTATCAATTATTGAGGAACTTCGCGAAGTGGGGCTTATTATAAATTGAAGTATGCATACACAATTTAATCATTTGATATCGAAATGCCGATTAACAAGTTTGGAACATTGCTTAAAGATGGTGGAGGAAGCAATACTAATCAACATTATCGATATAATGCGTTAGTTAGAAATTACGTGCGCGATAACGCTCTTTGTGTAACATCCACCGATTACGACGCGCGATCACACAAAATTAAGCATGTAGCTGAACCTTTGGACGATGATGATGCTGTCAACAAACAATATGTTCAACAAAATTTACAGATTTTAAAGAATGAAATTGTGGAACTTAATAATAATGTTCAACAGAATGTGCAGAATTTAAAAGATCAACTAAATGAACTGAATAAGAAAATGGAAATACTACAGAGTAGTCTACAGGTTGTGGTAAACACGCTTCGCAATAAATTTATTCGCGGTGAACAGAATTAAACAGCTGCCGTTGCCGTTTGCTGTTCCCGTTGCCGTTGCCGTTGCCGTTGCCGTTGCCGTTTTCTATTGTTAATACCGTTTTTGTTATCGTTTTCGGTGTTGCTATTGTTCATATTTATGAAAAAAAATTTTTTTTAATAGTGCGGTAAATCTCATAGCTTTAAAAATGTCAAAGAAAATAAGCTCAGAAAAACTACAATTGGTAAACGAATTGCATACACCGGCGAGAAGAAATTTTTCTCGAAGGCGTGTCATAGTGCGCGGGTATGATGACTTGTGGCAAGCTGATGTAGTCGAGATGCGCCCATACACACGTGTCAACCAAGGTTACCACTACATATTCACCGTTATCGATGTGCTGAGCAAGCATGCATGGGCTGTACCATTAAAGACAAAAAGCGGTATCGAAGTTGCAACAGCGATTGCAAAGATCTTTCGCAATAATAAAAGATGTCCGAATAATCTTCAAACTGATAAAGGAAAAGAATTTTACAACGCAAACGTACAAAAACTCTTAAAAAAACATAATATTAACCATTATTCTACATACACTGTAATGAAAGCGTCAGTTGTCGAACGATTTAATCGAACGCTTAAAAACGCTATGTGGAAAATGTTTACACTCAATGGAAATTATAAATGGCTTGATTCACTGCAGCAGCTTGTTTTGGATTATAATATGCGAAAACATCGAACTATTGGTATGCGACCTGTCGATGTTACCCCTGCAAACGCAGGCAAACTCTTGGCAACGGTCTACAGCCGCATAAAGATTGCTGCTCCAGCACGGTTTAAAACTGGTGATTCAGTACGTGTTAGCAAATTCAAAACAATATTTGAAAAAGGCTATACACCAAATTGGACTACGGAAGTATTTACAATCGTCAAAGTGCAAAAAACTAATTCTGTGACATACTTGTTGGAGGATTCTTGTGGAAAACCTATCGCTGGAGGATTCTATGAACAGGAATTGCTTCACGTAAATAATCCTGATGTATATCTTGTCGAAAAAGTGTTACGAAAACAAGGAAATAATGTTTATGTAAAGTGGCTGGGATTCAATAATTCGCATAACTCATGGATATGCAAGAATAACGTTTTATAAGAATTTTATATAATTAAAAAAATTTTTTTTATTTACAATATATAATGTATAATGTATAATATATATAAAAAATTTTTTACAATGGTATTTTTTAATGCCCCCATGGTAATGTTTCAATAGAATCCTGTATAATATATCGTTTATCATCATATGGACTTAAAGCAGTTTTTTCCTCACGTATAGTATACACTTCGTGCAGCTTAGATCTTATACATGTTTGCTGACGCGTCATTTCTATTTCCTCCTTCAAGCACCGTGTGTAATCATCAAACGTTATCTTCTTGGCGACAACATTACTCTTAACACCTTTAATCTTTTTTGTATCTTTTTTACCATCTACTCGTAATGCATACATTTTTGCTCGAAGTCCAATAAATTCAGTCATGATCGCTCCATTGTTTTCATCTTTCATCAAACCTGGTACTTTTTTATTGACTTGTGGAATACCATACACATTGTCACAAGCGTAATCACTTGTATCAAATCTATTAATATCACGTTTCATAATCTCATAAACGTCTTCGCACTCTATATGATATATAAGACTGTCTGTGTCAGTATACATAATTTTACATTTATTTTGATAAAGAGGTTGCATGTACTCATGATGAAATTCATATAAACATGTTTTAGATATGTCCAGAATGCACATTCCAACATAGATCGGTTTATTAAATTTCACTTCAAGTTTGCGCATTTCAATCGCTACCAGATTTTCGGCGAAAATGCTACGACTATGAAAATTCGGTTTCGAGATCAATGCCTCAGCACCAAATCTGCCCTCCCAATGTGTTACGAGCCTTACATCAACATGATTACGCACGTTCTCCATAGTTTTTCCAAATACTGCATTATTCATTAATTTATACAAGTTTTTTTCAAAATCATTTTTTGCAAGCGTTCTAAATTTGGTATTAAGTTCTATATAAACACGTAGCCATGGGAATTGTTTAAATTGTAATATGCGATGTATTTTTGTAAGATGCAGTCCATGATTAATACATTGTTGTAAATTGCGATAATGAATGATGTAACGCTTCTTATCATATAAGGTTGCGAGAAGCTTGTCCTGCCGCTTACCGGGTGGCATTATCGCGCGTTAGACAGAATGGTAGGTCGGCATGCACATTGTGTAAACGTTGTGAATACTCTAAATCAACTTCGAAAATATAACCATTGGGTGAGTCTGATGGCACACTCATCACATCGAAATTAGAAACATTGTCAACCCATTGAAAATCGGCATATGGTAGCGGTTGACACATCGCCCATCCATACAAATTATTAACATCAAAATACATTAAATATGTTGATGATTTTGATGAATCATATGACTGCATATATTTATTATTGGCACATGCATATCTGCTTGAGCATTGACTTAAACCACCGCGTATACCACGTTCAATAAACATAACCATATCAATGTCAGTAAGAAATTCAAATTTTACACCCGTGTGTTTTAACGTCGCGTCCCACGTAAAACCTGGTAAGGTGTAATAATATGCGGGATCAAGTTTGTAACTCACTATACAGCTGTCTCTAAAGTTTTCAAATATGTCAGCTAATAACAAGACATCAGTTTTTAAATACAGATCACTGTATTTTCCGAGCGTTTGAATTGAGAATCGTTGCCAGATATCTATAGCGTGTGCATAATCATTTTCGGATACTGTATCATCAGTCAATGAGCTGTAAAATGATTCACGTGGAGGCAAACATACATCTTCCAATTTTTCAATACTATCAACATATTCATATGGAAAGACTCCTTTACGTGTTAATAATTCAAAATTTTCATTAGTTAGATTAGAAAATTCATATCGCGGCACTCGCAATTTATCTTTACTTAGAAATGATGCTAACTTCTCAAGACTTGTATTTAGAAATTTAAATGAATCAATAAACCTTAATTTTATACAATTATTTCTATTATCAGTGGTGCTTTTAACATTTTTTGTAAATGATATATATTTCTCTTTCGTTATGGGAAGCAGTTCTATAGTTCCTTCATAGGCAGTTGCAATTTCTTTGATAATAAAATGTGCATCGTAACCCGATAAATTATGAAAAACTATGGGAATACAATTCGAATCCATATAATTTATATTACAATTTGAATGTGCTGGTCCTCTATATCGACCGGTTAAGTGACAGTGATCGCGGACTCGTATGTCATCTGATACAAATGGTTTTTCACATATGTGACAATGTGTAGCTTTGTTAAAATTTTCCAACTCGTCTCGTGTAAAATCAGCCATGGGTACATTAGCTGATAAAATTGTTTTTACATTATGCGCTAAATTTTTAAGTTCCTCGGCGAACCATGCAACACAGTTATTACCGCGATGAAACCGATACATTGATAGCGACTTGTTGTATGAACAGCATACATAATACCCTATGCTAAAAACCTTATGATGTTGGTGTGCGCATGTAGATGTGGTAGAGTCAGCATTCGTTTTTTCTAGGGTACATTCCAAATCGGCATATACCACAAATGGAACTCGTTCCTTTCTAGTATAGTTGTCAAAACTTAACCATTTTTTTTCATCACATGGTAATATAATTGCGCACTCATTAATTTTTCCACAATCTACGCTGTGTACCATTAATCTTTCACTTGAACTGAAGTAATGTAAGCATCTGGAATAAAGAATATAAATGCATTAAAAATTTTTTTATTGTATAAAAGAAAAAAACATTTTTTATTTACATTTTATACTTACCGATCACAAAAATATTTCTTACTCTTTGTTTTACTAAGCTATGAACTTATAAGACGTGATAAATTTTTTATCAATGAAAAATGTCCAACATCATTATCTCGCTGTGTGTACAACAAATGAATGTGTCTCTCTCGTACTTTATCTGTGAGTTGTATTGGTAGAATTTTTTTCTTCTCAATCGTATATATGTTGATGGAAATATTATTAAGATTTTCAAATTTTTTAACATGTTTCATAGTTATTGGAAACTCAATACCTTCAAGATTTAACACTGTTGCATAATGTGGATATGATATTATTCGATCCACATGTTTCTCGGCTGGGTATAGAGCGGCTACCACTGACCATGCGAAACATGCATTGTCAGCAGATTGTATATTTATCACAGCTCTTTTCATTTTAATTTCCTGTGGTAATATCACATGGCACCCAGCATGTAATGGATTGTGTTTATTTACATTTATCATCAAATTATGTATACGCGACAGTGCCCACCCGCTGTCACGTTCTTGAAATTCATCCAAAGATGTGAGAATAGGCTCGATAATGCGTGACTCGTACCACTCTTGTAGATCACTTGAACGAAAGAGTTCACAGTTTTTTGTGCACACACTTTTATTTGCAGTTTTATTGTTAGCCACAAATTCACCATTAAATACAACATTAATTTTTATATTGTTATGTTTATGCATAACATTTTGCACATGTTTTAATACAATGTCTTGCGCATCTTCCAGAAATTTGCGAGGCTCGATATAGTTTGAATTAATTACCACACCAGTTAATATGCGGCTTTCAAAAGCTGTGTCAATTTCACTCCATCGAAGTCCTTTATTTTTTGTATTATGTCCAGCACCCACATGAATGAAACGTTGTTTTGTTAAATCTCTTAAACTTTCGATACGTGCAATACATGCAACTAGTGATTGCTTCGCACCGATTGATAATCTTGCGCGTTTATTTCGCCCCTGGTCCTCCAATAATTCGATATATTCTTCACATTGCTGATTCCATGCATTAAATTCTTCTAAAGTCAATCGATCTGCTTGCGCTGTCAACTGTTGCTCTCGTCGATCCATTTTATTCTCGAGATTTCAATATGTTAAATGATAAAATGTGATGTATGCTCCACAGTTTTATATGCGGTATATGACAAACTGCTACGTTTACATTTTTTAAGTAAGTTCAATGAATTCATAGCGATTATGTCAGCATTTTAAGTATTAACCTTCATAACGATAGAGAACAGATGAAACACTGGAAGCCGCCTGATAATTTTATATTTTTTCTAATGTTAGCAGTTTTGCACGTGCATATTGTGATAAGTGACATACATGTGGCGTCTACAAATTTTTGCTTAGTATTTTTTTTTCAGCACATGTGTATAGCTGCGCCTACAAATTTGCGCTTCTGATGCAATCTTCATAACATTATTACCTATATAAAATCATTGTTTTTTTCATTTAAAACTAAACGCTTGTAATCCACACCATTGCCTGAGATAACTGGCACGTGTGACGTCTACAAATCTTGCAAATCTTGCATTTCCAATGCAGTGTGATGCAGTAGCACGTGTGGTGTCCGCAAATCTTGCAATCTTTATATGATATTATTTTTATTACATTTTAATAGCGGCGCCTACAAATTTGCGCTTCTGATGCAATCTTCATAACATTATCGCCTATATAAAATCACTGTTTTTTTTTCATTTTAGACTAAACGCTTGTAATCCACACCATTGCCTGAGATAACTGGCACGTGCGGCGTCTGCAAATCTTGCATTTCCAATGCAGTGCAATGCAGTAGCATGTGTGGTGTCCGCAAATCTTGCAATCTTTATATGATATTATTTTTATTACATTTTAATAGCGGCGCCTACAAATTTGCGCTTCTGATGCAATCTTCATAACATTATCGCTTATATAAAATCACTGTTTTTTTCATTTAAGACTAAACGCTTGTAATCCACACCATTGCCTGAGATAACTGGCACGTGCGGCGTCTGCAAATCTTGCATTTCCAATGCAGTGCAGTAGCACGTGTGATGCCCGCAAATCTTGCATTTCTGATGCAATCTTTATGATATCATTTTTTATTTTAAGACTAATGCTTGTGATCCCCACTATTACCTACAAATGTGATCTATATAAATACCATCGGGTGACAGTTCATTAAATTTATATTTTGTGTTAAGAGAACTCCCCCAAAAAAAGACTCTCTTATTAAAATTATACTCCCCAAAAATAGACCATAAAATGTGTACTTTAATAACAAATACTCTTCATAAAATTAATGAGATCAAATAAATGCGCCAAGAATCTTAAGAAAATAGAAATTATATTTAAACAAAATCAAGATTCCCCCAAAAAACTCCCCAAAATAGAACATAAAATGTGTACTTTAATAATAAATACTCTTTATAAAACTAATGAGATAATGTAAAAAAAAAAAACTTGGCGCTGCGAAACCAAATCTTTAAAATCTCAAATTATAATTTTGCTTTTTACGATGTGCTATGCATCAGATTTTTGTAACCACACTGGATTATATTAAAGAGTATTTTTAAAATACATCCAACAGTCCGCAATCTGTAAAAGTGGGATGGCAAAAAATTTGTTGCATTGCCCATTTTCAATATTTTTGTTATATTATACATATTTTTTAAGTTATCAGCATTTTTGTTTTGTCTTCTTAGAATTATGTTTCTTTTCTTATTTTTTCTTTTATTTTTTTTTATTCAATATTTTTATTTTATTTTTTTATATTTTATTGTAATTTTAATTTCTTTTGTTTTTTTTTTGATTTTAAAGATTTGGTTTCGCAGCGCCAAGTTTTTTTTTTCTTTACATTATCTCAGTAGTTTTATAAAGAGTATTTATTATTAAAGTACACATTTTATGTTCTATTTTGGGGGAGTCTTTTTTGGGGGGAATCTTGATTTTGTTTAAATATAATTTCTATTTTCTTAAGATTCTTGGCGCATTTATTTGATCTCATTAATTTTATGAAGAGTATTTGTTATTAAAGTACACATTTTATGGTCTATTTTTGGGGAGTATAATTTTAATAAGGGAGTCTTTTTTTGGGGGAGTCTTGGTTTTGCTTAAAAACTTTTTCGAGGACGCTTTTCTCGCTCGCCTATACTTGGCGCTTTTTTTGAACCTTTTTTTTAAAAAGGTCAGTTTTTGGGGGATATCATTCATTTTGTAGTTAAAATCTTTTTGGGGAGAGTTTTGGTTTTGCTTAAAAACTTTTTAAGAAAGCTTTTCTCGCGCACTTATACTTGGCGCTTTTTTAAACCTTTTTTTTAAAAAGTAAGTTTTTGGGGGGAATATTATTTATTTTGTAGTTATAGTATAATCTAGAGACACGTTAGTGTTCTGCGTTACGTGCACAAGCAGCGTGATCGAGCGTGTCATTACGCGAGATTATTTATTCTGAGCTATTGAGATGTTTGGATCTCAACAACGGTCTAACCGATCTCTTTCTAAACGTGTTTCTTTATATATAAGTTTGTACATAAAATACACGTTTTTTGTTTTATCTATTTTTGCTGTACGATTGATACTTTTTAGAACAATGTTTGATAAAATTGATGCTATAACAAGTTCGGGGTAAACTTGTGTCACACTTGTACGGTTCGACATGTGTTTGTAATATTATAGAAAATAGAATGGGCCCCATCCGACGCCCAAACTCGTGAGACGCACCAAATTAATTTTTTTCGTCTCTCCGTTGTAGTATTACATTTGACGTCTCATACGTTTTTATATAGATTTGCAATATTTAGTTTTGTTTATCACTACTCGAGTTTCTCGAGAAAATTCTTTGGCTTTGTTCAGCAGAAAAAACTGCTTTGCAACTTGTTTTTGAGAGCACGGTGCGCGAATTTAATAATTCCGACAAATTTACACACACAAAAAACCACACTTTATTTACAATTTTTACAAGGTTGCAATTTCGCCAGCACGGCTAAAACTGCGTTTAAACGTTTCGCTGTCTCGCTATGCACTCGCACGGTGCCGCAATGTTCGATCGCTTTATTTTAATTCGGAGCTCTCGCAGTTCCGACGCGCTTATTCCACCGACTTTTTCGCGACTGGAGTTCCCGGGCATTCCTTCCCAGAAACCGTTCGCGAATTCGCGGAAATGCCCAAAAAAGGCAAAAACGATCGCTAAGCCCGGGTATTGGCTGAAAAACGATCGCGCGATAGCGATCCAGCGCAACACGCCGCTGGATCATAACACGCCGTGACGCCCGACACACCGTGTCACGCGCCAGGGGCCTGACAGCGCGTCGCGATCAGCTGTTGGCGACCAAAATAGCGAGCACGCGTCGGCTCGTCAACGCTTTTCACGCGAGGCCGCATGCGGCAGCCGAATGTTCGACATGCCGCCCGCCTCGGCAGTCGTTCTGCCGATTGATTTCGGTGCACATTTAAGTGCATGCTAATCTCCCGGGATCCGTTTCCTCGCGCGTTGCCCCCCTGCCCTTCACCGCCTCGCCCGCGCAACTGGTCGCGAACAGCGGCACGATTTTAACGACCGGGCGTTTAAACGTCGATGTCGCGGTCCGCACGGACACCACGCGCACCTGCCCGTCCGCCCCGGGATGCACATCTACAACGCGCGCGAGAGGCCACCGCGTCGGTGGCGTGTTTTCTCCGCGGATGAGGCACAGAGTGCCCACGCGAATGTTATCCGCCCGCCGTAACCACTTGGGGCGCGCCGCCATGGTTTGGAGGACCTCCGCCGCCCACCGTCGCCAAAAATGATCTCGCATCCGCTGCAGCACCCGCCATCTCGTCAAGTCGGCCTCCGGGACGCCGTCCAGGCGAGCTTCGGGAACGGAGTTCAGAGCCGCTCCAATCAAAAAATGTCCCGGCGTCAATGCCTCAACGTCGTCCGGGTCGTCCGAAAGCGGCGCCAAAGGGCGTGAATTGAGACACGCCTCCACCTCCGAGAGCAAAGTGGTAAGCTCCTCAAACGTGAGGGAAGTCTCGCCAATCACTCTCCTCAAGTGATGCTTCGTGGAGCGCACCGCTGCTTCCCACAGACCACCGAAGTGAGGGGCTCCGGGCGGATTGAATCTCCACGCCACTCCGTCATTCGCGAGTCGGTCCGTCCACGGGCTCTCGCGTTCTATCCCCCGCAGAAAAGCGCGCAGCTGAGCGTCCGCTCCGACAAAAGTGGTGCCCCGATCGCTCCACATCGTGGCACACAACCCGCGCCGAGATACGAAACGTCGGTACGCTGCCAGAAAGGCGTCGGCGGAATAATCGGAGACGGCCTCCAGGTGTACTGCTCTAGTCGCGAAACATACAAAAATCGCCAGAAACCCGCGGAATGATTTCTGGCCGCGCCCTCGCGAACATCGCATCCAGACGGGACCCGCGTAATCAATGCCCGTGTGAAGGAAGGGCCGCGACGGACGCACTCTCTCCCGAGGAAGATCGCCCATGAGAGGCTGCGGGTGTGCCGCCCGCCATCTCGCACACCGCACGCAGCCGTGTATCAACCACTTGACCACCGAGCGCCCGCACAGCACCCAGTAGCGCTGTCGCAGCACGGCCAGGGTGAGTTGCACCCCCCCGTGCAACACGCGCCGGTGGCAAGCATCCACCAGGAGTCTCGTCCAGCCGGAGTCCCGCGGTAAGATGACAGGGTGCCGCTGGTCCAGAGGCACCAGCGCGTGCCTCACTCTCCCGCCGACCCTCAGCACGCCCCTCTCGTCCAGGAACGGCGTCAGCCGAAGCAGGTCACTGCGCCGCGGCAACGGAGTGCCAGTCCGGATGTCCTCCACCTCCTCCGCAAACCACAGGCCCTGAACCGCTCGCGTCCACAGGGTCTCAGCCTCCTCGAGTTCACCGGCCGTCAGAGTTCCTGGAACTACAATGCCACCGCTCGCTCTGCGTCGCCAACGCAGATAGCGAGCGGTGAATCGAAGCAAATCGTTGAGCCTCGAAAAACGAAGGAGAATCTCGCTCTCCTCCACTACTGCCGCCGTCAACGCCGTCCCCGCACGCCGCTCTCTTGCCGCCTCCTCCAGCTCCATTCCCGTCATTGTCGTCTGCTTCTCCTCGCCCGGGGGTGCTCCAGCCCGCAACCAAGGGGGGCCCGTCCACCACAACGGATGCTCCACCAGTTCTCGAGGCCGCACTCCGCGAGAAGCGCAATCAGCCGGGTTGTCGACACCACGAAGATGCCGCCAATGATCGCCAGGAAAAGTGCGCTGAATTTCGGCGACTCGGTTCGCCACATAAGTGGTCCATTTCGCGGGGTGTCCCCGTATCCACGCCAAGGCCACCGTCGAGTCAGTCCAGAGGTGCACGGCGCTCGTCGGAAGGTCAAGAAGAGCCCTGAAATGCTCCACCACCTCCACCAGCAAGGCCGCCCCGCATAACTCCAGGCGAGGGAGAGACACCCTGCGCAGCGGCGCCACCCGAGTCTTGGCACCAAGCAGGGTGACTCGGCCGCCCGAACTCTCCTCCTCCTCGTCCACCTGCAGATAGACCACCGCAGCATAAGCCCTCTCGGACGCATCCGAGAATCCGTGCAGCCGGACCAAGGGACGCGAGGCCGACGTCCGCAGCCACCGAGGCAGCTCCACCGCCTCCAAGAGCGGCAATTCAGCTCGAAACGCCATCCAAGCGGCGGCATCTCCTGCGTCCAAGGCGTCATCCCACGCCACTCCTCGAAGCCACAGAGTCTGGATCATGAGCTTGGCACTCACAGTCACCGGAGCAAGCCAGCCCAGTGGATCGTACAGCCGCGCGGATTCCGAGAGGACCCGCCGCTTCGTGGGAGGTCGAGTGTCCGAACTCGGCACTCGAAATCGGAAGGCATCGCGTAGCGGATGCCAGCGCAGTCCCAGCGCCGACAGCGTATCCTCCGGGCCCCATTCCACGGCTCCATCCAGGCGATGCTCCCTCGGGATGGTCTCCAGGAGTTTCCCGTCGCTCGCCGCCCATTTCCTAAGCGGGAAGCCGCCCGCCTCGCAAATCGCGGAGAGCTCACGCAGTTTCTCTCGCGCCGCAACCAAGCTATCCGCCCCGGTCAGGACGTCGTCGACATACGTCTCCCGAAGCAAAGCGTCCGCGCCCTGCGGGAAACGTGCTCCTTCGTCGATGGCCAACTGCCTCATTGCCCGGACGGCCAGGAACGGGGCACAGGCAAGTCCGTAAGTAACGGTTCTGAGTCGGAACGTCTGCACCGGCTCACCCGGGCTCCCCCTCCATAGCACGCGCTGCAGATCGTGGTCATCCTCGTGGATCAGCACCTGCCGATACATCTTAGCCACGTCCGTAGTTGCGGCAAACTTATGCCGTCTCCATCGCGTCAAGATGTCCGCGAGGGCCGGCAGCAAATTCGGCCCACATCGAAGCAACTCATTCAGTGTTACTCCATTGGAAATCCGAGCCGAGCCGTTGAAGACGACTCGGATTTTAGCCGCTGGACCTTCCCCCTTCATCACTCCATGGTGAGGCAGGTAGCACACCCTTCCTCCGCTTTGTTCGGCGGCACTCGGC
The DNA here is from genome assembly GCF_019399895.1 of Cardiocondyla obscurior. Classification (NCBI taxonomy): domain Eukaryota; kingdom Metazoa; phylum Arthropoda; class Insecta; order Hymenoptera; family Formicidae; genus Cardiocondyla; species Cardiocondyla obscurior. Next base: position 282,199 of record NC_091871.1, on the reverse strand, counting down.
ACGGGCGCCATGTGGCCCAGCGTCAGAAACTCCTTCATAAAGTCTGAGTACAGCTCGTACAGTCGTTCATTCCCGGCGAGGCGACGTTCCACTCCGGCGAGTGTTCGTCGTGCTACGCGCTCGGAATCCTCAAGATTCGGCAACGGCTCACGTACCGGAAGGCGCACCACGTACCGTCCAGAGGCCGTTCGCGAGTGCGTCCGCACAAAATGCGCTTCGCACTCCCTTTCTTCCGCCGACATCGGGGGAGGACCGCGCGCGGGTTCCTCCTGCTGCCAGAATCGGGCGACCAGCGATCCGAGGTCGTCGTCCGTCGTGCACGTAAACACCGAGCCCCCGAGACCGCTCGACGAGTCGCGCACCGCCCCCGCCAGAATCCATCCTAGCGTGGTATTCACTGCCACTGGAACGTCCGGTCCTCCTCTCCGTAGGCCCTCACGCACAATGTTCGCGTAGACCTCCGCTCCCAGTAGCACCTCCACCGTCTGACACACATCAAAGTCTGGATCGGCCAGCCTCAGCCTGCGCACGTGAGGCCAATTCTCCGCGACTCGCGCGAGACCGCCGCCGGATCCCGACACTCGCGGCAAGATCAACGCGGAAATCCGGAACGGTTCCGAGGGCGAGAAGTGAGGGGCAATGCTCACCGAAATCCGACCGCGCGCGGCCCCCGACCTTCGACCGCCCACTCCGTACACGACCGTAGAAGCCGCCGTCCGCGGCAGTCTCAACCGCTGCGCGAGAGACTCAGAAATCAGCGAGATCTCTGACCCCGGGTCGATTAAGGCACGCGTCACAACCGGCGAGCCATGAACGTCCATGGCAATGATTCTAGCGGTGGCTAGCAGCACCACGGGTCTCTCCGTACGCTCCTCTTGAAGGTGCAAGGCGTTTGCTCCTTCACTCCCTCTCGCCTCCTCCGCCGCAAACACCTCGTGGATCGAGCTATGGTGCCGCCGGTGACACGTCACGCACGTCTTCGTCGATGGACACGCGTCCAGTCGATGCTTCCCGAAGCAGTTCGTGCACAAATCATTTTTTCGCGCCAATTCGCGTCGTTCTCGCGGCGTTCTCTTCTGGAATTCCTTGCACGAGAGAACATAATGAGCGCCCTGACACAAGGAGCAGTGCGACGGGCGCGGTTTGTCGCACACGAGAAGTGAACGCGCGGCCCGCGCGCCCGCTCCTGTCTTCCCCGCCGCACTGCCGCGCTCCACTCCGCTGACCTGCAACGCGTCAAGGGCCCGCAATCGCCGCTCCAGAAATTCTTTTAGTCTCTCGTAAGAAGACGGCTCCACAGAGTTGCCCTCCGCCGTCTCCCATTCCCGTCGCGATTTGACGTCGAGCGCCTCGACCACGATATGCAGAAATAAATCGCACTCCGCGATGGGTCGCCCGATGCCCTCCAGTGAACCCACGGTCTGCAGCATGCCGTGGTACAGCCGCCGAAGATCTGCCGCCGACTCGTTCTTCAATTTCGGCAACGCCAAAAAATTTGCGAGGACAGAGCGTAGCAGGAGCCGTTTGTTCGCGTAGTTGTCGGAGAGCAATTTCCAGACGCGGCTGTAATTTTCTCCGGTGGTTGCGATGTTTTTTACAAGCTGCTCAGCGTCTCCCTTTAAGCAGCTCCGCAGGTAATGAAGCTTGTCAACGTTTGACAGTGAGGCATCCTGCGCGATGACGGACTCAAATCTGTCCTTGAAATTAGGCCAGTCCTCGAATCGGCCCGCGAACGACGGCAGTTGCAGTTGGGGCAGCTTCCTTTGCTCTGGGACCCTGTACCACCGAGGACATCTCGCTCCTTTCGTTATCCCGCCTGATTTCCTCACGCGCCTCCAACAGGGCGGCGCGTTGATCCACGTAGGCCTCCTCGACCAACCCGAAAAAATCGTTGCGAGTGTAATCGCATTCGATCATGCTCGGCCAGTGGTCATTTCTCAGGGCCTCATGAGCGCTCTCAAATTTCGCCCAGTAATTATCGAGGAGCTTCAACTTACTGTCGATAGCCCCCGCGGTAATTTTGCTCGCTCCCATCTTCTTCAAGTTTTCCACGGCTCGCGCAATTCGGCCGTGGAGTTCTTGCTGCCCGCGCAGCAGAGCCTCCAACTCCGGGCTCACTACGACCGCCCGCTTCCCCGGCGTCTGGGTGGCACTTCCGTCTTCCTTCGTCGCCATGGCACTTAAATCGCCCACGGCTAGTATCCGGCTCGAAGGACCAAAATGTTTTTGAGAGCACGGTGCGCGAATTTAATAATTCCGACAAATTTACACACACAAAAAACCACACTTTATTTACAATTTTTACAAGGTTGCAATTTCGCCAGCACGGCTAAAACTGCGTTTAAACGTTTCGCTGTCTCGCTATGCACTCGCACGGTGCCGCAATGTTCGATCGCTTTATTTTAATTCGGAGCTCTCGCAGTTCCGACGCGCTTATTCCACCGACTTTTTCGCGACTGGAGTTCCCGGGCATTCCTTCCCAGAAACCGTTCGCGAATTCGCGGAAATGCCCAAAAAAGGCAAAAACGATCGCTAAGCCCGGGTATTGGCTGAAAAACGATCGCGCGATAGCGATCCAGCGCAACACGCCGCTGGATCATAACACGCCGTGACGCCCGACACACCGTGTCACGCGCCAGGGGCCTGACAGCGCGTCGCGATCAGCTGTTGGCGACCAAAATAGCGAGCACGCGTCGGCTCGTCAACGCTTTTCACGCGAGGCCGCACGCGGCAGCCGAATGTTCGACACAACTATTATAAAAATATTAAAATTGATTAGCGCATTTTTTAATAAAAATTGTAAAGTTTATTTTAAATTTAGATCGTATTAATATTTTTGTAAAGAAGATTTTATTCAAAAAATTATTCAAAGTATCAAGACAAACCTAGGTTCATGCTTGTACGGTTTCACATAAATTTGTAATATTTAATAGATATTTATTACGCGATCATCACTCATCAATAAACACAGTCGATAAATGAAATAGAGTCGATAAATCATTCCATGCCATCTAGCGGCGCGAAAACGAAAAGGACATTTTCGTCGTCGACGACGTTAAAATAAAATGTGATTTTACTCTTGCAAGCAAACTTTACATCGCGATATCTTCGTTTGTAAATAACGTAGCGAAAAAATAAAAACACTTTTATTATATAAATTGACCCTAATCTACACAATAAACCTATGTAGAAAGCAATCGGTTCAGCCATTGTCGAGATCCAAACATGTATGAATTTCTTAAAATGGGTCTCGCATATAATAGGCAGGTAGTACGCTGCGCCTATATTTGGCGCGAGGCACTACCGTGCCTCGTGATATGGCTGATTTAAATACTGTAAATGACAATGGAGAATTAATGGATTTATCTGATGAGGACGATATTGGATTGCCCAACGATAGTGATTATATGAGTGATCAAAGTGAAGATCTTGAAGATTGTATTTCTCGAAAAATAGATTCACCACAACTTTTCGCGCTTAATGGACGTACTAAACATTGTATGTTGTCTTTTTATTATTGCACACCTAGTGAAGCTATTGCAGTATGTGCACCATGTATGATTAATTTAGCTGATGTGGGTGGGCCAATGATTGCCATTCGCAAACATGAAATTGATACTCAAAACGCATTATGCGGTAGATCATGTGGTAATTGTGGACTTCCAATGTATATGATAATTCCATGCAACATGTGTCCTGTGTGTGTTGCCTAGGAATAAAACTTACACAATTTGAAGATTTAATCCCCCCACTTAATTGATGCATTTCTTATTAGTGGTGGGGATATATATATAAAAAAATCTCGGAACAATTATATCACATTAAATGTAACACGCGCATCAAACTGATCTGTTATTACCGTTCTTAATGTGATGGATTTTTACGTGCCAACTAATACAAATATGGAATTTAATGTGCCAGCTAATACATCATATGCGTGTAATATGAATTATTACACGCCAGCTAATGCATCTAGCACATCGTGTGTGAATAATGAGTGAGTATTAATTTTTCTAACTAAAAAATTTTTTTAATAAAAACTTTATATGGTCATTTTTTTTGTTTTTACACTAGCTCATCTAAAGATCATGCAATCCGTATTCTATGTAAGCGATATGCATTGACGGCTACGAGTTATAAATATTTAGAAATTGGTGTTAATGTTGGAACACCTAGTTATGTGGAAATTATTATTGGCGATAATCGAGGATTGGAAATGCCGCTATCTCTCGAGGCTTGGAAATCACTCTGCGAGTATCGCGCAAACATTTTAAGTTTGCTCCACAACAATTTTAAAAATCTTCAAGACTTCGTGTACCTCGGTGCGTTGACAGCCAGACTACGCAACTTTAATGGCATGGATGTCCTGCGGTTTGAATCAGCTGGCAAATGCTTAATGATGATGGAATCGACATTTCTTAAAATGATTGATCTTGATGAGTGTATTACATTAGCGTTTAATAAATTAACATCTTTTCTTAAAATAATTGATTCGAAACTTGCACGATTTGCTAGCATCGCTTTCACTGCTAAAACTCGTGACGAGGTTGTAAGCGCGATACATGCTAGCAATTGCTATGATGGGAATCAAATTGTTGATTGTGAGCTGCTAGCTCTAGTATTCGGAGCGCGAAAGTAATATTATATTTTATTATATTGTATTATATTATATTATATTATATTATATTATATTATATTATATTGTATTATATTATATTAAAAACATTTTTTATTGCCATCAAAATATACAAATAATGTTATATTTTATAATAAATATATAATTTAAATGTTTATATTAAAAAAAATTTTTTTATTGTTGCATTTTTCCCCCAATATCCATGAACTATTGATTGATTGATCTCATACATATTTCTTTAAAAACTCGGAATTAAATGTAAAAAGATTTGCGTAAGTATATGTCACATTTTCGAGATACATCTTTTAAATGAAATAATTTCGTAATCTCTCATTGCGTGATAGAATGCATCTTAAGTTTCAAACGTGCTAAACGTTGTAAAAGATTCTCACGAGTATATGTCACACCTTCGGGACTGCTGTTGATAAAAAAATGCTTTCGTTTTTCTTTCTGACTGTCTGCAGTGAACTCGTAGCTGTTGCCTGTCAGTCGCATGCTGATTTTTTCAAGTGCAACACGTCTAATTAACTTCTTAAATGGAAAAAAAGTGTGCATCGTTGGTACACATTCTCGCGCGCCGCGAGTTGGGGGATCACACCCCGTTTAGTGCAGGCGGTGTGTGGTGTAGCACACACCAAAAAAAACAGTTCAGCTCAATTGAGCTTATATTACGATAATCACATACGCGGTGAGTGCGAACGTGGCGAAATATTGACTTTTGACAGAACACCTCGTTCTGTTCCCGAAAATCCCGTGGATGACGAGTGTGGGTACGTTATAGACAAGCGGATGAACTTGTGCACCCACGGGAAACGATTCGCCTTTGTAGACAGCGAATTGCCGCGGGTGAAAAAATGCGGCAAAAGTAAAAACGTAAGTTTTTATTTTATTTGTAATATATATTAACGGTGGTTGCTAGCGCGGGTGTTGTAAGGGGAATAAACACGGGTTCTAACTCAGGAGCGTTGAGGAGGCGAGAGGGAGAGAGCGCGGGGAGAGAGCCAGCAGGGAAGAGACGGGGGTATGAATGAGCGACAGATACCCCCCCCCGGATCTTCCCACCTACGGCTACCTCTCCCCGCGCTCCTCTCATCGCGGATTTTTTCCCCCGTCCCCTCGCCTCCCTCAACGCTCCTGGGTTAGAACCCGTGTTTATTCCCTACTCAGAGGGAAATAACATTTTGTTCCTCACGTTCGCTGACGACCTGTTCCTTTTGGCGTTGGACACCACTCGTGCCCAAGACCTTCTAGACTACGTGGTGGACGAACTTAAGGCGCTCGGAATGACTGTAGCCGTAAATAAAATCGTTGCATATTACATTAAGGTTACTAAGGGTTTGTGGTACATGGTGGACCCGGGTCTTGAAAAACTTGGCGTTAAAATACCAGCTTGCACGCCCGAGAGTAGGTTTACCTATTTGGATTGTTCTTGCTCAATCTGGTCGGGCTTCGATTTGGTCGGCATAAGAAAACACTTATCTCAAGTTATTGCGCGAGTTATGATCTTGAGATTAAATTCTATTCAAAAAATCTGCTTACTTAGGACTCACCTTGTGCCGTACTTCTTACATCAGCTGGTAATAGCAAATCCAACAAAATCGCAAATAATTTTAATGGATCAGAAACTAAGGGTCGCCATAAAAAAAATTTTGCATTTGCCTCAGTCGGTTTGTAACGGGATCATATATTGCGGAGAAATGGACGGTGGGTTGGGATTTCCTAAGTTGCAGGGGCTAGTTCCGAGAGTAGCCTTAACAACAGGACTAAGGATCTCAAAATCCAGGGACCCAGCAATCGTCGCTTTATTTAGCGGATCCAGAATTTCGTTCCGATTGCGTAAAATGGCAAATAGCATTTCATTCAAATATCCATATAGTAAAGCGGACATATTAAAGCACAAAGATATATGCAGAAAAACCGAATTAAAGCGATGGAAAGAGCTGGTATCACAAGGTCGCGCCGTCGAAGCTTTTATGGGCGACAAAATAGGCAACACATTTCTTCGCAATCCCTCACTCCTGAAGCCATGCATGTTCACAACAGCACTGCAACTGCGCAGCAACATAGCGGGTAATAAAACTAGTTTAAATAGAGCGATTCCGCAGAATACCTTAACATGCAGAAAATGCAAAATAAACTTAGAAACATTAGGTCATATTTTAGGACAATGCATCTACACAAAAGCAGCTAGAATAAGAAGACATAACGAGATCCGCGACCTAACAGAAGACATTGTTATAAAAAACGACGATACGGCTGTAGTAATTAAAGAGCCTCAAATTTCCGTAGCAGAGGGAGAATACCTCAAACCCGATCTGGTCATACGGAACCAGAGAGGAGTCTTCGTGGTCGACGTAACAGTCTGTCACGAAGATGGGAATAGATTGTTGAATGCAAAAATAGAAAAGAAGGCCAAATATTCAAAGCTTTTACCGCTACTTCAACAACCCGGAGCTAGTAAAAGTGAAGTGCTAGCTATAGTAGTTGGTACAAGGGGGGCCATGCCTAAAGATACAACTAAATCACTAAAAAGGCTAGGAATTATAAAACTTGGTATTCTAGAAACAATCTCACTAATAGCTCTACGATCGTCCATCGAAATCTATCATGCATTTCTAGACTATAATGGCCCTTTATTTTAACACGCACAATTGGAAAGCGTAAAACTTTAGTCTATCTAGAAATTGTACATAAAAATTAAATATTATTTACAATTGTTATAATAAATGTTTAATTTATTTAACAGTTTATCCACCTAAATTATTTATTAATTAAAACATGAGAGCCGCAAGGGCGGTGGAAATCCTAAACTACAAAGGAGCGAAATAATGAGTAAGCTTTCTTACGCAATCGATCTTACAAAAATATTGGGAACCACAAACGCGGAAAGTGGACACTAGTAGAATAGTAATAGTAGTATTCAATCAGCTGGTGTGTTGTTATTTAAGCCTTTTAAAATTACCTAAATCTAAGACATCTTCTGTGATTTCTTACTGTTTTACGAAGGGTGTGTTTTTGGTTTCAGTTTAGCATGATTTACCAGTGTTGTAACCCGAACCCCGTTACAACACGCAGCATGACGTAAAGCATTTCGTCACAAGATCTCGTAATAAAATAACACCGGAGGATGCGGTATCAGCAAGCCGCCTTAAGCAATTAAATAATAATAAAAGAGAGAAACAATTGCGAGAACTTATTGCCGAAATTGCTAAGATTGCATTCGCCTAACAACTAAAGTTCGGCATTGCAACCCGATGACGCCAAGGCCCAGCGTCACTATTAAATAATCGCGGACCGTCACGGGAGAACAGTTACGTCTGAGTCAAAAGAGGAAGAGCCCGTGTCGGAAGAAAAGTGATACCGCGCTGTAATTAGAGTTCGGTCGCGTTCCGTGAAAGAAGAGACCTCGCGGAGCCGAGGTAGCGTGATAACGCCGGGACGCGCACCAAAGGGAGCAAAAGGAAAACAGGAGAATTGAAAGAAATTGTCATACATATCCAATCAAAATAAAGTGTATATTAAAAAATTCTTAAAGTTATCGCCTTTTTCTCAAGGACCCCGAAAAACGGATCCCGCGCACCGGCTGCGGTGCAACACCAGGCTTATTAGACTGCCTACCCTCACCTCTCTGAGATAACTTTAGTCAGTAAACATTTTTCCCTAAGATCAGTATTTTTTTAATGCCAGTACGGGACAGCGGTACAATACGTACGTGTATGCTGTCCTCGCTTTTTTCTTTGCAGTCTGCATTCCTTATGCTTCTCTATACCGATGTTGAAATGGAGATCTCTGAGGGTCCTGTGTTCAGTAAGTAGACCAAGCTCTAGTGTGAGGTTTAATGTAGTCTAGTACGACAGATTTGTTAATAAAGAGTATGATAAGGTCAGGGGCTCTCCAATGGTTTTTTAACATATATTTTATTTAAATATATTTCTTACAGTTAATTACAAGTTTTTTTTGTGTTTGTTTATTATTTAGGCGGCGCCCTAATTTGGGCGCCTTTTCAAAATGCCGGGGGCTTATTTGCTCTGCCGGTGTTCTCTGTAGCTTAGGTGAGGAGCAGTTAGGGTAACTAAGATGGGTCCCCACTTGTCGTCCCCAGGATATTTGAGTGAGTAGTTTACTTTCTCCTCGGTTTGTGTAGCTCTATCTTAAGAAAAGATCTCCAGCCTCTATCGTTGGTTGTGCTGCCTGAACTGCTGCTTCTTTTTTCCTTGGTTGGAGTTTCCTTTGTGGTTTTTCCTCGGTTTCCAGGTGCCAGCGAGAGCTAGTGGTCCTTCTTCTTCTGTTGTCCTCTTGCTCTAGCGCCGACCTTTGTGGTCTGGTTTTTTCCGGCAATCGTTCTAAGGGGATGAGTTTCTAAGGTCGAAGACTGATCCTCTCCTCGAGTTTTCCCTTTTTCGGCAAAATCTTAATTTGTCTTCTGAAGTCTTTTATCCGTATGATTCTCGGTTGGTTTTCTTTGCCGCTCTCCGGCAAGGATGGCAGAAAGGCTGGTGTGATTACCCTCTTCTTCTTTTTCCTTTTTCTTATTTTCTTGCGGGAAATCTCGTTCATAGGTTACTACATTTTGCTTTGGGTGCTTCCGTTGCCAGAGCACACCGCAGCGGTAAGGCTTCCGATTATTTTGCCCTAGAGCTCAGATCGTTGGCGAATTGATCGGTCAACTGGTCCGGTATATAACCAGTTGGCTGTCAATTCTTACTACCGAGAATTTAATTTGCCTCCAAACCACCTAGCGAAGTGGAGGTAAATTTTTTGTTGACAGATCGCGGTGTCACGGTTGACTGGTTATCTTTATTGTAACAGACGACGCATTATGCTGCGTTTACAAAATGAGTCAACAGCTACAAAGAGAATGAGTATTCGTTATTAAACCCGGTCATAGGTTCTTACAAAGCTTCGAAGCGAACGTACGTAAATATCTGAATATTGAAGACAATTAAACTTATGAGTGTGTTTGTAAAATCGCAAGAATACAAAGTGTAACGGGTGTAGTCGGGTGTGTTAATTATACAGGGTGTTCCGTAAGTCGAGGTCAATCGCTCGGGAGATGAATGAGGAACCAAAAATAAAAAAAAAAGTTAATATAAACATAAATACAAAAATGCGTTGTTTCCAAGTTATTGTCAGTTTTAAGTCGCGCGCGCGCGCGCGTGTATGGATCTAAAAATTATATAACGTGTTTGAAATGACCTTATGCATTAATGCATGCTCTAAGCCTTTTTTCTAAGGAGACCCGAACTCTTTGTAGCATTTCGGGATTTTCTATAAAGAGTTTCCAAATCTATTAGTTATTCTTTGTTTAAGTTCATGGACGTTATTAACTGGCCGTTTATAAACATAGGATTTCAGATAACTTCAAAGATAGAAATCACACGGATCGAATTGGATAACCTAGGAGACCAGCAGGAGACAGGTTTTCCACGCCCTATCTATTGTCGACCGAATTTGCGTTTCTTGTCTAGCAATTAAACTGAAATGTGCAGGTGCACCATCGTGCATAAACTACATATTGATGAAATCTCTCGTAAGGAATTAACATAAAGGAAAGTCTTAAAGTTCAGTAACGTTTATTACTAAATATGTGAGACCAGCGAAGCGACTGTTCGCACATAATGCTAGCAAGCGACTGTTTGCAACTATGATTTTTTCAGCGACGTTCGCTTACGATGATTGACGATCGGACTCGAGTCCTTACGAGGACGTTCAGTGTTATCCGTTTCGGAAATCGCGTTTTGAAACGGCGGTAGCTGAATTTGCTAGCCGTATAAGTATGAGCGTTTAAAGCGTACCAACTGTGTAAGTTGTTAATTCAAACATCTCTCAACAATATTCAGTTAACATCATTTCAAGTTGTAAACAACCACGGATTTTTTAACTGTGCTGAAAATGTCGACTTTTGTACATGAAAATACTCATTTGCGGGAAGCATTGATTTTTTGTTTCCATTTAAAAAAAAACACATCTGAATCGCATTGAATGCTTGTTGAAGTATACGGCGAGCATGCTCTTGGTCGCACACAGTGCAATAAGTGGTTTAATAGATTTAAAAGTGGTGATTTTGATGTAAGGAACAAAGAACGTGGAAGACCAAAAAAATTTGAAGATACCGAATTGCAAGCATTATTGGACAAAGATGATAGTCAAACGCAAGAACAGCTCGCAGAACAATTAAATGTTGACCAATCAACAGTTTGTCGTCGTTTGAGAGCAATGGAAAAGATTTTAAAGGTCGGTAGATGGGTGCCACATGAACTGACTGAAAGGCAGAAAGAAAACCGAAGAAACACTTGTGAATTGCTGCTCGCCAGGCAAAATAGAAAAAGTTTTCTGCATCGAATCGTCACTGGTGATAAAAAGTGGATCTATTTCAACAATCCCAAACGGAAAAAATCCTATTTGAACGCAGGTTAACGGCCACAATCGACATCAAGGCGGGATCGCTTAAGCCGAAAGGCCATGATCTGTATTTTTTGAAATCAGCGTGGTGTGATTTGGTACGACCTCTTAAAACCAGGTGAAACAGTTACTGGTGCCCGCTACCATCAACAACTGATCCATTAGAACCGCGCCATTTGTCAAAAACGCCCAGAATATCAGCTTCGCCATGACAAAATAATTTTCCAAGATGACAACGCATCGCCTCATCGAACAAGGGACAATAAAAATTTGATACAATCGTTCAGCTGAGAGCCCTTACCCCACCCGCCGTACTCACCAGACCTAGCGCCTTCCGATTACTATTTGTTTTCATCGATGGGACACGCACATAACGAGTCGCACTTCAATTCTTACGAAGAAGTCAAAAAATGGCTCGATAAATGGATGGTCTCAAAAAATAAACAATTTTTTTGGCGAGGAATCCATAAATTATCTAAAAGATGGAAACGATGTGTCTCTAGCGATGGCGATTACTTTGAAAAATAAATCTGTAACCATTTTCGCAAATAAACGTATTTTTTTTCACAAAAAATTACCGATTTTATATGCATACACCTAGTATGTAAAGATTTTTGGGATTTTTCGGAATCTGGTGTGAACGCAACACACTTCAAACAATTTTTTATATGATTTTTTACTTTTGTCTTAATTTCAGGAAACCAATAACTACTCATAATATTTTGGACGGTTTTTTCGATGCCTACATGGCTCATTTCGTTGTGGTATTTATGTATAACACTTGTTTCTAACGCGGTAGGAATGTAAAACAAAACTTGTCCGCAGTGTTTTTTATATACAAGGCCGTTCCGAATTTCAAATAGCTTTTGCTCAGCGTGCTCGAGCTCGTTTCGAATGCTTACAATTTTTTGATCATCGCTCTGACAAAGCGCAAGGTTTCAGTAAAACGTGTTATCTTCTACAACCGTTATCTGACGACTGAGAGCATCCACGTACTGCATGCGAGATCCCAGTCGGTGCTCTAAAATGTAATCATAATTTTGCATCTCGAGAACTCAACGCGCGATCCGGGGGTTCGTTTTTTTTTTTGCCAACGTTAAATTCAGAGTCTGACAATCAGTGATATTTTTAAATTTTATTCCCAGTAAGTATACGCGGAATCGACAAAGCGCGTAGACGATTATCAGTGTCTCTAATGTGTAACTAAGATATCGCGACTCGATATCGGACGTTCTCTTTAAAAAATAAAAAACAGGATGCAGTTTCTTGTCCGGTTTCTGTTGCATTAAGATTACACCGTAGCCCACTGCACTTGCATTGCAGTGAAGCTCTGTCTCGTCGTGCGGGGAATAAATACTTAATATAGGTGCATTAATTAACCGCTCCTTAAGTGTCTCGAAAACTTGCTGTTCTCTTTCCTCAAAACAAAAATTTGCGTCTTTTTTTATTAAATCATAAAGGGGCTTTGCGATAGCGGAAAAATTCTCTACAAATTTTCTAAAATAAGAACACATCCCCAGAAATCTGTGTACGTTTCTTACATTCTGTGGAACCGGAAATTCTTTGATCGCTGTTAAATCTTGAGCCATCGGGCGGATACCGTCGCTAGTTACCGTGTAACCTATATATTCGAATTTTGTTAGCAAAAATCGACCTTTATCTAAAGGTAGTTCTAATCAATTGTTAACGAGCAACTTAAAAACTTTTTTCAAAATTATTAAATGGTGCTATACCGTTTGTTCATGTGCACACGCGTGAACGTGTCACGATCCGCGTACGTGAGATTGCCGGAACGGTCAGATGTGACCGTGCACTTTAGGTGAATACGGTAGCAGAATTGAATAAATTGTCAATTAACGAAACACAAAAAAAACGTTTATTCTTGCATCGCAATACACAAAAAAAAATAAAGAGTTAATAAGGCACGTGCGGTTCACGTGCTCGGTCTCGGCACGGAACGAGTTACTATATCGTTTCGAGCGGAGATCTTTTAAAACTCCTTTGGATCGGGCTTGACCAAAAACGCGGCGGAAATCTTGAAGAGCATGGAGTAGCACGCCCACACCGGTCGGACGATCAAACTACTAGAGAAGCCCAGGAGTTCGCAATCGCGATCACGTTCGCGTACCGTGTCGAGACCACAAAAAATACAAGCGTTTTCAGACGTTAGTGAGTAGCAAGCACCATAAAAAATAAACTGAATTGCACTCGCGGCGGGCTGCACTGCAAGCCAGCAGGCCGGAGTAACTATAGATCCGCGGTAGCGGAGTACGAAAAAGCGAGCGATTAATGGCCCGTGTATCGCGTCGTGTCTAGTAAGCTACTACTCGGATAAGCGATCTGACAAAATACCTGTGAGACTGAATATTTCGTCGTCCAAATTTGCGCGGAATCGGGAGCACATGCAGAGTTCACGTGCCTTCGATACAAAAGCAAGAATTATACAAATACAGCGGCGTATTCGCAAACACCGTTTCCGTGGTAATGAGAAAATCATCCATGTAAATCGATACCTCTCCTGCGTCAATTAATTCTTTGAATATTTGCGTAATGTAACGCTGAAACTTAAGGGGGGCGTTCTTTAATCCGAAGGGCATTTTTAGATACTCATACTGACTTAAAGACATAACGAACGACGTATATTTGATCGAATTCTCGTGCATTCTAACATTATAAAAGCCGTCTTTAAGATCTAACGTTGTAAAATTTTTTTTTTTCGTTAATAAATCAAGTTGGTCCTCAATTAATGGTAAGGGAAAATTGTCACGCACTGTAACCTTGTTCAATGTTCGATAGTCGACACACATTCGGGTTTTATCGTTCTTTTTCTTTGTTAAAACAATGGGTGACTCGTATTCTGACGTACTTTTTCTAATAACTTTCTTCGATACGAGATTATCTAATATGATTCGTAATTCTGCCTTTTTATGATAAGAAAGTCTCCGCGGCAAACAAAAGAAAGATTTCTTATTGGTAAGGATTAGCTTAAAAATATTTTCCGTCGCGGGTTCTGGCGGTTTTGCCGCATTCACATAATATGTTTCGAATAGATCCTGTACCTTTGCCTTCACTTCGTGCGACAAATCAGGGTTCACATAAATCTCTTGCTTTATTACACCGGAATCATTTTTGGAGATATCAATATTCATAATATCGGAAACTTTGCTTTCTTTCTTTAACGATAATTTCGCTAGTTTTATAAAATTACGGCTTAAAATAAACGAACTTTGCATTGTCGTGTCGGGTACTAAGCGTATTGTAATATCTTAATTTTCGCTATAAAAACTAATTTTCGCGTTTATTTTGCCAATTACATCTAATCCACTGCCATTTATGCCGAAGAACTGTTCAAAAATTTTATCCGTAACTAAATATTTACGCGGAACATAACTTTTTTTAATAAACAAATCGGGCTTTTTGAATCGATTAACGCGTGTACGTTTATTTTAAACTTATTGTGTCCGCTATTTATTTCTAATTCTACTGGGTGTCGAAAGTCGTTCTCTTGATATCCTTGTTCCACGAAGTTTACATCCTCGACTGGCTTACTCTCGGCTGGCTTACACTAGCTTGCTTTGTGGCCAAAGTCTCCACACTTGAAGCACGTTCCTCGTACTCGCTTAGGCTTCGGGCAGCTCGCAGCCAGGTGTCCGCTCTCGTTACAATTGTAACATTTTTACTGCACAACTTCTTTTAATTTCCGTTGTTTCTTGGCTGAAGAATCACTTTTTTCCTGCAGCCGCGTGTGCGGTCGACGCGTCGCTTCCCTCGGCATAGAGACGTTAGCGAAAGCCGTCGTTATCTCCTCCACCGATTCATACTGCTGTATTCTTGCTTGCGTGCGTAACTCTTTATTCGGGATGCCTCCGACGATGTAATTGATCAGCTCTCTTCCGACAACAGGCACTCGGTTTACCAAAATTATTTTATCATGGACATAATCGGCGAAAGATTTATTCGTGGCCCATGTTCTCGCCTCAATCTTCTGTCGCAACATTAACAGATCTACTTGTTGTCCGTACTCTCGAGTGGAACCACCTTAGCGCTTTCCTTTCAGCTTACTCGTAGCGCTTTGCACTAGTGTAGACGCGCTTGAACGTGGCGTCAGTCTCATTACGTTTATTTCTCTTCTTAACAATTCAGCTTCGCGAGTTGCTAGATCAGCTTCCCTCTTAAGTAACTCTAGCTCTCGGACGATCGGCATTAACCTGGGAGTTCCGGGGCCGCGGCTTCGGGCGTAAGATTGAGCCCTTTCTGCGTAGGCTCGGCAGCCTGTCCTTTGTTAGCGTCGCCTGGCGATTTGCACATGCCTAATTCTTCAGCTGTGTTATATCCCGAGCCCTTAGCAACAGAGGCTCGGGAATAACGCCGGAATGTCGCACGCGCGCGACCATTTAGCTTGATCGGCAGAATACCGCCGATCAAGGTAACCCGGCATTTCCGGCCGGGACGCGAAGTCCGAGGGCAGTCGCGGTTGCCACCCGCGATTCCGCTGATTGCTATGAATTTTGGCATAGCAACAGTAGGAGATATATAGGGGCAGCCGCGGCCCGGACAGGCTGTCGCTAACAAGTATCTCGCGTGGAATATATAATATCGAATATTTAGTGCAAGTGTAAGTCTGTAAAAAGAAGAAAGGAATAAAAGAAATTAATCGATATAACGAAGAAGACGACTTTATTTCTTTAGACTACAATTTCCTCCGGAGAACGAACCCCACGGCACCCTCGCGGTGTAACACTGGTGGCAACGGTGGGATTCGCCCCCCGGAGTTAAGTCGCTCTCGTGTCGTCGCCCTCCCTCCTACTGAGCGTCCGACTGATAGTGCGGGACCTCTGCAACAAACAAATAAAAAATTTGTGAGAACTCATTTATGAATGAGAAGATAGAAGAATACCATAAGCAAGGGAGAGCCGGACGTGAAACCTGAGCATCCCCTGACCAGCGTAACTACGAAGCAGCAGCCACGCAGATAAGCAGCCACGCAGATAAGCAGCCACGCAGATAAGCAGCCAAGCAGACCGAATACAAGATAGAGAAGCGTACGAGCAGCCAAGCTGAGAACATCGCGACTCATCAGCTATCAAGTAGCATGCTGTTACCGGCGCTATTGTAAGTTAGTTATATATATGCATGCAAGGCGAAAAGCGAATAAGATTATATGTACCGCGGCGAATTCCTACTACACTGTCACACGTCGCGCCTATCGTGATTGAACGGTATTACCGAGCCAGAAAACCTACAACCGATCTTTAAAAGAATTCCGTACAGGCCAACGAATCAAACGCGAAGTTTTATCCGCGAAATAACGGTAGACGACAAAATCTTGGACCGCAATAGCGCGATATACGAATTTACGAACGGAATCTCTCTCCCTGTACCCATGTATTCTGGCAACGCGAGTTTCGTGAATTACCGAGAAGTTGAGAAACCCGGTAATCAAAGTCGCCGATCGTCAATAGGATCGATAGTGAGTGAAATATTTGCACCCAAAGACCAGCGATTTGTATTCATGATGACCGATAACGGCGAAAGGAACGAGCCCTCGCTTACAGGCGGGGAAGGAGCGAGAGCGCGAACCTCACACGGCGAAAACTCTATCGGCAACACGGAACCCAGCGCGAACACAAATATAACACAGCCGCAGTACCGACACGCCTCACCGATCTCGCGACAAGGCGGCACGACGCGCGACGACGCGATGCTGACGATACTCGACGCGATATCACTTACCGCAACGCGAGTAGAAAGATTGGAGAACGAATACCTCGCGCAAAGATACGGCAGCAGGCTCAACAGAACGGCGGACTCTTTGCAGCACCCCGTGCCACCCCCGCGACGGCCCCAAAGAGATGTACGACATTCTCTTAACAACCCGCGGCAATACTTAACGCTGCAAAACGCAATCGGATTTATACCCACATTCGACGGGAGCGAAAACAACGTAAAAAAGTTCGTTAAAGCATGCGAATATGCAGCGCAAAAAGTAGACCCGGAAGACGTGGATGAGTTATTGGCGGCTATACTCTACACAAAACTTACGGGACGAGCACTCTCGCGATTTGAATCAAAACAAATTCTAAACTTCGCGCAATTTATACGTGAAATTGAAGAAGGCTACGTACAGCGACGAGATACAGCACACCTCCAGCTAGAATTTAATCAGCTACGTCAGCGCACGGGAAAAAGCGTGCAAACGTATGGAACCCGAGCCGACACGTTAGTAACCGAGCTATACGACGCGTTGAGCGAAGACTTCAACTACTCGGCGGACGAAAAACGCGGAATATGGAACTCGCTTCAGAAGCAAGTACTAAACAATTATCAAACGGGTCTGTTGCTGCATTTACAAACAATCGTCCGGTCGCGGAACTATAGGACGTTACAAGAAGCGGTAGCAGGAGCGGCAGCGGAAGAGAGATAGCGTAACGCACCCGTACGCACATACAACGAGCGAGCGTACATCGAGCGAAACTTTCCGCGCACCCCGGCAAACCGCCCCCCCGTGCCAACATGCAATAGATGCGGGAGACAGGGGCACCCGGGATTTCTATGCCGCACCGGCAGATACGCGCCCAGGTACGGCTTGCCCAGAGCCGAAAATATACCGCGCGTTAGTACTACGGACAAATTTTGCAACTACTGCAACAAGCCATATTATACGCGCGAAGAATGCCGTAAGCTAAAAAGGGACAGCGAGACACCGCAAGGAGCACGACGCGATAACCGAGTTCCCCCGCGAACACCCCGACGTACGACCACGGTGCATTCAACCTTACCGGAAGAGAGAGCGAGAGCGCCAACGAGACAACCGACACACGACGACACGCGCGGAGATAACGAAGCACGCCGCTACGAGATACAACCCGCGCGTGATTATCAAGTGTCACACATCTCGGACGACAACAAGAATCGTCACTTGGATCTAGTCACCCTGCCCGTATTACAAGCCACGGGCGGGAAGATGACGTTCTTGCTGAACACCGGTGCAGCTATCACCCTCGTTAAGGTAGGGAAGCTGAAGGGCGATACACCGATTTACACTGAATCGATGACCCTAACTGGCGTGACCGGACATAAGGCGCAAACGATAGGGACAACGCGCGCGTTAATTTATTTGCGAGACAGCACGATCTCGCACATTATGCACGTAGTGCCCGACGAATTTCCCATTGCGTACGATGGGATACTAGGGATGGATTTTCTTAAAGCGCAACGTACCGTGTACAACGTCGAGAACAGACTTTTGATAATTAATCGCGCCGCGATCCCGTTACAACCATACGTACGCACGACGCTACCACCGAGAAACGAAACGATAATACAAGCCGTTACCGATAGCAACCAGATCGGAATAATATATGCCGATGAACTTAAACCCGGCGTGTTTATAGGCAATTGTCTAGTTGCTCCTGAAAATAATACATGTGCCATAAGCGTATTAAACACACGAGACACAGCCGTGCCATTCCTTACACCCGCAGTACACATAGAAGCGGAGCCACAATTGTGCACGGTCAGCGCGCTTGCGTTACAAGATAAGCCAAATATAGCCGCAGTGCAGCAGCGAAGAGAACACGTTAAGAAGCAGCTTAGAATCGACCACTTAAATAAAGAAGAAAAAAGTGAATTGACAAAAATCTGCGAAAGCTTTTGCGACATTTTCCAGTTGCAAGGCGACCCGCTTTCCTTTACTGACTCTGTCGCGCACAAAATTGTTACGGAAAAGGAAAGTAGGCCAATTAGCTGCCGCCCTTACCGACTGCCCGAGAAACACAAGGTAGAAGTAAGGGAGCAGGTAAAGAAGATGCTCGACGAAAGAATTATAAGAACCAGCGCAAGCCAATAGAACGCACCCATACTAGTTGTCCCCAAAAAAACCGACGCATCCGGAAAATCGAAACTAAGACTAGTCGTCGATTTCAGAAAACTGAACGATATTACAATAGGCGATTCTTTCCCTATTCCAAATATGACCGATATACTCGATCAACTCGGGCACGCGAAGTATTTTACGACCCTGGATTTGGCATCAGGATATCACCAAATCCAGATGAAGGAAGAGCATAAACAGAAAACCGCGTTTTCTACACCCGAGGGACATTATGAATTCAACAGGATGCCTTTCGGACTTAAAAATGCACCGGCAACATTTCAGCGCATAATGAACTCGGTCTTATCGGGCCTACACGGTATCAAGTGTCTCGTGTATCTAGACGATATAGTCATCTACGGATCAACGCTAAAGGAACACAATAAGAGACTCGAAGCCGTCTTCAAACGTTTACGAGAAAATAATTTAAAATTGCAACCGGACAAGTGCGAGTTTTTACGAAAAGAGGTACTATATCTCGGACATCTGATAACCGAAAATGGAATTCGACCCGATCCTTCCAAAATTTTCGCGGTAAAAAATTTTCCGGTACCAAAGAAGTTAAAAGACGTACAATCATTTATCGGACTAGCCGGATACTATCAAAAATTTATAAAAGACTTCTCGAAAATCGCGAAACCCTTAACGATGCTCACAAAAAAGGACGATAAATTTCGATGGAAAATGGACCAACAGAACGCGTTCGAAATATTAAAAGAGAATTTAACTACCGCGCCGATACTTAAATACCCCGATTTCACGCGCCCGTTTATCGTTACGACGGACGCTTCGGATCATGCAATCGGAGCCATCCTCTCGCAAAGGGAGATAGGAAGGGATCATCCGATTGCATATGCAAGCCGTATATTAAACAAGGCCGAAAGAAACTATAGCACGACAGAGAAAGAGCTACTCGCGATAGTATGGGCGGTGAAACATTTCCGACCCTATATCTATGGAACAACATTTACGATTGTAACAGACCACAAACCATTGATCTGGCTGTTCAACGTAAATGATCCTGGGTCCCGCCTGATAAGGTGGAGATTGAAACTCGAAGAATATAATTACAAAATAGTCCATAAAGACGGTAAGAAAAACACAAACGCGGACGCGCTTAGCAGAAACCCCCCGCAGCAAGAAGAAAAGCTTCCAATACACGTACTAAAAGAAGAAAACACATACTCAACAGAAGAAAAAGCGAAGCTCTTACATAAATACCACGACACACCGATAGGCGGACACCAAGGCATCACACGTACATTACATCGCATCAGATTACAGCATAAGTGGCCAGGCATGCGAAGAGACATAGAAGAATACATAAAGAAATGCGAACAGTGCCAGAAAAATAAATTATCAAGGAAGACGAAAATGCCGCTAATAATCACAGACACGCCTACTAGACCGTTCGAAAAATGCGCCCTAGACATAGTAGGACCGCTACCGATAACGAACAATAACAATAAATACATTCTAACATTTCAAGATAATCTCACGAAATTGAGTAAAGCGATTCCTATCCCGAACCAAGAAGCCGCGACCGTAGCAAAGCGTTCGTGACTCAAATAATTTTTGAACACGGGATACCGGAATACGTTCTTTCCGATCAAGGAACGAATTTTACGAGCAATATTTTTAAAAATACTTGTAAACTACTACGGATGGAAAAAATACAAATAACCGCATATCATCCGCAAACTAACGGCGCACTCGAACGATCGCATCGAACACTGGCCGAGTATCTACGGCATTACATCGACGAAGATCAATCTGATTGGAATGAATGGTTGCCATATGCAATGTTTACATATAACACAACCCCGCATACGGCATCCGGATTGACCCCCTTCGAACTTATCTACGGACATCGTGCTACATTACCGACAGCACTGAATACCGCGCCGAAAGAAACGTATTCATACGACGATTACGCGAATGAATTACGCGAACGATTACGGGCTTCCAACTCTCTCGCACACGATCACGCGAAAACCGAAAAAGAAAAGGCAAAAGAAAATTACGACAAAGATTTCCGAAAACGCGAGTTCAGAGTCGGAAATTCCGTTCTTCTTTACGACGAAACGGTTCGACGCGGCCGGTCCAAGAAATTAGATGCGCTGTGGATAGGACCGTACATAGTAGTACAAAAGCATAGCGATGTTAACTTTAGCATAAGAAAAGGTAGAAAAATAATAAAAGTACATGCAAATAGACTAAAAGCGTTCATAGAACATTAAGCATAAGCTAAAAACAAATTAGACAATAAGCAAACAACAAAAAAAAAAAAAAATAATAAATGTATATATACTTCTACTTACCAATATAAGCCCCAGGGACGATAGCCACCTGACGCTGCTCCAGGTCCCGCGTCGTCCTTATGGCTAGACGCGGCTCCAACTTATGCCATAGGTAACGGACCCTGTGACGGGCCCGCAACCCCACGCACTCCGAGCAAACCCTAAGCCTAAAGGCCAGATAACACTCCTCACAAACATAGTAAAACGATTGAGACTCCACTGAAAAACACAAAAAATAAATAAATCACACAAACACACACATAACATATTCATATTTCGCGTACAAATTAACAATTACTTTTTCGTTTTTCTTTCTCCCTTTTTTTTCCTTTTCTCAAAAATATAAGCTCGACGTAGCTCTGGCAAGTGTCAAAAGCTTACTAATGAGACGAGCGAAAAAATTTTGACGTTGAAGCCGAGAGCGAATTTTGATAAACCAAAGCTCCGACAAAATAATTGTTATCCGTGCATAGAATTCTATACCAAAGATAAAAAGTACGTACCCTTTAGCCGACGCTGCATCTTCATTCCCACGATGAAGACGACCCGCGAAACTCACACACCTATCCAGTACGATATGCTAACACCTTTACACACACATACTTAAACAGTGAACATTTCAGATTAACGTTCACCACCGCGAAGGGCGCAATCGAAACCGCACCTTACACAATTACACAGTTCACCTACGAACCCGGATTATATTATGAAGACCACGGACTTCTCCATCTATCCGACACTACATGGAAATTAGTATTAATAATAAACATCGCCGACTTTGAAATTAGATTTAAGAAATTACAAAACCAAGTCGACGACGCGGAAAATGCCTGTAATAAACTACATGAAGCATATAACGGCGAATTATTAAAAGATAAATGTCATAATTTAGCAATGTTGGTTACAATGCAAAATAATAAACTAATAACCGCATTAGACAGATTAACCGCGACCTATGAAATTCAACACGTTAAAAGAGGTCTCATAGACTTAGTAGGCACAGTAGGGAAAACTTTATTCGGCATAATGGACGCCAATGACGAAAAAATTATTCAAGAGCAGTTACAACTGCTAATTGCAAGCCAGCAAACGACTCAACACGTAGCGAAAAATCAACTTAAAATATTAAACGGTACACTAAGCCATATACAAGAGTTAGAGATTAAACTCAAGCAACACGACCGCGTCTTAACGAACGCGACTATCCTCCTAAGTCAGCAGATAGATAGAGTAACGCGGCAAATGGAGATGACGGAACATCTTAACACACTAAGAATACTCGTGACTGACCTACTGACTGACATACAAGACACCATCGACTTTATCTCCTGGACTAAAAAAGGTATCATTAACACACGACTATTACCGATTGACAAGATCATAACAGAGCTATTACATGCAACGATCCAATTACTCGAAGGGTCACAATTCCCGTTCGATATCAATCCTAAGAACTGGAATCAAATCGAAAAATATATATCGATTACAGCGCATTACCGCGATCACAATGCTCTTATGATAATTATTAAATTTCCAGTCGTCACCGATACGACATACGAATTAAAAGCGGTCATACCGTTCCCCGTGTATGACCACGCTAACATTTTCAAAACAATTAAAACCGCGCACGAATATATCGCGTTAGACAAAGAAAACAACAAATATATAACCTTAACCCGCGATGAAATTAATAATTGTATCCGCGGAAATAAAAAACTTATATGCGAAAACAATTTTGCGACGTACCACATATCGGATAACGCACCTTGCGAAGTCTTAGCACTCGCCGAGCCGGGACATCAACCCGAGAAATGCGAAACCCGCCATATCATATCTAATGTTAGCATATGGACGGCACTAAACGAGCCCCAAGCGTGGCTATACTCGACCGCGTCACAGACCATTGAACTACGATGTAAACATAAGCCAAGTAAAAAAATAAACATAATCAGGTCAGGAAAAATAATACTAAGAGACGCGTGCCAATTAAGTACGAACGACCTCACGATACAGTCAAAAACCCTGCTAGGAGAAAGCGACATCAATATTTACATACCAACGTATAATATTACTATAATACCAATTAAAGATAGAACCAACATTGCTAAAATTACGTCACAATTAAAAAATTTACAAAGGGAACCGATTGTACGAAATAAAAATGAACTACTACAACTAAGCTTAGATTTAAACAAACTGCGTTCCGAACTAGATAATAATAATGTTGCGTCCAGAACAAAAACGATAATAATATATTCCGTAGGATTAAGTACAACATTAACCGTACTTACGGTCATTATTATAACTATTACTATAATAAGAAAAAAATACTGTAATAAAAATAAACTATAACTACAAAAAAAAAAAAAAACGTATCACAAATTCAACGTTTTTCTTTTTTCTCCCCGAGGGAAAGGGAATTTGTAAAAAAAAAAGGCTTGAACAAAAATTAAAAACACTCAACCCTTTTTCTTCTCCCTAGGGGGGAGGGATGTTATATCCCGAGACCTTAGCAACAGAGGCTCGGGAATAACGCCGGAATGTCGCACGCGCGCGACCGTTTAGCTTGATCGGCAGAATACCGCCGATCAAGGTAACCCGGCATTTCCGGCCGGGACGCAAAGTCCGAGGACAGTCGCGGTTGCCACCCGCGATTCCGCTGATTGCTATGAATTTTGGCATAGCAACAGTAGGAGATATATAGGGGCAGCCGCGGTCCGGACAGGCAGTCGCTACCAATTATCACGCGTGGAATATATAATCGAATAATAAGTGCAAGTGTGAATCTGTAACAAGAAAGGAATAAAAAAGAATTCAATCGGTATAACTAAGAAGACGACTTTATTTTTCCTTCGACTACAATTTCCTCCGGAGAACGAACCCCACGGCACCCTCGCGGTGTAACAATCAGAGAAAAATGTCCAATAGCATTGCATTCTTGTGTATATAACAAATGTATATGCCTCTCCCTTTTTTTATCAGCGAGTTGTAATGGTAAAATTTGCTTATTTTCATTACCATATACATTAATTGAAATATTATTTAAGTTCGCAAATTTTTTTATTTGTTTTAAAGTTACTGGAAATTCAATACCTTGAAGATTTAATACTGTTGTATAATGCGGATACGATGTTTATCGTTCAGTATGCGCGTTAGCTGGATATAGAGCGGCCACAACTGCCCATGCAAAACAAGCATTATCTGTAGATTTCACATTGATTATTGCTCGTTTCTTTTCAATTTCTCGAGGTAATTTAATATAACACCCAGCATGCAATGGATTGTATTTATTTACAATTACGATTAAATTTTGTATGCGTGATAATGCCCAACCGCTATCACGTTCTTGAAACTCATCTAAAGATGCAAGAATGGGCTCAATGACATGTGAGTTATACCATTCTTGTAAATTACTTGTTTGAAAGAGTTCACAATTTCTCGTACATACACATTTATTTGAGGTTTATGCACCTGCTACAAATTCACCATTGAACACAGTATTTATTTTCACATTACGATGTTCACGCATAACATTTTGCACATGTTTGAGCACAATGTCTCGAGCATCTTCAAGAAACTGTTGAGGTTCAATATATTTTGAATTGACTACTGCACCAGTTAATATGCGACTTTTAAAAGCAGTATCAATCTTACACCATCGAAGTCCCGCCTTATATGAGTTATGTCCAGCACCTTCGTGAACGAAACGCCGCTGCGTTAAATCTATTAAACTTTCAATACGGGCAATACGTGCAACAATTGAATTTTGAGCGCCGATGGATAATCTTGGGCGTTTATTTCGATTTTGTTCTTCCAGCGACTCAATATATTCCTCACATTGTGGCTGCCATACGCAAAATTCATTACTTGAATTTAATTGATCTGCTTGTGCCACCAGCTCTTGCTCTAACTGATCCATTATTACTCCCAAGATTTATGTATGACTAATGATTAAACTCATGCACTCGCCCATACTTTTATACGTGGTTTCACTGCATCACCTAATAAAAATGCTGAGTTTTACATTTTAGCAAGTTCAATGATTTCATTGTGGCAATTACATATTTACTACACATTCGCAACGATATTTTTATTTTAATTGTTTCACGTAACTGCTAAGTTTATATTTTTAAACATTTGTCACCATTTTTATGGCCCATTAAAATTTCTCATTTTTCACCAAATGCATAATTTTACATTCATCTGATATATTTTGAGAATTTTGCAGTGCATCAAACAAATGTGCTGATTTCAAAGATCGTGGAGTTCATTAAACTTATAATTTCTACGAAATGAGAATATGCTGATTTCAGAGATCATGGAGTTCGTCAAACTTATAATTTCTACGAAATGATGAATCAAGTTACCATTTACATGCAATCGTTCAAATTACCATTTTTTACTCACTGGATGCATCACTTTTATTCTTCTCTCAGTGCATCGAACTTATTAACTTTGCAAATGAGTTATTAAATTACCACTATGTGTGGTATTATATGATAGATCCAGTTACCATTTAATTCATCGAATGCATCTCTTTATTCTTCTCTCACAGTGCATTGAACTTATTAGCTTTTGCAAATTGCATATGCAACGTTTTAGCGCTTACAATGGATTAGCAAACATTTGTCATCTGATACATCACCTTTATTCTTCTCGTACAGTGCTTTGAACTTATAAAATGCATAATTTGCATATTTTATATATCCATTGATCTCACTACAATAAAATTATCTTATTGGCTTTACGCATGTGACTTTTAACGCTTATTCGCTGCCGCCGTTCTCACAAAATTATAATCCCACCCATCGGCGATGTATAGCTAATATAAAAACCACCGAGTTTTTTCATGCATATATGACTTATCTGATGAAGAAGAAGAACAAGACGGAGGCCAAAATGTATTAATGGACTTAGATTTATCTGACGACGATGATAATTCCACATTGTCTGATGACAGTGACTATGTGAGTGATCAAAGTGAGGACCTCGAAGATCGCATATGTGTGACATTAAATTCACCGCGAAATCGCGCACTTAATGGGCAAACCAGACATTGTATGATAACTTTTTATTATTGCTCGTTAATTGGAAATACTGTGCTGTGTGCATCATGCATGATTAATTTAAATGATGGTGAAACAATGCAATCTGTTGTCAAACATGAAATAGATATTTTCAGTGCATTATGTGGAAGATCATGCACCAATTGCAGACTTCCAACGTATACAATATTTCCATGCTATATATGTCCAATATGTGTTGCATATAATACATAGAAAGAACATTGTCGATAAAATCAATCTTGCTGATTAATGCATTTTATATTAATAATGATAGCAATTATAGTGGGGGGCTTGTGTATAAATTCGAAGCCAAAATTAAACTACAGCATTAGTCGTATTCGTTCACGCTGAAAACACTGCATACAAAATGGACTTCTACGTTCTAGCTGTAGCTAGCACATCATCCTCGGCATCATATTCAAATAATGTGTGAGTATTAATTTTGCACAAATTTTTTTCAATTTTTTTTATAAAAACTTTTACAGCACCTCAACCAAACAACGCACTATGCGCTTGTTAAGCAGACGTTATGCGCTTACAGCCACCAGTTATAAATATCTCGAAATTGGTGTGAACGTTGGCTCGCAAAGTTATGTTGAGATCGCTATCGGTGACACCCGAGGACATGAAATTGTATTATCTCTCGAAGCTTGGAAGTCTCTTTGTGAATACCAGGAAAACATTCTGAATCTGCTTCATAATAAATTCAGAAATCCAGAAGATTTTGTACAACTCAGTTCAGTATCAGCACGACTCTATACCATGAATAATTTAAATCTTCTGCGATTGGAAGCCAACAAAGTGCACATATTAATGACTGAGTCAACGTATCACAGGATGCTTACTCTCGATGACTGCATCACATTAACTTTTGATAGAATGACTGCAGTTCTCAATCAAATTGATGTCAAGTATGCACAATTCGCAAACATCGCTTCAGCTGTGAAGAACCAATCTAATGTTGTAGATGCAATACGTGCTAGCAATTTATTTGATAGAAACCAATTTATTGATTGTGAGTTGTTAGCTCTTGTCTTTAGCATATAAAATATATTAATGATTATTAAAAAATTTCATTCTTATGTACTTTTCTTAATAAATACAGCGTTAAAAGATGTAGTAAAATGATATTTTATCTTTTCTGTGAATGGTGTTTAAATGTAAATATAAAATATGTAATAAAGTAATATTAAAAAATATTTTATTTTATTAATGTATGCACCGCTGTTCTTAATAAAATAAAATTTCTACCGTCTCCTGATCTTGCTACGTTTGCATTTTAATTTCTCGGTATTATGGTTTCGTCACCTGAGTGTAGTCCCACCACCAAATGCATTCTTTTCGCATAAGCATTTTTATTCATCGCGATTATGCGACGAGCTCATAGCTGCCAGTCGTGAACGAAACGTATTGCAATGGATAAGTGTTATTCAGATATTCACCATATTTTTAATAGAGAAATAGGCGCGAAAAACGCATTCAGTTCGGGCGGTTTATGGTGCAACACGCACAAGAAGAACAACATCGCGTTGCTGGACGTCTATCAGGGCCACCGGCTGCGTGAATACGTCCGAACGCGAAAAGTCGACGAGGTTGTCGTCGATAGAACACCGTGAGTTGGCGACGACGGGGCACACATTGTGGACAAACGTCTACATTTGTGTGGCCATACGAGGCGCTTCTCCTTTATCGACGACGACCTGCCGTCAGTGAAAAGAAAGCGGCCCAACTAATTGGTGAGCAAAATTTTATATTTTTTAAATTTTTATCCCAATTTTTCGGTGGCAATACGCGGATTCTCGGATGCGTAAAGATGGTCGGTGCGTAATAAAAATGGTCGGTGCGTGAGATTTTTGCTGACATGCGAGTTTGAATTCTTGGGGCAATGAGCGGGGCGCGGGGACGGAGAAAGGATCTACAGCAAGAGGAGCACAGGGAGGAGTTTTAATTCTTGGGGCAATAAGCGGGGCGTGGGGACGGGGGAAGAATTTACAATTCTTGGGGCAATGAGCGGGGTGCGGGGGCGGGGGAAGGATCTACAGCAAGAGGAGCGCAGGGAGGAGTTTTAATTCTTGGGGCAATGAGCGGGGCGTGGGGACGGGGGAAGGATCTACAGCAAGAGAAGCGCAGGGAGGTGGAATCTCACTGGCGTAGAGACATAAGAGAAAAAGAGTGGGGTGATTCGTTCGTCTCTACGCCTGTGAGATTCCCCCTCCCTGCGCTCCTCTTGCTGTAGATCCTTCCCCGTCCCCGCGCCCCGCTCATTGCCCCATAAATTAGAACCCGTGTTTATTCCCTACTTAA
Organism: Cardiocondyla obscurior; assembly: GCF_019399895.1. NCBI lineage: Eukaryota > Metazoa > Arthropoda > Insecta > Hymenoptera > Formicidae > Cardiocondyla > Cardiocondyla obscurior. The sequence continues at coordinate 253,618 of NC_091871.1, read as the reverse complement.
ATATTAATACAATTACAAAACAAATTATATCTGAAGACGATAAGACAAAACGTAAAATAAATTTAGATAAAATTATTATTCCTGTTTCTGTTGTAAGAAAAAACGTCTTGTCCAACAACATGTTAAATGATAAATCGCTAGATTCATTTTTACGTGTTGTAAGAGAAAACTCTGACTTTGAAACTCAAAGTGTGCAGTATCAGTCGTATTCTGATATAATTGAAACTAGTCAGAGCAATAAAAGCTTGCAAATCATTGGTGGGAAAAGTAGTTGCCCCAAAATGTATAATAAATTAGAAGAAATTATGCACTGGCGGTGCATATTTTTTGATGGCGCCAAAATTCATGTATATGATAGTATGCCGAACTATACATATGACACTTTGGCTGCCAAAGAAAAGAATTATATACGTTTACGATATCCTACAATCAGGCAATGCGATATCATATTTGAAAATGTTGATATGCAACCTGATTACGAAAGTTGTGGTATATACGCAGCGGCTTTTGCCACAACGGTTGCTCTAGGAGATAATCCTTGCAAAATAAAATATTTCAAGAACGTATGGGCCATGAGAAATCATTTTATGAAAATAATACAGGACAATAAATTGATACCTTTCCCCATAAGAAACTAGTAACATACATACAGAAAAATGCATTTCGCTATGTATTACTTGATGTTATGAAAAAAAGTGTGTGGCAAGGGCTTAGGCCCCGCCACTAGACGGCAGACGCCGTCCCTGAGGGCTAACATCGACCCGAACAAGACCGAACGCGCCAAGCAAGGTTCGACGGGCGACCACCGGCCCGACGATGGCGCGCGCCGCCGAGGTAAGAGTGGGAACTCCCCCACTCTCATCTCGGCGACTATATAAGCTGAGCTCGCGGCAGACCAAGTACCTTGTCCGTTCCGACTCCTCGTCACGAACACCAGTCCTCCAGATCCGATAGGCTTCGGGCGCTCCCGAAGCCCTCTCTAGTACTCTCCGACTCGGGCGCTCCCGAGTCGTCCCCGGGCGCTCCCGGTGAGAGTCTTCCGCTGCTTTGGGCGCTCCCAAGGCAGAGTAAAGCTTCAGGTTCCTGGAGACCTCGGGCGCTCCCGAGGCTCCACCACCGAGGCGACCGGATACCGCCGGCGCCCCCGGCTAGGCCGGACCACCGAGATCCCCTGGACGGGCGCTCCCGTCCAGGCCGTAGGATCCGTCGTACGGCACGCTGCCGACGACACCGCCGCGGTCGGGCGCTCCCGACTGCCGCCCTCCGGATCATCCCGGGCCATCTTTGGTTCTCTTGGACGGGCGCTCCCGTCCAAGCCTAGAGCCTGCCGCACGACTAACCGTCATCGGCATCGCCGCCGTTCGGCGCTCCCGACGGCCGCCACCTCCAGGGCGCTGCGCGCCCTCACGCGATCCCCCGGACGGGCGCTCCCGTCCGGCAACGGATCCGCCGCGCGACAACCAGTCGCCGGCACTGCCGCGGTCGGGCGCTCCCGACCGCTGCCCCTCGGGCTAGCCCGAGCAACCTCGGCCCAGACCCCGACCAACCGCTTGGTCTATCGTCGTCTCGACGAACTCAGGCTCCGGCGAGCCTCAATCCGGCAACCCCCGCGACACGGCAAAACGCTACCGTTACAAGTGTAATAAATGAATCAGTTTTTACGTTATTAGCAAAATAATAGTAAAAGTCTATTCAGATGGTACTGATTTTTATCAGAGGCATACATCAGATATTGATCGTTATTAATAAAATAATACATGCATCTTTTCAGGTAATTGTACTGAAAATTAGAAGCGTCTCTTTTGACGGTACTAAATATTAAAATTATATGTAAAATTAAAACGGAGAGACGAAAATATAATTCTTGGTTGCGTTCTCACGAGACTGGGCGTTGAAGGGGCCCATTCTTCATTTTTCATATTTGAATTAAAAAAGTGAAATACTGGCACTTATTCTATTATTTAATTTGAGTCAAAATAAGTTGCCAATGTCAATTACAAGTGCAAAAATGATTGAAAGTAAATGCATGTCTATGTACGTATTTATATAGTTGGACGTACATAATTATTTTATATTTTACTTGTACATCTATGCACGTATGTACATGAACACGATTTCAACCAATGGGAGTTGATCGAAAGTCGTAAAGTGACGCTCTGAACTCGATCGCTTTTACATCGTCGCCGGTTCCTTCACCAAGTTCAGAGACGACTCGAGTGAAAACTTGTCGAAAAAAAAAACTGCTACAAACTCGCGAGTGCAAAGTTCGTATTGCGGTTGAAACGCACGGAGTTTCCGACAGTTCCGACTTGATATTCATCGCAATAATTATTTTTGAGACAGTGAACGTTCAGTACGCGTAAATGTAAAGTGTGTGTTCGACGTATCGCGGGTCACTTTATTCGCCGTCCGTTTTGAGCTCCCGATGTCCGCCGTTTTCGCCGACGGAAGTTGATCGGAAACCGCAACGCGACGCTCTGAACTTGATCGTTATTCATCATCGCCGGTTCCTTCACCGAGTTCAGAGACGACACGAGTAAAGACCCGTTGAAAGAAAAATAGTGCAACGAGTATCGGGAGTACGAGGGTTATGTTGCTTGTTGCTGTCAAAATGCCCAGAGCTTCCGACGTGAGGTTTGCAGCGATCATTGAATCAGTGAATATAACAAGAATTAGAAGCATGTAATACGATGGTACTGATTCTAAGAAACATCAGAAGCATCTGTTTAGATGGTACTGAATGTAACAAGAATCAGAAGCATCTGTTTATACGGTACTGATTCTAAGAAAAATCAGAAGCATTTCTTTAAATGGTACTGAATGTTACAAGAATCAGAAGCATGTAATACGATGGTACTGATTCTAAGAAACATCAGAAGCATCTGTTTAGATGGTACTGAATGTAACAAGAATCAGAAGCGTCTGTTTATACGGTACTGATTCTAAGAAAAATCAGAAGCATTTCTTTAAATGGTACTGAATGTTACAAGAATCAAAAGCATTAGTATGATAGTACCGATTTTAACAAGAATCAAAAGCATCTGTTATGATGGTACTGATTCTAAAAAAATCAGAAGCATCTAATGCTTTATACGCTTGTACATTTATATATGTTCACCCTGTATGTGGTAATAGTATAATTACAAATGTTGATATTACCGACTCTGTTGATAATACCAACATTTGTAATTCCTTTATTACCATCCCCGTTTGAGTTCGCGATTCACTTTAGGATCCCCTTAAGTACCTGTCCTGTAGACTCTCCACTTCCTCTCTTTCCCTCCACCCCCATATTTTTTTTACCCCATAATTTGCCACAGACCATATCAGTCTATCAAACAACCATATCCTTTTACTCCAATCTTTTCTAAATTTATTCTTCCCTAAACCCCAAACTTTTCCCATTACCTTTGCCGCCTTTTTAACCCTTTCTCTCACATGCTCCCTCTGGTCTCCATTTTTCATGACCATATAACCAAGATATCTGAAACTCTTTACTTTTTCAATTTTCTTTCCCTTCCAATTCCACTTTACCTTTTTCCATTTTCCACCTCCCTTCCTACATCTTAATATCTTTGTTTTCTCTACATTCACTTCTAAACCCTTTCTTTCCACATATTCTTCCAAGGTTTTTATCATACCCTTCATCCCAGCCTCATTTACCACCACCAGTGCCACGTCATCCGCATATGCTAACGAGAAAATCTTTTTTCCCTTAATTTTAATTCCCCTGCACCCCCCTTTTTCTAATTCCTCGTCTATATTTGCCAATAGCACTGTAAACAAACTCGGGCTTTGCGGACACCCTTGTCTCACTCCCCTCCCAGTCCAAAACCTTTCCCCTTCCTCATTTCTCACTCTTACCTTGCATACCGTCTCTTCTAATATCTTTTCACATCTTTTTACCAAACCTTCTCTTACTCCTCTTTTCCTCATGGCTTCCACTAGCTTTCTTCTGTCCACAGAGTCAAACGCTGCCTTCATATCTATAAATGCTATTACAATTTTTCCTTCTTTCTCTTCAATCTTTCTGTTAATCAAAAAATTCAAAATAAAAATCTGATCTATTGTTCCCATGTATTTCCGAAAACCCGCCTGACTCTGTGGTAATATACATTTATCCTCTATATCTTTCCTTAATCTTTCAGATAACTCTGATGCATAGCCTTTATACGCCGTTTGCGTCAGTGTTATTCCTCTGTAATCCCCCACCTTTTCTCCTTTTCCTTTTTTCAGCACTGGTACTACAATCCCCTCCCTCCATTCCTTCGACATTCCACCTTCTTTCCACACTTTTCTACAAATTTTCCATAGTCCTTTCACGTCTTCCCCCCATTTCCATACTTCGTTTTCTAAGTCGTCACTTCCTGCTGTTTTTCCCATTTTTAATCCTCTTATCGCCTTTTCAAATTCATTTCTTTCCAACTCTTTTTCTTCCTCATCCTCTTTCCGATCTTCTTCCAAATTTCCTTCTATCCTCCATTTCACCCCCCTAGTATTTCTCTGAAATATTCATCCCATTCCTTTAATTCGATTTTTTCATTTATTCCCTACTTTCTCTTTCTTCCTTTATTTATTATTTTCCATACATCTCCTTCCGTCTTTACTGCTTCTATTTTCTTTTCCCATCTATTTTTTTCTATCCCCTTTTTCTCTTCACATAACTTCTTATACACTGCTCAAAAGTGATATAGCATAGAAAAATTCTATGCAAAAATTGTCAAACTTTGACCGACGGTAACTCCGCGAAAAACTATCATAAAATTGATTTTAATTGATTTTAAGATTAAAAATGATTTTTTTTTTAATGAAAGCTTGGAATCTCTACTTTAAGATGCTGTAGTTGGATTTTAATTTTGATTTATTTTTAGTACTGTAACATCTCAAAATGTGAGAACATGTTTAATGCATTAAAAATTACAAAATTTAACGGAACGTACGGACTTGCTACATTATTTAGAATAGATTCTGTTTGCAAAAACATAAAATCTAAACCTTTCTCTTTAATTTAAAAAAAATAAAGGTTGCTGCGATTTTTTTTCGCAAAGATACAGCATTTTAAAGTAACCCTTGCATTTTGGCATATACCGCCGGCATTAGCATTACCCGATGTGCACCACAGGGAGGTTGCCGGTCGGATTTTGCACATTATATGGCCCTGAAAAAAGCCGTTTTTGAGTGTGTGCGTGTGCGTGTGTGTGTGTGTGTGTAAATTTTAATAATATGTATTTCCTCCGCGTTGTTGGATTACTGCGTGTAATCGGTTTCTCATATTAATACAGGCTCTAATTTCTTCTTGTGAAATGTCATTCTAGATTTGAATTAGAGTTTTTGATAAATCTTCAAGATCGACAGGTTGTCTTTGGAAGACTTCCAAACTTCGGACGGTGTAAAGTCTGTCCTGAATTGGCACTTGACTGAAGTCAGATCAGTGTCTTGTTTACATTTAGAAGCATTTTCCATTCATTCTCGAGTTGTACTGTCCCGAGAACGTACAGTGTTTAGTGAATAATTTACAAAATGAGGCCACTAAGTCAAGTGAAGCGTGCGCAAATTATTGCGCTTATGAAAGAAGGTTTCTCTCAATCGTACACTGCAAGACAACTTGGTATAAATCAATCAATAGTTTCTCGCATTTGGCGTCGATATCAAGAAACGGGAAATTTGCTACCAGAACAAACACAAGGTCGAGAACGCATTACAACCGTACGAAAAGATCGCGCTATTGTTAATTTTACTATTAGGAATCCAACAACCACAGCTCGACGAATTGTAGAAGCAGTCATGTCAGATCGTCACATTAGTGATCAGACGGTGAGAAACCGTTTGCATGAGGCAGGTCAAAGATCTCGGAGTCGCTGCCGTGTACCGATGTTAAATGTTCAGCATCGACGTGCTCGCTTAGAATATGCGCGAACTTATGTTTATTGAACAGTGCGGCAATGGCAAAATGTACTCTTCACCGACGAATCACGATTTTTGTTATTCGGTTCTGATGGACAAATTCGAGTTTGGGGTCGTCGGGGACAGCGGTATGACAGAGCGTGCGTCGCTCCTGTAAGAGGATTCAACGGCGGCTCCATAATGGTATGGGGAAGAATCACTTGAAATCATCGTACTAATCTTGTTGTCTTACCAGCACCAGGAATGACAGCGGTACGATATGTAGGAGAAATTTTGCGACCATATGTGTTACCAATGAATCGTCGCATAGGAAGAAATTTTATTCTTATGCAAGATAACGCACGACCGCATACCGCACGCATTACCCGCAAATTTATGGCGGAAAATTCAATTAGACTGCTTCCACATCCTGCAGTTAGTCCAGATTTAAACCCCATAGAACATGTATGGGACATAATGGGTCGTAGGTTGCGAAATTTAACAAGACAACCTGTCGATCTGGAAGATTTATCAGAAACTTTAATTCAAATCTGGAATGACATTTCACAAAAAGAAATTAGAGCCTGTATTAATATAAGAAACCGATTACAAGCAGTGATCCAACAACGCGGAGGAAATACATAATATTAAAATTTACACACACACACACACACGCACACGCACACACTCAAAAACGGCTCTTTTTAGGGCCATATGATGTGCAAAATCCGACCGGCAACCTCCCCGTGGTGCACATCGGGTAATGCTAATGCCGGCGGTATATGCCAAAATGCAAGGGTTACTTTAAAATGCTGTATCTTTGCGAAAAAAAATCGCAGCAACCTTTATTTTTTTTTAAATTAAAGAGAAAGGTTTAGATATTATGTTTTTGCAAACAGAATCTATCTTAAAAAATGTAGCAAGTCCGTACGTTCCGTTAAACTTTGTAATTTTTAATGCATTAAACATGTTCTCACATTTTGAGATGTTACAGTACTAAAAATAAATCAAAATTAAAATCCAACTACAGTATCTTAAAGTAGAGATTCCAAACTTTCATTTAAAAAAAAAATCATAATTTTACGATAATTTTTCGCGGAGTTACCGTCGGTCAAAGTTTGACAATTTTTGCATAGAATTTTTCTATGCTATATCACTTTTGAGCAGTGTATATACTCCTTACTTTCCTATATTCTTCCCCATTACTCTCTTTTCTTCTCCATTTTTCTAATTCTTCCTTTACTTTCTTTTTGCCTTCTCTGCATTCTTTATCCTACCACACTTCCCTTGCTTATTCCTTTCTTTCTTTTTTTCTTTCCTTCATTACTTTTTTAACCACTTTTTTAACCCCTTTTATCTTTTAACCTAATCCTTCCCAGCTTTCTCTATTTTTATCCTTTTCTTTTTTCACCTCTCCATATTTTTTTTTAAACAATTCTCTTTTCTCCTCATTCCAGTTTAATCTTATCCTTTTTTTTTTTATCTTTTCCTTCTCCTTTTTCCCTCCTCACACCTTTTTTTAAGTTCACTATTAACGGAAAGTGGTCCGATTCTATATCCTCCCCCACTTGCATTTCCCTTATCTTACTCTTTGATTCCACATCACTTATTACATAATCAATTACCGTGTTGCCCCTTCCCCCCGTATACGTCCATTCCCCCTCTTCATCCCCTTGGATACATCCATTTAGTATTCCCCACCCCCTTTCTTCCAAAAATTTACAAAACTTCCTTCCTTCATTTGTTATCTTTATATCTTTTGATCTCCTCTTTTTTTCTTCTTCATTTTTTCTGCTTCTTCTTCCCATAAACCCCCCTCCACCCCTGTTCTCACATTAAAATCTCCCCCTATTAGGCATCCCACTCCTTCCTCCTTTATCTAAAACCTCCTTTTCTTCCATCCACATTACTATCTTCTCCAGTATCTTCTCCAAGTCCCCATTTACATATACTCCTGCAATTTTCCACCATCTTTTTCCACTCCTTATTTTTAGTCCCAATACTTCTTCTTTCTTGTCCTTTCCTAAAATTATTTTCCCTTCTAATTCCTTTCTCCATCCCATCACTATGCCCCCTATTGCCCTTCCTTTTTTATTAATCTTCTCTGCTCCTTTTACTTCCCATTCATATCCTTTTGGCACACGCATTTTCAGCTTACTCCAACCTCTTGATTGTATCCATGTCTCACACAAAAAAATTACATCCCATTCCTCCAATCTTTTCCAGAACTCCTCATCCTTATTTTCTAACCCCGCCACATTCCAGAATCCCACCTTCATTATCTTTTTTTCTTCCATTATATTTTTATCTTTTTTTCTTCCTTTTCTTCCTTCTTCCTTCTCATAATTTAATCTCTTTTTTCCTTCTTTTTTTATCTCTTTTTCTTCTCTTCCTCCGCCCTTCTTTAAAAACTCACATTTATTTTTTCTACTGTCACTCTCTTCCTCTTCCCTCCTTCTGTTTCAAACGTTTTCGCACCATCCCATTTTCTCAACTCTTCCTTCATATCATCCCATAACCACATTTCCTTGTTTATCCATATTTTTTTATATCCTATCTTTATTTGTTTTCCCTCTCTTTTCAATTTATCCGCTTCTTTCTTAATTAACCATTCCACTTTTCTCTCATACTCCGTTAAGTCGTCTTCTATCCACTCCGTCCTATCCTTTAGTTTTCCCTTACCTCTCAATATTTCCAACTTTTCTTAAAAACTCTCCAATTTTACCCATGCCATCCCGAAACCTCCGCTGTTCACCCCTCCTATTTTATTAACATCTTTTATCTTTGCCTTCACTCCTATTACCCCAAAAATTTCTTCCACTTGTTCTTTCAGTACCTTTTTATCTTCTCCTTTTATTTTTATCCCTCTTATTATCAGATTGTTTTTCCTCCATTCCTTTTTCTCCCTCTCTTTTCCCATCTCCAGCATTCTTGTTTCTCCAGCTTTCTTCTAAACTTAGAACTCTTCCACACATTTCCTTTGATATTTCCGTTTTCCCTCCCTCATATGTTTTTTCCTTGATTTTTTTTCCATTTCGTCTGTTAGATATAGCGTTTCTTTAGTCTTTATTAATATATGTAGTCGATTCTTTAGTCTTTACTAATATATGTAGTAAGTACAGCGCCCTTCTATATAAGATAAAACCCATCCCCCCTGTCCCCCCAGCGATACGGACGAACGGCTCAGTTACGATTCAAAACGAGCAGTCAGTCTATCATTAGCCTCCGAGCGAATAACTGTATCTGTACGAATTGAAATAAAAGAGCATACACAATATCGTCTGTTTTCTTTTCCAATCCTATTTTCTTTTTTTTCCATATTTCCTTTAAGTCTTCTATTTCCTTTTTTATTTGCACTTTTATTTCTCTGACCTCCTACATTTGTGCTTGAGTCCTAGCGAAGCCGCTTCTCATTTCCTTTATCACCTCCTCAAAACTTTCCCTGCTTATTCCTTCTTTCCCCCCTTCCCCTCTTTTTCCTCCTCTTCCATCGTTTTCACCGGTGATCTATAAACTTTCACACTTTTCCTAAATTCTTCCAAACCCTCTATTTCGCATTTTTCCTCCTGCCTTTCTTTCCTCTTCGCCCCTTGCTTCCATGCTTCCTTAATTGGCAAGCTGTTGGACCTTTCCCTTCTTAACATTTCTACCTTTGCTGGTTTACCCATTTTCTTCTTTATTTTCTCTTCTCCCTTTTCCCCTTTTCTTTCCTCACTTCCACTCTCCACACTTTCCTTTTCCTGGCCACTCATTTTAAAAATCTGCTCTATCTCTTTTCCCTTTGTCTTTGTTACCTCTTACTCTCTCCTTCACCCCCTTGCTTTCCTCCTTTCCTTTGTCTTACACACGGTTTTTTCCCCGTCACCGCCAATCTAACCTCCAAAAAACTCCGCCTTATACTTTCCCAGATTTCTCCCTGTATTTTCACCTTCACCCTTTCCCTTCAATTGCCCTCCCTAAAAACCTTCCTTTCTATCACTACAAAACCACCCTTTGCTTTTAAACACTTTTTTATTCCCAAAAACCTTTTACTCTGCACTCACACGCTCATACATGCATCCACTCGCTACGCTATCAAAAACGAAAGTCTGATCTTGACTAAATAAATAACAATGAATATGGAAAGGAATACTCCGTGCTGAAACACGATAAAATCAGAGAACATTTTCCTCTAACGTCTATCTGGATGTCAAAAATGTATTAAAAAATGATAACGTAGCTGTCATGCAAACAGTAAGTAAATTTAAGTAGTTTCTTTAAGAATAATTATCAAAAAATCTAATGTTACTAATAAATACATACAGTAATAAAATAATAAATCAAATAAATAATTAATATTTTCTATATCAACTAGGTAAACAAAATAATACAAACGCGGAAAAAACAAAAAAGACTTTATTATAAGAGCTCTAAACGCAACATTTGACGACAAGTTAACTTTTTTATGTTCATGGACGAGACAAAAAAATAATTTTAAGATTGGAAATGCCCGTGTATGTTACCCTGATATTACGATTCCTTATGGACCAGTTGTTCTAACTTTCTAACAAATTTATTTATTGAGTAATCATATGTTTATCTTTATCTTTTTTCCTAATTCGATAAACATAGACATATGATTACCTGATAAGTAAATCTGCCAGGAAGTTAGAACTGTACCTTAAAAACAGGGAGAGAGGTTATGTTGTCACAGCATAACGCTGTACGCCGCAAGAATAAATTATTATTTTTATTTCCAAATTTATTAAAAGACAAAAACTTACTTCTGTATTTATATCCACAAACTCTTTCCAAAGTTCTTTTCAATTATAGAAAACTGAACAATATACACTAAACACGTGTATTTCACTTCTGATGTTATACAACTGTAATAACACTAAAAGTGTATCTAACCCAGTGATGGGAATTTTAGCTCCGAGCAACATCGATGTTGCTGGAGTGGGGAACCACGCACACACGCCAGCGTCCTGTCGGTGAGCGCGCTTCGTTCGGCCTCGCTCGGCTTCGCTCGGCTTTCAGAAGAGGACAGATATATATATGTTCCGTCTTCGTCGCACCGAGGCAGCTACGATTCGTAGGCGACGAGTCGTAGCCTTCGAGTTACGGTGACTAAGACGAGTCCTCGCATCGTGCGAGCCGCGTGAATCGCGGGCACCAAGATGCATGTTTTTTTACAGGCTGTATGTTAGAATATGATGTGGTCTTCCGCACTACCCAGGAGGTGCCACTTACAGTGCGTTAGGTTTTTTAATGTGGACCTTCGCCAGTAGCCATATCATACCACATTTCTGAATTGTCCAACACGCAAAGTGTCCGACAAACTTAATATTAAATTGTTAATAAACTGTCTAACACGTAAAGTGTCCGACAGAATGCGTAACTATATGTAGGAAGGATAATTTTTTACGGGAGTAAATGAAAAAGAAGAGCGGCAATATTATTTAAATTTTTATTTAATTAATTGAAAAAAAATTGGTAAATTTTTTGGCCGCCCCGGCCTCGCATGCCGCCCCGGCCTCGCATGCCGCCTCGGTCTCGCATGCCGCCCCGGCCTCGCATGCCGCCCCGGCCTCTCCAAAAACTCCCTCGCGACCGTCCGGCCGCGTAACCTCTTTTTCGTTTTTCTAAAATGTATAAATAAAAAAATAAGTATATACTAAATATAAATAATAAATATGAATTTAAATATCGTTATTACTTTGCTGCGTCTGCTGCGGCTGCGGCTGCTGCTTCCTGCTGCTGCGGCTGCGGCTGCGGATGCGGCTGCGGCTGCGGATGCGGATGCGGCTGCGGCTGCGGCTGCGGCTGCGGCTGCGGCTGCGGCTGTTGTTGCAGTTCTTCCTGCAACTGCTGACGTGTTTCTAAAAGTGCGGTAATTTGATGTTCTACCTCCACGAGCCGCTCTAACGCACTATTTTCTAAAAAATGAAAAAAGTATTAATTTTACAATATATGAATTACAAAAAAAATAACAATTATGTATATTACTTACGAGGATTTTCGCTCATCTTTAGACGATTTCGCTCGCTTTTAGACGTCTACTGCTCGTTTATAACTTTGTAAGTGATTATATATGTTACGTCAGGAAGATTAATTTTGTTTAATTAATTAATTGGAAGGAATTCCTCGGGATGGAGTTGCCGGTAGGGTAAGAAAGTGACGTACCACCGAATTTATGTGAGATTCGAAATTCGAATCTACACGTTTTTACGCGCAGATTATTATTCGGATTTCAATTGAGCGCGTAAGTGGTTCTTTTTAGAGAAAGGAAATGAATCCTTATTCTCTGGGATAGAACCGGGCGTGATGGATCGCTTAGACAGGATAGTTTAGGGTAATAATTAAATAATTAACCCACGATTTTAATAACACTAAATTAACAATTTAATTAAAAACAAATGACTCTAATTACAAAAATCGAAAATAATCCATAGATGACAAATAAACAATTCAGAAAACTCATACAGCTCGTTTAAAATATAAAAATAAAGTAAAAGTTTTTACTGAACAAATCAAATAATAAGAAAACGGTAATAGACGAATGAATAGATATAATTTTAACATGGCGGTGTTGAGTATTTTACAATATTTACATGAGTGTAAGGGTGTGCGTGTGGATGTGTGTAATTATTAATCTAGAGTGACCTCCTCGATTTCCACCACCCTCGCCGTGGATCTCGGGAAAACAAGGTCAATTAATCGCATCGGAGCCAGGAAAGGAAATTCCACCCCAGGATAATAAATGAAAAAATGAGAATCAGGATCAGACCGAGCTGCCTGAATCCTGATCTGCTCTGGCTCAAAGTGGTCAGGGCCGATGGAGAAGGCCTTTTCCGGGACAGGATCTGTCCACGGAGTACAGGCCCTGCGGAGGAGCTCCAGGAGAGAATCTATAACCTCTCTCGGTTCTGGATGCTCCTCGAGGATCTCTATACTCGGGACTGGAGATGGAGGTTGATCGGGGAAGTCTACTCCTGGGAGAGAGATTGAGTCATCTTCACCCAGAGAGTCGGCTTCCTCAGGTTCGAAGGGAAAAGGAGGTGGTGAAAGAGGAGAGGAGCAGGCTCTTGGCTCATCTCCGGGAAACCGTGGCTCGGAGACGAGGGACGAATTCGGAGTATAAGAAGGAGTCGTGGGGCGGAATAATTCCGATCCAGGCTCCGTGGACTGAGACGAAAGATTCCGGTCGTCGGAAGGATTTGTAACAGACTCCTCTTCTTCCGGGAAATAGCCGAATAACGGTTCCGGATCGCCGCGGATAGGAGATGGTGGCGGTGGGCCTGGACGAGGAGACCAAGGTCTCTCCTCGTGGCGCGCGGGAGACACGAAAACCTCTTCACTCGGTGCCGCCGCGAGAAGGTATTGTATGAAGAAGCGGCGGACCAGCTCCCTCAGATTTTTGATCTGCTTATTCCGCCGCGCCCGACTCTTCTTCAACGTTTTCTTATTGAGAGATTCCACTAAAATTATTAATTGATTTTAATTAAATCTGAATTGAATTTTTGGAATGTTTAATAACAATGGAGGGAAGGAGATTCGTCACCGACGAATTCCAAAGGTCTCGATCCGCCCATGAAAGATTCCGCATAATCTATCTTTGGGGAGAACCGCTTGCCGATTCTTTAGCCGAGAACAGTCGCCAAAGTTCCAGCAATATTTCGCGGCGTTAACCACAGTAAATCGCTAGTTTTTCGACAGCATGTCTCAGCCGGTGTTCGGGAGCAGATATTCTCACACATTTAACAGATCACAGGAACAATCAGAACAAAATCAAAACCGCGGAGCCTCGACTCGGACATTTCTTTCTCTCAGACAACACTTGAAAACAATTAATTAAGATAAATACATTTAGTGGAATCGTGTTTTTCGCCCAGATACATATTAAATCGTTGGAACTTACTTTTAGGAGATCTTCAAACTGCTTCTTCGGATTGGCTTGCACACTCAAGACACTCACGTGAGGTTTAAGTAAACTTATTTGGTTGTAGCTGAGATGCAAGAGAGCGTGCTCAGCCTGAGCACAAGATTTTATAAGCTCGGAAAAGGGGAGGACTCTTCCCGAATTTTCATTTTTCTGAGATTCTAATCTCTCATTTGCAGAGCTTATTCCTCCACTTTTCCTATCTCAAAATTATTGGGCACTCGCACTTCATACCTTCTCATTTTTAAGTTTTCGCCCTTAGTTTCTAGATTTTGGTGAGGAGTTCCCGAAATCCATTGGTTTTAAGGAAGTAATGTGCCTACGAAGCACCCCCGCTTCAACGAGTTACCCCTTCCGAGCCTTCCAGAATTTTTCTATCATTTCCATCGAGAGATGGTTAGGTAACTCTTACTTTCCATATGACATATGGTTACCTGGCTTTATTGCCTTTGCCTGCGTCACATACTCCGGTAATTTCGGGTCTCTCGCGCCCTTGGTTTTTCTAAAGCTCGGGATCGGTACGCAATTACAATTTTAAGAAAAAGTTATTTTTCTTTTCCTATGACAGACAGGTTATCAAAGTTGAAATATTTATGAGCTCTTAAATTTTGATTTTTTGTGTTATGTCTAGACAAATTCTTTGTCTGACATCCGTTGGCGCCTGTTCGCAATTTGTTGCATGTTTTTTTATGCTTTCACGCAACAAATTGTCCCGGAATATGTGAACGTCTATTGAATTTATTTTCTGAAAGACTCTGAAATTCCTTTTTTTTATATTACAATGGACTACGGTCTACCTTCCCCTTAACTAAAATTTTAATATACGTCGAAAAAAAGAGACGCGGAGTCGGAGACGTAACATATACAATACATTTGTTTTGCCCTAAGCTACGAGCGCTTCGTAACCGCGAGCAGAAACAATAAATAAAATATTATTATATATACTGAAAGTACTTCTACAGTTAAATTAGTATATATTGACAGTTTATTTGCTCAATTGTAATAGCTTTTGTGAGAAATAATTATTACAGAAAGCTGCAACAGATTGTAAGTCTTTTCAATTTATTTTTTATTTTTTCGTATCTAATATTTATAATATATAAAACATTAAAATGTGCGATTTATTGAAAAAGAAAGCTAAGCGAAGCTTTGTTGAAGCTTGGCTTTCTGATGATCGCTATAAATCTTGGATACGAAAAGTTCCTTCAGATGATAGTTTATATCATTGTATTATTTGTAAAAAAGATTTTTCGTACAATACATGTGTATCACGACATGCGGATTCTGCGTGTCATAATGAGAAAATTAATGAAACCGATTTTGAAACAAATAATGACGCAAACGAGAAAAATATTAGTTACAAGGCACGGCAAACATTCCGACAACAATGGTTAGATATTGAAATATTTAAACCATGGTTGCGCGAAGTATCACATAATAAAAAATTATGTTTTTGTACATTTTGTGAAATATATATGGTGGCTAAATTATCAAATATTTATCGTCATGCAGAATCCGAAGTACATATTATTAACAATGAAAATAGAAAAAAAAAAGATATAAATGATATGTGTGACAAAAATATGAACGTGGAATCACTTGTGCCGTTTGATGATGAAAAGAAGGCAGCAGAAATTCGATATGCTGCATTTATTGCTGAAAAAAATATTTCATTCGAAACGGCACAAGATATTCTAACATTGTTTAAAGAAATAGGAAAGGATTCTAAAATAATAAAAGGCATGACAATGAATCGAAAAAAATGTAAAGGAATTATTTCCAACGTTTTATGTCCGATAGAAACAAATCGTGTAGTTGACATATTACAAAATAATAAATTTTCAATTTTTGTAGATGAAACATCAGACATTTCGAATCAGAAATGGATGACGTTTCTTGTGCGGTATGTTGATCCTGAAACGTTAGATAGTCGTTCACAATTAGTAAAATTAATAAATATTGACGCAAAAAATAGCAGCGCGGAAAAATTATTTGATGCATTTTTAAATGAAATGTGGAAATTGCAAATTCCATTTCAAAATATAATTGCTATGTCATGCGACAATGCACATGTTATGGTGGGCAAATATT
Source organism: Cardiocondyla obscurior (assembly GCF_019399895.1). Taxonomy (NCBI): domain Eukaryota; kingdom Metazoa; phylum Arthropoda; class Insecta; order Hymenoptera; family Formicidae; genus Cardiocondyla; species Cardiocondyla obscurior. The sequence goes on along the minus strand of NC_091871.1, from coordinate 237,723 downwards.
CATCTTTTAAAACAAAACTTCAAAAGTTTTGTCATAAATTATTAACATTTTCATGCCCGTGCCATTCCGCAGCTTTAATTGCACATAATGCATGTAGTAAAATTCCAGAACATTGCAAAGAATTTGTTAAAAAAGTAGCAACTTTTATCAACAGTAATCCGAAACGTTCGGCTATTTTTGAAGAATTTGCTATAAGTTTTCAGGAAACAAACCGCAAAATTTTAAAGTTGTCAGATACACGATGGCTTTCTCGGTATTCAAGTATTGAACGACTTCTTGAGTACTGGAATACTCTATTTCTGTTTTTAACTGAAATAGTAGTAAATAGAAAAACAAAATCTGGAGAATATATACTTTCTATAATGCAAAAACCTGATACAAAAGCTTACCTATTATTTTTAAAACATATTTTATATCATTTTAATTCTTTCAATCTCTTTTTCCAAAGCCTAGAAACAAGAATCCAAGTATTAAACAGAAAATCTTTAGAATTTTTATGTGGCATTTGTAGAAATTTCTTAAAACCTGAGCTATTAAGCAGTTTAAAAGAAATTGATATGCCAGAGTTTGATAAAACAGAAAATCAAATTTCAATAAATGAAATATATTTAGGAGAAGAATGTCAAATATATCTAAATAATTTAATTACGGAAGGACATGCAGACGTTGTTGCAAACATTCGACGAGATTGTTTGCAATTTTACGTAACAGCTGCACAAGACATTTGTAAAAGGCTACCAATACGTGATGCCTTTTTATCAAAATTAAAAGTTTTTGAATTTAATACGGCTTTACGCGATAGTAATAGAGAAAGTTCATTTTGTGATGTCTCTTATATCGTGAGCACCTTTGGAGGCTTTGATGAAAAAGATTTGAAGAAAGAGTGGTTTGCATTATACAAAGATTTTTCAGAATCAGATAAAGATTTGTTAGCAATATTAGAGTTTGATGAATTGTGGAAAAAAATTTTAAAAAGTCATCGATATCCTAATTTAAAGTCTGTCTTGAATGCTGTTAGATCATTGCCAAATTCAAATGCCGATTCCGAAAGAATCTTTTTTTTTTTACCAGATATAAAAACTAAAAAACGAAACAAACTTGCACTTGCAAACGTAAATGCTTTATGCGTGTTTAAGTCAGCATTAAAAGCGAGAAAGGAAACCGCTCTAAATATTAACATCAATGAAGAGCATTTATCTTTAATGTCAACAGACAAATTATATTCTACATGTCATAAAAAACAAGAAAGTCATCTAACATTATATACTGCAGATGATTGTGACATGGCTGGTCCTTCCTCGTCTACAATGCTATAAATAATTTATTTATGAAAAAAAGAAGTTTAATAATTATCAATTCAATATTAAGTTTGTCGGACACTTTGCGTGTTGGACAGTTTATTTATTATTAATTCAATATTAAGTTTGTCGGACACTTTGCGTGTTGGACAGTTTATTTATTATTAATTTAAAATTAAATTTGTCGGACACTTTGCGTGTTGGACAGTTTATTTATTATCAATTTAAAATTAAATTTGTCGGACACTTTGCGTGTTGGACAGTTTTTTTTTTATCAATTCAATATTAAGTTTGTCGGACACTTTGCATGTTGGACAGTTTATTTATTAACAATTTAATATTAAGTTTGTCGGACACTTTGCGTGTTGGACAATTCAGAAATGTGGTATGATATGGCTACTGGCGAAGGTCCACGTTAAAAAACCTAACGCACTGTAAGTGGCACCTCCTGGGTAGTGCGGAAGATCACATTATATTCTAACATACAGCCTGTAAAAAAACATGCATCTTGGTGCCCGCGATTCACGCGGCTCGCACGATGCGAGCACTCGTCTTAGTCACCGTAACCGTAGGCTACGAATCGTAGCTGCTTCGGTGCGACGAAGACGGAACATATATATATCTGTCCTCTTCTGAAAGCCGAGCGAAGCGCGCTCACCGACAGGACGCTGGCGTGTGTGCGTGGTTCCCCACTCCAGCAACATCGATGTTGCTCGGAGCTAAAATTCCCATCACTGATCTAACCTATTCGCTACACACAAGACGTGATTGGTCTAGAGACTTTCTCGGGACCAATAATATCGTGCGCTTAGTGTGAGGTATGGAAAGCGCTTCATGTGCCATGGGTTTCAAAGAACAGAAAGTGCTTCGTGTGCCACGGATTTAACAAAACACGAGGTACCGCCTCCGCTCCCCCCAGGCCCACAACATAAACACAGTGTACTGGTCAAGTGGCAACGTCTTTATTCCGGTGTGTGCTTGTCGATACAAGTTAACGCTTTATCAGGATGGCTGAGTAAGTTATGATTTAATTTCTTGTTGAACAATGCGTATTAATTAATGGGTAAAGCAACGTCCGTTTAACAATATCAGATTAAGATAAGTTTTATTAATGTGCATAATAGCGAGCCGTAACCAAACGCAAGTGTTGATATAGTATATACGCGAATGAGTTACAAACGGAAAATTAACAAAACATTAATATAGAAATACTTGTTTTGATATAAGACAAATGACAGTTTTTTGCGAACAAACGTTTTAACATGACAATAATCCATTTTTACATTTTCAGAACAAGGGAAACACAAAGAAGTGAAGAAAGAAATATAGACGAAAGACAGAGAATAGAAAGAGAGAAAGAAAGAAGAGATAGAGAGAAAGAAAGAAGAGAAAGAGAAAACGAAAGAAGAGGAAGAGAGAAAGAAAAGAAAAGAGAAGAAGAAATAAGAAAAAGAAAGAGAGAAGAAAGACAGAGTAGAGAAGAGATTGAAGCAAGAAAAAAAGGAAGAGAGAGCGAGGAAAGGAAAAAGTACTTTTTATAACAGTAAAATTAATTGTATTTTCTTTATATATTATATTAATTATAATAAATTGTAGATTACAGTAAACGGCGCGATCTGTGTCAATTGAAAAAGATAGAGACGATAGTCCCATAAGTTTAAACAGCTTTAGCAGTAGCAGCAGTAGTAAGCAAGAGAACAAAAGAAAAAGAGGGCAAAGGGGAGGCCGAAAACAAGAGGAAAAAAATAAAATGTATGTATAACTTTTCTTCTAATAAGTTTAACAAAAAAAATTTTTTTTCCTAATTTTTATTTATATTTATCTTCTTTTTTTATTACAGTCATCACAAAATAGCTTTGGCGAGAAGAGGAAGAGGAGGAAAGGGAGAATGGCGAGGAAGGGGTCAGAGAGGAAGAGGACAGAGAGGAAGAGGAGGACAGAGAGGAAGAGGAAGATATAATTCTTATAATAATAACTGGGGACTTACGGGGTGGGATAACTTTGGACAGAGGGGAAGGGGTGGAAGAGGCCAGGGTTCAAGTTTTTTCTTCTATAATTTTAATTAATTGTTTTTTCTATACTTTTTTGTTTGTTTTTTATACATTTTTGTTTGTATACATTTAAATATATACATTTAAAAAACAAACAAAATGTATGTATACATTTTGTTTGTATACATTTTGTTATGTATACATTTAAATACTTTAATTTTTTATTTTTTAAACACAATAATTTTTTTTTTTTTATTTATTTTGATATACAGGGTGTATCATTATATGTGTAAAACAGAGTAGAAATAGATGGGTCTTGAGGAAATAAATAAGAAAGTCTTTTGACGTTTCCTATTTATTTCCTCAAGACCCATCTATTTCTACTCTGTTTTACACATATACGAATTTACGTGAGATTCGAGATTCGAATCCACGCAATTTTACGCGCAGATTAATAATATTAAAATTTCGGATTCAGATTGAGCGCGTAAGCGGTTCCTTTTTAGAGAAAGGAAATGAATCCTTATTCTCTGGGATAGAACCAGACGTGTTTTGTTCGCTTTTGAAGGATATTTTAGGGTAGTTATGAAATAATTAACTCATAATTTCAATAACGCAAAAAATTAACAATTTTAATACTAAACATAATGATTTAAATTACAAATAAAAATTGATCGATAAACGGCAGAACGATTTAGAAAATTTAGCTGGATCGTTTAAAATATAAAAATAAAGTTAATGTCTTGGCAGTAAAAATCAGTATGAGAAAGGTTGTAGTCGGATTGTTTAAATTTCCAAAAACACTTCACAAAATTTTAGTAAAAAATATAGTTTATTAATTGAACAAAAGAATGTACAAAAAAACGTATAATGGAGATGAAAGTAAAGATTAATTCAAGAATAAAGGCTTGCTGGGTTTGCGACACACAAACTAGCCTTGCAAACGTAATGCACATACGAAACAGAAAAGTTATATCGCAGCTGATTATTTCCTAAGTAGCACGATCTATCCGCATTGGAATACAGAAAACAACTAACTAAGAGAACACAGAGGCTCGCAATGCCTGGTTATCCTTGCTTTGTTCATAAGGACGGGCGCATCAAGTTACGGAATGGCCCGAATTCTTTGAAAAGTAATGTTTATCAGACGGTCTACGTGACCGGATATTTAGTTATAGATTTCTCGGCGCCAGTAAGCAATAAAATTAAGGGGATCCTAAAGCTCCCTGTTTTACCACCTACTACGAGAATTGACTAATCTTTGAATCAGTTTTACGGAATTAAAAATCGCTTTAAACGAATAATGTACATACTTCAATGTGTTGGAGACTGGTCAGATTAAGACCAAAAATAAAAAAAAAATTTTCGTATTATATTCACCTGCACAACATTCGTTTAGTATACAGGTTATGTTGTTAAAATGCAAAATCAGACACCAGTCTCCAATGCAGTCAACATCGAGAAAGACGATAACACTGTTTATATTACGATTAAAAGCTTACAAAAAAAGATTAGTCTTTTCTACGATTTAGATTTCCGTGCATGTGTCAGCATGTGCCATAATGATATTTTATGGTAAAGATGTAAAGAATTATGTCTAAGATTAATTGACACATGTTCTGACAGATGGCACGGACGAACAACATTAAAAAACTGTCAAATTATTTTTTGCGTGTAAAGAGCAATTATATTTTACACAAATACACCGTTATTACTTAGCGAAGGAAAACGATGTATTAGTGTAAAATATAATTGCTCTCACACGCAAAAAATTAAAAAAAAATAAAATTAAAAATGTACCCGACAGGATTCGATCCAGCAATCTTAGCGAGATTACCGATCCCGCGTCTAGTCGCTGCGCCACACCGATCTTTTTGTTAACCTACTTACGTTACGGGTACTTATGTCGCAATACAGTATCAACCGACAAGAGGAACAGAAGGAAGAAGAGACGAATTGACGGATGGCTGGATGTAACATCGTTGGAAAAAATGTATTTTTAAGTTCATTTTCAATTATAGTTGCGGGCGGGTATGGGATCGTCACCGGCGGGTACGGGATCGTCGCCGACGAGTACGTCGTCTTCGTGGGCGATGATCCCGTACCCACCGACAACTATGAAAGAGAATTAATTAAAAATACATTTTTTCAACGATGTTACAACCATCCATCCGTCAAATCGTCTCTTCTTCCTTCTGTTCCTCTTGTCGGTTCATACTATATTGAGACATAAGTACCCGTAACGTAAGTAGGTTAACAAAAAGATCGGTGTGGCGCAGCGACAAGACGCGAGATCGGTAATCTGGTTCCTCTAAGATCGCTGGATCAAATCCCTTTGGATACATTTTAAACTTTTTATTTTTTTTTATTTTTTTTTTTTTGCAGAGAGCAATTATATTTTACACTAATACATCGTTTTCCTTCGCTAAGTAATAACGGTGTATTTGTGTAAAATATAATTGCTCTTTGCACACGGCGAAACAATTTTATACACAATTGAGGAAATTATATTTCTATATATATCTGTTATGTCAAGTTTTATGTTGGCCGTTATATATATAAATTAATGATAAATATCGCACACGAAACGAAAGCGCGGTTCGCGACAAAGTAAAAGCGCAGAAAAAGATAGATAGTGACAACCGTTGCTATGGTCCTTCACAAACGTAACGCTATCGTGCAACGTTTAGTGTACGGACTCCGTATATATTTTTTTACGTTAGTTCAACGCGTGTCACAATTTTTCGAGTGTGTGTGTGTGAACTACACGCGTAAAACAAATATATACAAGATGAAGGAAAATCGAAGACCAAAATTATTTGGTTGGCGACTGTCTTGCAGGAAGGGATATAGAAAAAGGTAAGAAAAATATTTAAATTTTTCTATGCAAAATAACAGTTTTTGCAAAAAAAAAAAATTAGTTAAAAATATAATAAAACCAGAATTTACTTACGTATGAATAAATTTTGAAAAGTAACATAATAATGTTCATTTTTTTAAATTAAATATTAAGTAACAAAAAATGTGATACTATTCTTTAATCTTTTATGTCACGTTTTACTTTTATTTCAATAATTATATTTAAATAAATTTGTAAGTTTTAAAAATATTGTTATAACAATTATTGCAAAAACTGTTATATTGCTATGATAAAATATGTAATACACATAACAGCAGAAACATGTACTACACATAACATATATTACAAACAGTAAAAATAAGATAGACTCTTTCCAAATAATAACAGAAAAAAATGTATTTCCTATGACGAAACTGACTGTACAAGTCTGATGCGTCAAGAGTGATGACAGTAAATGTCAGATGCACCAAACCTGAAAGTACTGACAATAAAAATATAAAATGTATCCTCTTGTTACGGAACTGACTGTACAAGTCTGATGCGTCAAAAGTCATGACAGTAAATGTCACATGGACTAAACTTGAGAGTACTGACAATTAAAATATAAAATGTATCCTCTTGTTACGGAACTGACTGTACAAGTCTGATGCGTCAAGAGTAGTAGATGGGTATAGGCCGGTTCTGGACCAATTCGTGTTAGTGTGTCCGTGTGACCTAGGGCGAGGGGTAATGACGTCACGCGGGGAGGGGTGTTTTTCCAGGAATCGCTCCTTTGTCTGCGATTCTCGGAATCGATTGTTTACAAATATAACAATAACATAAAAGTTATGAAATTTGATATTTTAATTACGTAATTTGATATTTTTAAAAAATAAATAAGTGCGTGATCGCGCCGCGGTATTTTCCTGCGGCATCGCGAATTTCAAAGGGTTGGAATTTTTTCAAAAGGGAAAGGGGGTGTCTTATTTTTAGGGGTAAAGGGGTGGGGGTGGGTGTTGGGGGTGATCACGCGAGTCTTAGTCATGGCGTCGGCGGCGGCGAGCGGCGGGGCGGCGGCGGATCGCAAAGGATCGCGCGCCCATCGTTCCGTCTCGCTCGCACCCGTTCGCGCCGCCTATCGTTCCCTCTCGCTCGCTCTCGTTCACGCGTTCGTCACCATCGACTACGACTCGCTCGCACCCGTTCGCGCCGCCTATTGTTTATAAACAATTTAGTACACGCTCATACGATTCGAATGCGGGTGACGCTGCACGTACACCCCCGGCTAATCGCTCCTCCTTATTATCTGGTTTCTCTCTCACTCAGATACGTATGTTGCATACGAACGAGGGCGGACTCACAATTATAATAAAATGAAGGATGGAATAGAAGCGATTAAAAATGATACGTGCCGATTACAAAATTATATATTTATTTTATGAATATGCGTTTAAAATATATTACCCATTTTTCACGCGAGTCTTAGTCAAGGCGTCGGCGGCGAGCGGCGGGCGGCGGATCGCAAAGGATCGCGCGCCCATCGTTGCCTTTCGCTCGCACTTGTTCGCGCCGCCTATCGTTCCCTCTCGTTCTCGTTCACGCGTTTGTCACCATCGACTACGACTCGTAGTTTTCATGCGTAGTATGCCGCTTTGAAATATAATATTAAACAAAAGTTGACACTATGAGGATGCACAACTGTCGGCTCGAGTGTATTTTCCTCTTCTTATTATTCTTACGATAAGAAAAAATTTTAATAGGTTCGCTAATGTCGTGTTTATCAATCGCTCATGTCGTGTTTATCAATCGCTCATGTGGTATTGATTCCTTGCCCAAGACAATCATCGAAGAGCTGTGCGATTCATGTAATCCGTAAATGGGTAAGTATAAAGATAAATAAAATAAAAATATTTTTATTCGTACGAATAGTAGCTGTAAAATTTTAATATTACAGAAGGACAATTTTGCGTAAAGCCAACGTCACCGACGTTTTCATTGCAATCATCATCATCGTCGTCGTTGTCGTCGTCATCGTTGCTCGCATTATATCGATTGTATAAGATAATATCGTTAAAATATAAAATTGTATTTTCTCGTTCAAGTGCCATTCGCGCTCTCGCTCACACCCTTTCACGCTCTCACTCGCATTCTTTAGTTATCGTTTGCAGATGCGTAACATGCTATCGCTAGATTCTTTTCTATATACCCGTGTGGTCAAAAATCTTTTGCGTTTGTATGGGCTTCAAACGTTGTAAAAATCTTTTTGCGTTTTTCTTGGTCAAGTGTCGTTCATGCTTTTCTAGTAATCGTTTCAAGATGCCTTCGTTAGATATGGACGATTCTTTCTACACGCCTATGCGACAAAAATCTTTGGCGTCTGGAATCTTTTGTATCACGTTTCGTTTTCGTTGGCCCGGCGTCTATTTTCTTTGTTTATTGATGAGAACGACGACAACGACGACGACGACGACGACGACGACGATGTGACCATGCCTCACTCTCAGTCTCACATCCGTTGGTGCAGGAGCTCTTTTGAAGAAAGTTTTTGACAGTGAAGAAAGTATTTATAGTACTTATAGTAAAAAATGGCATATTTTGGGGAACCAGGTATGTATTATAATAGAATTTATAATACAATTTAGAAAAATAATTTAATCTGTTATAAAATGATATAATATGTATTTTTATGTTTTTAGCTCAAAAACAACAGCTCTGCCGCGACTTCCAGCGAGGAGCCTGCTCGAACAGTTTTTGCGCGTTTGTGCACCCTTACAGGTATTGTTTCAATTACCAAAATAAGAAGTGCACAAACGCGCAATGCAGATTCCTGCATGTAACGAGTGTGGAGCAGGCTCGTTACGAGGCCACCGGATTGACGTCAGCGAAATTACGCTACGAAGTTGGACGCACCCTGCAGAATTCCATCATCTGCGGGGACTACAAGGCCGGCAGGTGCAACAGGACGGACTGCCAACGTCGGCATATCGGGCACGACGAAAAACTGGAATGCATAGTGTGCTGCGGCGAAATTGTGTTAGACACGTTCGGGGCGTCCAGTTGCGGGCACGTGTATTGCTACACGTGTGCCCTAAAGTGCCAAAGGCCCCCCGCGTCCGTACACTATGCTTACGGTTGTGTGCCCGGTATGCCGATCCGTCGCCAGCTATGAGCAGTTGCATTAGCTTATGTTGTTTTTGCGTATATTGTATTTTTTTTTGCTTATGTTGTTTTACTTATGTTGTTTTGCTTCTGTCGTTTTTGCGTTGATTGTATGTAATGTAATTTTAAAGGTATTTTTAATGTAATTTTTAATGTAATTTTTAATGTAATTTTTAATGTAATTTTATGTATTTTTATGATTATGTTTTTTTTATACTTGTATTATTTTTAATTTAATTTTTAATTTAATTGAATTTTTTATGTTTGTATGATAATTTTTTGGTATTAAATAAGATAGAAAATATTATATTAAAACATATTTTATTTCTTATGTATTTTTAATTATTAAAAACTTACAACTAATAAACTTGTACAATTACTTAAAAATATACAAAAATGAATATATAAAAAAGAATACAAAAATAATAAAAATAAAATATTAAATAAAACTTAACCTAAACTTATAAACTAAAGGTGTATTAAGAAAAATAAAAATGAAAAATGAAAAAATATACAAAAAATGAATATAATATAAAATATAAAAAATGAATATATAAAAAGAATACAAATACAAAAATAATAAAAATAAAATATTAAATAAAACTTAACCTAAACTTATAAACTAAAGGTGTATTAAGAAAAATAAAAATGAAAAATGAAAAAAATATACAAAAATGAAAATAATAAAAATAAAACTTAAACTTAACTTAACCTAAACTTATAAATTAATTTTGGAGTCCTTAGTCAGTGTCTGAAACAAAAAAAGAAATTATTAACAGGGTATAAAATAAAATGTATTTAAATAATTAAAATTTATTTCAAATATACTTACATAGATTGATCTGCACCTTCCACTGTTTGCACACCGTGCAGAGATGTTTGGGCACTTGGCCCTGCATGGCAAATGGTATCACTTTCATGCACGGTGTGCAAAAGGAGTGACCGCAAATTAGGGCCTGGATCCCTTTGAAATGCTGCACCTGACAGAAGTTGCATCTCGGCGTGTTATCCTCTGTAAATTTTTAAAAATATAAATTAAAAAATTAAAAATTAAAAAAAAAAAAAAAAAAAAAAAATTAAATAAAAAAAACTTACTGGGAAATGTTCCATTCTCGCAAGAGAGGCACTCCCACATGCACTCTCCGAGTAAATTCTTTGTGCACGTGTGAGGCCTCTGATCCGGCGGGTACGTTTTGCGTAACAGGTACGCTAGGCGTTTTAGTTCGCAAAACGCCGTTTCCGTCATCGGCCGCACATGATGATGATTAATTTCATCCACCTCATCCTGGTTGAGGTGGACGAATTTGCACGTCGTTCCTGACAGGCACACCGACTTTGTACACCGCCGGACCTCGTGGAACATCTTGCAGTCACTCCTGGCGCAGATCTTCATCAAATAATCTCTGCAACTCATTTTTAAAGTAGGATGTTGCAAAAATTTTTTGTTTTAATTTAAAACAGGTCTTGCCAAAAAAACAAAAGCCAAAAAACAATACAAGCAAAAACGACAACAGCAAAAACGACAACAGCAATAATAAAAACAACATAAGCAATAAAAACAACAGAAGCAATAAAAACAATACTAGCAATTTTAAGATGTGTACTCCTCGACTGGCGAGCGACCGACTGACGAGCGACCGACTGAAAATCACGTGCTGCGTTTCTATCCGCTTCCATATGTGTGTTCGTAAATGCACAATGAATGATGCTTAAAGAAGCGGATATACGAACGGACTTAAGGCCCTTTCGGTGTAATTCATTCAGCCGGCGTATCGATCCACATGATGAAATTTCTTGCAATACCCAGGTGTATGAATAAAGTTGACATATCTACCGGGTCCACATTTTCTGTTTGCCCGACTCTAATTAACGAAACAAGAGCCGCATCGCCAGAGAGAATATCATTGACGGTAATCCACCCCCGCGCTTTTTCCATGATTATTTTAGCGAGTGTGATCTCTTGCTCCGTCCATATCTGGGCTCGCCGAGGCAAGATTCCGTCTAGAACACACGGTATCGCTTGCCACTTTAATTCACAGAATCGTTCGTCCAGTCGGAAACACTCATAAGGTAGTCTACAGGTTTTGCGAGCCCAGTCGCGAAGATGTACCGTAATCGACGTAGCACTAACATCATCGATGATTCCTCTTTGCCACTTTAAACCTTCTCGGATAGCAACAAGGGTTCCCACTGTAACTTTATGTGGTAACAGCATGAGGTTGGCTGCTGCAATCCTCATATGTGCAGTCAATTGTTCAAGCATCTCCAAATGAGCCTTCTCTCCGTTTGTTAACTTTACCCAAAATAGCGTGGGTGATTGTACGCGTATCACGCGTACTTCGTGCGGCCAGCGGGTAAGTTGCCTTATATTGATGTTGGAAATCATCTGAAAAAATATTTTATATTAATCGGAAATTTTTTTTAAAAAAGATATTAAAAATAATATCAGAAAAGATATTAAAAATAATATCAGAAAAGATACTTACATTTTTTTTGTAACTTGTTAATTGGCGACGATCAGTTACCGATGCCTGGTTGCAAGGAACTGATCGCTCGACGGTTGAAGAACTCATCTCGATCCAAATTGTTTTATACTGATAAAAAAATTATCGTTCTCACTCGCGTTTGTAGTAATAATAGAAGTTAGAATTCTTAGTAGCAATTTAATCAGTATCACGTAGCGAAATATCATATCATATTAATTTAATTCGGCGTACTCCTATCTCCTTGTGCAAAATCCCCTAACTTGGCCTTGGTGCAAAAGCTAGCGGTGTATGTTGCGACAAACGAGCAGTCTCGCCTCATCGTTGTAACTGAGCGGAGGTCCGCTCTAATCAATAAATTCTTTTTTGAAGCGTTTCCAAATCAATTTTACTTTACAATTTATCTGAATCCCTTACAAAATCAGAAGTGGGATCGAGACTCCGAATTCCTCAGGTAAAAACGAGGAGAAGTGATTTCGAATATCTCAAAAGGAGATCGAAATAAGTTCAAAGTGAATAAGTTGTGCGCGAAAGCGTGAGTTGGAACTGTGAATTGTATGAGTCAAGGAATCGTTATGAGAGATCCTAGTACATTCACTGTTACGACATTAAAGGATAAGCTGCGTGAGCTAAACCTGGCTACAACAGGCATTAAAAATGAGTTAATCAAGAGGCTTCAAGAAGCGGATCCGTCAGGACAATGGATCATAGATCTTGATTCAACGGAGGTAGATGCGTCGGAAGAAGAGCGAAGTGAAACCTCGAGTCCGAGTGGGGCAGCAGACGACCAGGAAAATCCACCTGGTAGAGAAGAAATGCTCAGAAGGGAAAATGAGTTAGCGAAAAGAGAACGATCTTTGATGGCTCGAGAATTGGATGTTATGCGAAGAGAAAATGAGCAGTTACGCGTTTTGACACAAGTATCGCAAAACGAAAGCTTCAGTGCGTCAACCTACAAGATTAGTTTGACTAGTTTGAAGGAACTGTTACCGGCCTTCAGTGGAAAATACGGAACTTTTCAGAAATGGAAAGAGCAGTTGACGTTGGTAAAGCGAACGTACCAACTGGACGACGGCATGACAAAGCTACTGATAGGAGCAAAACTAGAAGGAGATGCAATCGAGTGGTTCCATTCGGTACCGGAGCACCTTTCTATAACTCTTCAGGACCTGTTAGGACGTATGGAGATAATGTATGATCAGCGGGAAAAGAAGTTGACCCTACGAAGAGAATTCGAAAAAAAAAAATGGAATTATGGCGAAACGTTTGCCGAGTATTATCACAAGAAAGTTATTCTTGCCAATAAGGTTCCGATAAGCGAAGAGGAGATGGTAGATTACATCATTGAGGGGATTCCAGATGACTCCATCAGACGACAGGCAATGATGCTGCGATTCGTGGATAAAGAAGCAATGCTACACGGAATGGAAAACATCTCGCTGCCTACAGAACATAAAACTCAACAAAAAATGGAAAAAGGGGCGACCAAGATAACAGGCAAAATAACGGGTGCATATAAGAAAAGTAGTGGTGAAGTGAATGTGAAAACAGAAGTGCGGTGCTATAATTGCAACGCGGAAGGTCATATGGCAAACAAGTGTCCGATGCCTAAGCGAGAAAGAGGAGCTTGCTTCAAGTGTTACCAGATGGGTCACCGAGCCAAGGACTGCCCGATAAAAGGACGCCCGAAGAAAGAAGTTAACAGCGTGTCAACCACCAGAGAAGACGAGGAAAGCGACGGCATGTCAAATGGCGAGAGAAGCGAAATTATTAATAGCGTGTCTAATAGCGAGATTAAGGACTTTCATAGAAAAGTAAGTTATGAACTTGTAGACAAAGCAAATGATATGAAGATTTCTCTAGAACTCGATACGTTATTAGATACCGGTAGTCCTATAAGTTTTATTAAAGAAACTCTCGTGCCACCAAAATTTGTAAGACCTGTTTCGTCGGATAAAAATATGTATTGCGGATTAAATAATAGTAAACTACAAATAAAAGGAGAAGTAAAAGCAAATGTGATGTTAAACCGGAAAGAAGCAAAGTATGTAATAATAATGGTTGTTACAGAACGTTCAATGAAGGCATCAGTTGTAATCGGTCGAGACCTGCTAATACAATTTTTTGGAAAAGAAAAGTCAGATGGCAAAATTTCAGAAGATGAAGTGATAAAGGAAATATTGCAAATATCCATAGACGAAGTAAATTGTGATATAAAAAAAACAATAAACATTAATCAAAAAATAAGTCCCGAAATACAAGTATCCGTTAAGAAACTATTTGAAAATGAATATGTAAAACCCGATAGGCCAGAAAAACCAAAGATTGACGCGGAACTTTGTTTAAAATTACGAGAGAATAAGCCATTTAACTTTCCTTCAAACCGGCCTTCTTATGCAGAAAAAAGGGAGCTTCGAGTATTATTAGATTCATTAGTTGAGAAAAAAATTATACGCCCAAGCGAATCGGAATATGCATCTCCGGTTGTGTTAGTACGTAAAAAAACAGGAGATATACGACTATGTGTAGATTTTCGCGAATTAAACAAACTATTGATTAAGGATAATTATCCATTGCCAAACATAGAGGATTTGATAGATTCATTGTATAACAAAAAATACTTTACAAAGTTAGACTTGAAATACGGATTTTACCACATTAAAATGTCTAAAGATTCAGTAAAATATACCGCGTTTGTAACGCCGTTAGGGCAATTTGAATTTTTGCGTATGCCGTTTGGTTTAAAAGTAGCCCCCTCCCGTTTTCAGCGTTATATTAATCAAATATTGTCTAATCTCATTCGAGAATCGAAGGTGATAGTTTATATGGATGATATTTTAGTAATATCGGAAACAATTGAGCAACATTTAAATATATTGCGACAGGTGTTTAGATTATTTGTAGCAAATAAACTCGAATTAAGAATCGATAAGTGTATTTTCCTCCAAACAGAAATAGAATTTGTCGGGTATTTGATTACAGGCACCGGAGTAAAACCAACTAAGGCAGGAGTAGAATCCGTAAAAAGAATTCCAGTACCACGTAATATTAAGGAGGTACATAGTTTTGTCGCTTTATGTTCCTATTTTAGAAAATTTATTCAATCCTTCTCGTTAATTGCTAAGCCACTGTACGAATTATTACGTAAAAATGTGACATTTACCTTCGGACCGCGTGAATTAAAAGCATACGAGGGATCAAAGATTAAATTAACACAGGCACCTGTATTAGCAATATACAATCCAAATAGCGAAACAGAGCTACACTGCGACGCGAGTACGAGCGGTTTCGGGGCAGTATTAATGCAACAAGGTAAAGACAAATATTTTCATCCAGTCTTCTTTTTCTCAAAACGAACTACAGACGCAGAAAGTAAATATCATAGTTTTGAATTGGAAATGTTATGTATAATATATGCCCTGCGACGATTTAGAGTTTACTTAAATGGAATTAAATTTAAGATAGTTACGGATTGTAACGCGTTAGCCTTAGCAATTAAGAAAAAGGAAATAAATCCTCGAATAAGTCGATGGGTGTTAGAATTAATGAATTATGATTATACAACCGAGCATAAACCCGGAAAACGAATGGGACATGCAGATGCGTTAAGTCGATTGCCACACGAAATAATGGTAATCACCGATAATCCGTTCGAATTAAACCTTGCTCTTAGTCAAAGTCGAGACGCCAAATTATGCGAATTAAAAGATGTATTACAAAAAACGGAAGACTCGGTCTTTGAAATGCGAAACGGAATCATATTCAGAAAACGTAACAAAGATTTATTGTTTTATGTACCACATGCGATGGAGATACATATAATGCAAAAATATCACGATCATATGGGACATTTAGCAGTAGAAAAAACCTATGATAATATATCTAAAAGCTATTGGTTTCCAAATATGAAAGAAAAAATTAAGAATTATATTTTAAATTGTTTAAAATGCATTGCATATTCTCCTGCCGACGGAAAAAAGGAAGGAAATTTACATTGTATCCCTAAGAGTGAAACCCCCTTTGACGTATATCATATCGACCATTACGGTCCGATAGATAAAGAGCGATTAGCTAAGCGATATATGTTAGTAGTTATTGACGCATTTACGAAATTTGTTAAATTGTATCCGACTAAGACCACCGCGACTCAAGAAGTAATAAGTCAACTACAAACACATTTCTGTAATTATAGTAGACCGCGTATCATAATATCCGACAGAGGGACAGCTTTTACTTCAAGCGAATTTGAAACATTTTGTAAAGAAAATAATATTTGGCATATCCTTACCGCTACACAATCGCCTCAAGCAAATGGACAAGTTGAACGCGTAAATCGTGTTATAGGACCTATGATAGGAAAACTTATAAATAATGATGAAAAGTTATATTGGTACAAGATAATTTGGGATATTGAATTTGCATTAAATAATACTATTCATAAAACAACAAGGGAAACACCAAGTAAACTTTTGTTTGGGGTAGAGCAAAAAGGAAAAATTATAGATGCTATACGAGAATATCTGAATTTAAACCTTGCCGATAACGATCGAGATCTGCAATTAATGCGTGCAAGAGCGGCGGATAGAATAATGCGAAGCCAAAAATATAATAAGGAATATTTTGATAAAAAGCGTAAACCAGCTAAAAAATACGAAGTAGGAGATTATGTTATGATAAAAAATATCGAAACTACTCCCGGAACGTCTCATAAAATTATACCGAAATATAAAGGACCGTATGAGGTATGTCGCGTTTTAAGAAATAATCGATACGTAATTAAAGATGTAAAGGAACATCAGATGTCTCAAAAACCGTACGAAGGTACGTGGGAAGCTGCAAACATAAGACCGTGGAAAAATTGCGGTGAACTTTGAGGACAAAGTATGGTCAGGACTGGCCGAAAATTGTAGTAATAATAGAAGTTAGAATTCTTAGTAGCAATTTAATCAGTATCACGTAGCGAAATATCATATCATATTAATTTAATTCGGCGTACTCCTATCTCCTTGTGCAAAATCCCCTAACTTGGCCTTGGTGCAAAAGCTAGCGGTGTATGTTGCGACAAGCGAGCAGTCTCGCCTCATCGTTGTAACTGAGCGGAGGTCCGCTCTAATCAATAAATTCTTTTTTGAAGCGTTTCCAAATCAATTTTACTTTACAATTTATCTGAATCCCTTACACGTTGCCATTCACGTTGCCACTCACGTTGCCACTCACGTTACCCCGCATCAATGAAAAATAGACTGCTAAGAGAACAAAAGACTATGCGGCTAAATTCAAAGACTGCAAACGGAGGTAGTTGCTATTTAGCAGGTATGCATTTCTTTTCTCAGAAAGAGATAAGGTAAAGATTTTAATTCCCCCACATCATTGAAAAATAGACTGCTAAGAGAACAAAAGACTATGCGGCTAAATTCAAAGGCTGCAAACGGAGGTAGTTGTTATTTAGCAGGTGTGCATTTCTTTTCTCGGAAAGAGATAGGGTAACGATTTTCGTTCCCCACATCTTTGAAAAATAGACTGCTCAGATAACAAAAACTATGCGGCTAAACTCAAAGACTCTGCAAACGGGGTAGTTGCTATTTAGCGGGTGTACATTTCTTTTGTCGGGAAGAGATAAGATAGCAATTTTAAAATACTGCAAAGTGAAACTTATGAAATGACTCATTATAATTTGAGAGAGGGTAAATAATGTGTCACATGATTAATCAGGAGTAGGGGTAGAATATAAAGCATTCCTTAGGCCTCTCTTGTAACCACGCGCGAATCTCATTAGTGGACGAGCGATCGACGATAATGAACGTTGACGTGAGAATAGAAATCGGTGAAGAAATCGGTGAAGAAATAGAAATAGAAATCGGTGAGAAAATCGAAGAGGTTCATCCCCTGTCGGAGGATAGTGCTTGCGAAACCGACGATGACAACGATGAAACGTTTGAAAGTACTACGCGCAAAACGCTCAATTTACGGAATTTAAACGCGATTAATTTGCGTACGAAATTTTGTGCCATATATTTTTATTATTGTGACGGGCGAGGATACAACGTGTGCGCTTCTTGTTTGGTGTTGATGCGAAACGATTTCAACGATTCCGTTTTCAAGATTCGTAAACACGTCGTAGGATCGTACGATAGTCTGAGCGGTACGTGGTGTTTGAACTGTAGAACCGCAACATTCGTTGTAATTTCGTGCGATATGTGCCCGGTATGCACGAATGCGTGAACAATTTACTTCGATTTCCATACTCACGTTGCTAATGTCGTTTTTATCGCTAATGTTGTTGTTTTGTTGTATTTATCGCTAATGTTGTATTTATTGCCAATGTCGTTGTTTTGTTGTATTTATTGCTAATGTCGTTGTTTTGTTGTATTTATTGCCAATGTCGTTGTTTTGTTGTATTTATTGCCAATGTCGTTGTTTTGTTGTATTTATTGCCAATGTCGTTGTTTTGTTGTATTTATTGCTAATGTCGTTGTTTTGTTGTATTTATTGCTAATGTCGTTTTTTAAAAAACATTAACGTGCAAGCATCGGTGTGAGAATCATTAAAAAATGGATCAAAGTTTTCTCGAGGAAGAGCGTGAACTCCTGGTGCAGGCTGACGCCGTGACCACCTTGGGAGAATTTTTCGTGTGGCTTGAGAGATGTGACGACCTAGTGAATCGACTCGAGGAACGCAGTCGCGCCAAGCGAACGCGCGTATCCGTCGGATGCGCGCAATCCACGGTGGCGAGTATCGCGCGACTTTTGGGTGTCAGGAAACATTTGTACGGACGTTACGTGCACCAGGGTGGCGAGTATGCGAGCACCAGTGCTGCCGACGGTGATGGTGACAACGCAGCTGGTGAACTCGAGTGGCGCGAGATCGAGACCGCGTTCAAAAGTCGTATCGCAACGGGTGTGGTAATAAACACAAACTACATCGAGCCGCTGCGATTCCTGGAGGACGCCGGTAACGCGGTGTGCGAGCGCGTACAGAACATCGTGCGTAAAACTAATTGCGTGAAAGTGAACACCGCGTTCAACGGTGAATTCACGGCCGGGGACAAACGCGCCAACAAAAGTATAACCACGAAAAACTGTGAGATCTTTCAAGATACTGATGTACGCGAGTGGTACCGATTACATGTTATCGAACCCACGCTGGCTTCTCTCGAGGAGTTTCAGGAGCGCGACAGCGGATGGGCGTTGTCGCGAATTTTGAACTTGTTGATCAACGTAAACAAGTACAATCCGATGCGTGCGGGATGTCACGTTACATTGTCGCGGAAAATAGTCGCTAAAAAAGCAGTGATATGCGTAAAATCGATGGATGACAAGTGTCTCGCGTGGTCGGTGGTGGCAGCTCTGTATCCCGTAAAGCAGCACGTGGATCGGGAATCGTCGTACCCGCATTACGCAACGGTGCTGAACGTCGAGGGTGTGGAGTTTCCCGCGACTCTTAAAGACGTTGCGAAACTCGAACGATTGAATGATATCTCGATCAACGTGTACGTCACAAAGACACGTGGAAAAGAAATAAACGTTCTACCTATACGCCTCAGCAATGAGAAGAAAAAAAGACACGTAAATTTATTGTACGTGCAAGGCGATAACAACGATAACCAGAAAGTGGGACACTTTGCGTGTATCAGTAATCTATCACGCCTCGTCAGTTCGCAACTAAGCGGACGCGAGCATCGGAAACACATTTGTGATCGGTACGTATGGTTTTAAATATATAATTTGATTTTTAAAATATTATTTTAAAATTATTATTTTGTAAAAATATTTTATTTTTAGGTGTCTTCATTACTTTAGTTCGAGCGAGAAGCTCGAGGCTCACGTCATGGATTGCGGAATATTAAACGACTGCGCTATACGACTACCCAGCGAGGACGACAAATGGCTCAGCTTTTCTAATCACGACAACAAGGAGCGCGTGCCGTTCATCGTTTACGCCGATCTGGAGTGCGTGCTGCGAAATATCGATCCACCATCATCGCCCGAACAAACGACGTTTAATTATCAACATCACGAAGTATTCAGCGTGGGATACTACGTCCGATGCTCGTACGACGAGTCGCTCTCGAGATACGAATATCGTCGCGAACCTGATTGCGTCCAGTGGTTCGTCGAGCGGCTAGTGAGATTAGCTCATCGCGTAAAAACCGTAATCTCAAACGTTGTCCCGATGAAGACGTTGTCGAATGCGCAGCTCGAGGTGCACGAGAACGCGAAGCTGTGCCACGTATGCGAAAATCCGTTTGCGGCGGACGAGAAGCGTGTGCGCGATCATTGTCATTTGACCGGTCGGTATAGAGGTCCCGCGCACTCAAAATGTAACCTGCAATACCGCGACACGCGTTACATCCCCGTCGTATTTCACAATCTGTCGGGTTACGATGCACACTTTGTTATAAAGGAGATCGCCACAGCGTACGAGGGTAAAATTAATCTATTACCGATAACGAAGGAGAAATATATCTCCTTTACGAAACACGTTGACGATACGGCTGAGGGACAGGACTCGCGAACTGCGATAAAGTTGCGCTTTATAGACTCGTACAAATTTTTGAACGCTAGCCTCGACAAATTATCGTCTCTACTCGCCAAAGACAAATTGCGAATCTTGCGCGCTGAATTTGCGACACTTTCAGAAGAAAATTTCAATCTTCTGACGCGAAAAGGTGTATTTCCGTACGAGTACGTCAACAGCGTCGAAAAATTGAATGAGTCAAGCTTACCGTCGCGCGACTCATTCTTCAGTTCGCTGACCGGTGACACGGTGACCGAGTCAGATTACGCGCACGCTGAGACCGTATGGCAGCGGTTCTCCGTTCGAACTCTGGGCGAGTACAGCGATCTGTACCTCAAGACCGATGTACTGTTATTGGCTGACGTATTTGAAAATTTTCGCGACAGATGCGTCGAGAGTTACGGACTCGATCCCGCGCATTACTACACCTTACCCGGTTTCACGTGGGATGCGATGCTCAAGCATACGCGCATAAATTTCGAATTGTTGACCGACATCGACATGGTGATGTTCGTCGAACGCGGTATACGCGGCGGTCTAAGTCAATGCTCCAACAGATACGCGCGAGCCAATAACAGATACATGCGGTCGGGTTACGACTCGTCGAAACCTTCGTCGTACATTGTGTATTACGATGTAAATAACTTGTACGGATGGGCCATGTGTCAGCCGTTACCGTACGCGGACTTCGAATGGGTCGACGACAACGACCTCGCGAACCTCGACGTAGACGCGATCGCCGCGGACTCGCCCACGGGTTATATTCTCGAGGTGGATCTCGAGTATCCCGCGAGCGTGCACGACGCGCACTCCGATCTGCCGTTCTGTCCCACGCGAGAGAAACCACCGGGGGCGAAACACGACGTAAAACTTTTGGCTACGCTGTGTGATAAGAAGCGATACGTCATCCACTATCGCAATCTGCAGCTGTGCACGCGTCACGGTCTTCGCGTCACCAAGGTTTACCGCGTGCTGCGATTCACTCAATCGGCATGGTTGCGCGATTACATCGAGCTCAACACGCGACATCGAACTCGTGCGACCAACGATTTTGAAAAAAATTTGTTTAAACTGATGAACAACGCGGTGTTCGGTAAAACGATGGAGAACGTACGAAATCGCGTCGACGTTCGCTTGCTCTCGCAGTGGGACGGACGGTGCGGTGTGGAGGCGATGATCGCCAAACCGAATTTTCACAGCAGAAGCGTATTTGCGGAAAATTTAGTAGCTGTGGAATTACGTAAACTCGAGGTGAAATTCGCCAAGCCGATATACGTCGGTATGTCTATACTCGACATATCTAAAGTATGCTTGTACGAGTTTCATCACGAGTATATGATACCGACTTTCGGAGACAAATGTAGCGTCATGTATACCGACACGGACAGTCTTGTGTACAGCGTCGAGTGCGACGACGTATACGAGATGATGAAACGCGATATCGCGAGGTTCGACACGAGCGACTATCCGCCCGATAACGCGTATGGTATACCTCTCGCGAACAAAAAAATACCCGGCTTAATGAAGGATGAGTGTAACGGTGCGATCGTCACAGAGTTCGTCGGACTCAGAGCTAAGATGTATGCGATCAGGGTAGACGGTAGAAAAGACACCAAAAAAGCAAAGGGTGTAAAGAGCGGAGTCGTGGCGCGAACTATAACGTTCGACGATTACGTGAGGTGTCTCGAGGACGAGATCGCTATGACTCGCGACCAATCGTGCATCAGGTCGAAATTGCATGAGGTGTACACCGTGTCCGAGACAAAGATCGCTTTGAGTCCGTACGACGACAAGCGATATCTCGTGCCGAACTCGACCGAGACCTTGCCGTGGGGTCATTATCGCATACCTCGATAAAAAACGCAGTACACATGTACGCGGTATACATGTATGCAGTATGTATTATACTTCCGATTGACGCAACGTTTCTCGAGTGATTGTTAACATTCGCATATTTAGCATTTTGTGGAGAGTGATGGGATGATTGAGGCGTTCATGATTGCATTTTTTATTTTGCGGAGTATGAGATGTTCTTGGTTGCTTTGGTTTTTTATCAAATTTAGTCTGATTTTCACTTTGTAGTATTTGATGCGTTCATGATTGCCTCTTTTTCAATTTTATCTGGTTTAAAAATATTTTATAAAAGTCTCGAGCTCGTTATATGAAGCATGCGTGGAATAACATACATTATATGTATTATTCCTAGCACTGTCATATTCTCCAACCCCTTTATTTTTACTGACGGTACAATAGTTGGTATTTCTTTTCTTTTTTCTTTTTTTTTGGCATTTTTGCAGCTAGCAAATGGGCTGGATTGCACAAAATAATTATTATTTTGCGGTGTATGAAGTGTTGTTTGCTAATGGTTTTTTTCAAAATTTAATTTGATTTTTACTTTGTACCGTTTGATGCGTAGATTGCATCTTTTTTAAAATTTATTCCTAGCGTTGTCATATTCTCCAACTATGCTCGTATTTTTACCCCTTTATTTTATTACTGACGGTACAAGAGTTGGTATTTCTTTTCTTTTTTCTTTTTTTTTTGTTGTTACTGGTTTTGTTGTTACTGGTTTTGTTGTTACTGGTTTTGTTGTTACTGGTTTTGTTGTTACTGGTTTTGTTGTTTACCCTTTACCCCCTTTACCCCTTTACCCTTTACCCTTACTCCTTTACTCTTCTTTACCCCTTTACTCCTTTACCCCTTTACTTTTTACCCCTTTACTCCTTTACCCCTTTATTTTTACTGACGGTACAATAGTTGGTATTTCTTTTCTTTTTTGGTTTTACCGGTTAATTGCGATATAATGTATGGGTTAACATTCGCATATTTTATTTTACGGTGTATGCGGTGTATGTGATGTTCTTGGTTGCTTATGTCGTTTTAAACTTAATTTGAATTTATTTTGTGGAGTGTTTGATGCGTTGATTGAGGTGTTCTTTGCGGAAATCTCGAAACGACCGACGAAACGGTCATGTTTTATATTTTTATGCGATGATGTACAGGTTTAAGTTAGTAGTCGCTAGCATGCCCTTACGTAGTACACATGTACGCAGTACACATGTACGCAGTACACATGTACGCAGTACACATGTACGCAGTACACATGTACGCAGTACACATGTACGCAGTACACATGTACGCAGTACACATGTACGCAGTATACATGTACGCAGTAAAGCAGTAAGCAGTATGTAGTATGTAGTATGTATTATAGATGTAATTATACAAATGAAGTAAAACATTGTACAATGCGTACGTTATATATTTTTCTCATTTTTATACATTTTTTGTATCGAATCACATATACACATGTGTGAAATAAAAAAAAATTTATTAAACGATGCTGTTTTTGTCGATCCACGAATTGTGCGATCCGTCGAATCCCAACCATTTTACGTAGACCTTGTCACCCTTTTTGCGCAGAACCTTCTCCACCAGATACACGTCCGGATGCGTCGCGCGGTGCAACTCGTACTCGTAGAACGCTCCGGATATCGCCTCACCGCGATAATCCTCCAGTAGATAGGTAGCTGGATTAGTTTGCTGCACCTTAACGATCGTGAAAACCTCGGTGGTCCAATTCGGAGTGTATCCCTTTTCAAAAATCATTTTAAACTTGCTCACGCGTACTTTATCACCGACCCTGAATTTGGCCGGAGCGGCTATCTTTATAGCGCTGTACACGGTGTCGAGGAGGTTTTTGGCGATATCAGGTGTCACGTCAACGGGCCGCATGCCGATCGTTCGATGCTTGCGCCTATTGTACTCGTCTACGAGACGCGGTAGCGCGTCGAACCACTCATAATTACCATTGAGTGTAAACATCTTCCACATGGCGTTTTTGAGCGTGCGATTGAATCGTTCGACTATCGACGCCTTCATTACCGAGTATGTCGAGTAATGATTGACGCCGCGTTTCGCGAAAAGTCGTTGCACGTCGGCGTTGTAAAACTCCTTTCCCATGTCAGTTTGCAGATTTTTCGGGCATCGCCCGCTCTTTCGCATCAACTCCGCTAAAGCGTCAGCCGTCTCGCTGCCGCCTTTGTTCTTGAGCGGTATCGCCCACGCGTACTTGCCGAGTACGTCGATGACGGTAAGAATATAGCGGTAGCCTCGATTGAAACGCGCGTACGGTTGCATCTCGACGATATCAGCCTGCCACAGATCGTCATATCCCTTGACCACGACGCGTCTTCGCGGAAAATTTCTTCTCGCCGGGGCGTGCAACTCGTCAACGAGTCGCCTCCTCGACGCGATCGATCAGAATTCTTCGCGCGTTCCTCCCGATCAATTTATAATCAAACCCGCCTCGCGCAGTTCCTCGACGATCGACAGAATTTCGTTGTCGTGACGTTGTGACCGGCTCGAAGCATCCAGCAATCGAAGACGATCCACGAGCTCGTTAGGATCGTCCCAGTGCACGTAGTCGATCGTGTGATCGTTTAACGTCATGAGGCGAGGTAATCCTTTACCGGAGCTTTTTCTTCTCGATTTCCTGGCCGAATCGCCTGACAGCAGCGGTGCGATCACCTTCACGTACTTTGAGCCTCTGTTACCCATGACGCGACCGCTGTCGCTGAAATCTTTCTTATGCGCGTTCGTCGCTTCGAGTATGCTCTTGTAGTGACGTTTATCCGCCTCGGTGTAAGCGGTTTCATCGGGTACCTTCTTGAAAATCAACTCGTACAGACCTTCCGTACCGGGATATCTCTTACCAGCGACGATTATATCATCGTTTTTATGGTCGAATTCGACATGCTTGTTCCCGAGCATTACTTTGTTCGTGTCAAAGTATATACCGAAAACGTCATCGATATTTATTCTTCTGTCACCGCTCGCCGCTTCCAGATACATCGTTGCCATCGATACGCCGCGGCGTCGATACGCCAGATCGCGGCGTCGATACGCCGAACCGCGGCGTCGATGTGCGGGGCCGTGGCGTCGACGGAAGTTCGACGTTTTCGGTCGTAACGTACGAATCGACGGTCGTATCACTCAATGACGGATTAGCTACGATCGTATCGCCTAACGTTGCCGACGACAACGAATCGTCAAACGTGACGTTTAAACGCCGTTCGGGTTTTGGTGTCGACCACAATCGTCGCTCCAGTTTCGGTGTCAATCGCTCCGATTTCGACTCCACCTTCGGTACCGCGATACCGGATTCCTCGACGGTCTCGACCATCCGCTTTAGAGGTTCGACGATGGGCTTGAGGCGCTTCTCCGACGCGATGTCGGCGTCGATCGTGTCGGTCTTTATAGCTCGATGCTTCCTGCGAATCGCCTCGCTCGTCTTCTCGATCTCCCGCGTAATCTTTTCATGCTCGCGCGCGTCATGGTTGTCGTTTCTCCCCGTCATATCGATCGTATCGCGCGATCCGTTCTCGACGAAGCGTCTTCGACGACTGATTGTCACGCGATATCATCAATCTGTTAAAAAATCAACTCGACGGTACCGCAAACACGTCGAATCCTCGCCTGTATCGCCCGTTGTCGAGCGGACTGTCCTTGTCGATTACCGCGAAACCGTGATCATGTTGCCAGCATTCGCGACACAACGCACTGAACTCGTCGTACGACATGTCGGTGTTGACGTGATCGTTGTACACGTGTTTCAGATTGGTTCCGTCCTGTTTGAACAGGATCAGCAGATTCGCGTTGTCGCGTATCAGATGCTTCGGTATCCTCGCGTACGACTGACACAGATAGAAGCAGTCTACGTTCGAGTGACGACCCATCGCGAAGTATTCTCTCACGGCGTCTTGCTTGTCGCACGCGATATCGTCAAAGACGAAGATCGAATGCGGAAGCGCCTCGCTCGGCGGAACGACGTCGCTGTTGTTGGAGAACGTGAAATAGCCGATCTCTTCGATCGGCGTCAGCAGACTTTCCAAGTACTGATACTTGGGCTGCTGCAGCGACTTCGAGTACACGTACACGTTCTCGAAACGCAAACCGTGCGGACTCTCCAACAGACTGATCAGAACGTTCGTTTTGCCGCAGTTCGATGGGCCGCACACGATCGCGCGCACGGTGTTTGGCAGCATCTCACCATGTCTGCGTTTTTTCTCCCTCTCGAGACTGTCCATCAGTCGTAATCTGTCGTCGCAATTCGCGACGCGTATCGTCTGCGGTTGTCGCACGAACCGCATCTCGTACCCGCTGTACGGAGACGATCACTCGCGCGCCTATTTATAGTCGCGCGACCCCGCGAATAGCTCATTAATCGACATGTATCTCGCGCTGAAACATCCCTTTGACGTGTTGAATTTGACCGCGGAACAGTTGAGCATCGTACCAAAAGCCGTTTTGCTGCACGTCTGCGGCGATTACGTTCATCACGTGTGGGACAAACTTCCCGTGCACTTGACGGAAGATCCGGAGGTTCGAACCTACCGCAGGTGCCTCGAGCATTACAATCAACCCTGGCAAGAAACGCACATCGACGGACCTGCTCCGTTAATCCGAGAGTGCGGCGAGTGTCAACGTCGTCTACCGCTTCATCGGAAGTAAAGTGCTGCGGCAAAGGTTTGTTGAATCGCGCGATAAACGCCCTCCCCTTCGAACTGCACATCCCCGGTTATCAATTTTGCGGGCCGGGAACTCGACTGAAGGAACGCATAGCGAGAGGCGATCGAGGCGTTAATCCGTTGGACGAAGCGTGTCGCGAGCACGACTTGGCGTACGCGCGAAGCAACGATCTCACAGATAGACACGCAGCGGACAAAGAACTCGCCAAGAGAGCGGGAAAACGCGTTATAGCGAAAGATTCAGGCTTACGCGAGAGAGCCGCCGCAGCAGCCGTGTGGGCTGCGATGAAAGCTAAAACGAAAATTGGGATGGGTATGTCGACTAGAAAGAACAGGTTGAGGACTGTGAGAAACAGAACGATTACGAAGAGGAGAAGAAGAAGTACGATTCGCAAAAAACGCATGCTTCCAACAGCAAAGCGCGGTGGCATGCTGCCGATCATTCCGATTCTCGGCGCAGTCGGATCACTTGTCGGTGGAGCCGCGAGTATAGCGAGAGCCGTAAACGAGAGAAAAGCTGCTCGCGCGGCAGCCGGTGGATCCGGCGTACATCTGGCCCCGTACAACGGTGGACGGGGTCTCTCTCTCAAGCCGTACAGGTACGGCAGAGGTATGACTGTTGCGAAGAGAGGAAGAAAAAAAAACGTCGAGCAGACGTTAAAAATGCCTTTGGGTGCGACTACAAACGTGCAGTTGAATCATCTGGCCAGACGTATGCGCGTTCCTTATTTCAGAGGCGTCTTTATGCGCGACACCCTACCTATGAGTGGTGCGCGTACAAACGAGAGCGGTATCGTGAACCTGGACAACGTGACGGGTCCGGGGACTCACTGGGTAGCGTACGCCAAAAGAGGAAATCGCGTCGCGTACTTTGACGGCTTCGGTAATCTCCGACCGCCCATAGAATTGGTGAGATATCTCGGAGTCGACGTCTCGTCGATAGAATACAATCGACGATCCTATCAAACGTACGATCAGAGTATCTGTGGACAGCTGTGTCTGCGATTTTTAAGTACGATCGACGCGATTACGTTTAAAAACTGACGTCGCGACATACTTCGTCTCAGTATCGCTTCGAACATGTCGATCACGCTCACGTTAACCGGTAGGAGCAGCGTTCTCCATTCGAGCTACTCACCGGCGTTGGATTTCAGCGACGGTGATTACGAGCTCGGTCTCACGGACTTTGCGACTTACAACACCATACCGAACGTCGATTCTACAAACAATAAATTCTACTACGGCACGGACGGCAAGGAAATTACGATTCCCGAGGGATCGTATGAGATACAGGCAATAGACAAATTTTTGAAACATGCGATGCCGCGACAACGCGACACCGCCGATGGTAATCGTAATGAGAAGAGCGAGAAGAACGATGATTTCTCGATAACGATTCGCGCAAACTTCAACACTATGAGAAGCGAGATCAAATCAGCGTACACGGTAAACTTTTCGAAACCAAACTCGTTGGGACCGCTTCTCGGATTCTCGCCACACCGCGTACTGCAACCGCGAAAATGGCACGAGTCCGACTTACCGATCAATATAATCAACCTGAATATTATCCGCATCGAATGTAACGTAACCGCGGGAGCGTACTGCAACGGCGAACGCATGCACACGATTCACGAGTTTTCACCGAAAGTGCCACCAGGATATAAGATCACGGAAACGCCCACGCAAGTCATTTACCTGCCGATCATCGTGCGATACGTTACGGATCTCACGATACGCGTCACCAACCAGAACGGTCGACCGCTCGACTTTCGCGGAGAGGAGATCACCGTCAGATTGCACGTGCGACAACAACAACGACGACCACAACGATAACGTGGTATGTTAATACCGAACAAAACGAGTCGCGTTACAACGATCAGTTTCGGTGCTGGGACGATCCAACAGCCTGAACCGCAACAACAACATTTCGCTGTAAATAGCGTCGAAAGGATAGGAAGAAGAAAAAAAAGATTAACCGAAACAAACGTTGAATTTCTGAGATCGCTCGGATTCGCTGTGCGAAATAACTTTATCTGAACGATGTCCGACATTTTGAATATCCGAGACGAACCGGTCTTCGACGATCGAATCGTCAAGATCGAGACTCACGCTTACAATCCGTTCGCCAATACGACGTTCGAACACAGCGATGAGATAAGAATACCGATACAACAGCAAGATCTGTACACGCTACCGCACGATAGTTTTCTCTACGTCGAGGGAAAATTAACGAAGGGCAAGGTGGTTGCGGGAGCTGACGTGACTCTCGGAGACAACTGCATCGCCTTCATGTTCGACGAGATACGATACGAGCTCGACGGTGTGGAGATCGATCGTAACCGAAATGTCGGCATAACCAGCACGCTGAAAAATTACGCGACTGTTTCGTCCAACAGGAGCGTGATTCTGCGGAACGCGGGATGGCTCAGTCCCACGATCAATGCAAACGGTTACTTCAATTTCTGCGTACCGCTCAACATGCTGCTGGGATTTTGCGAGGACTATAGACGCGTCGTGATCAACGCTCGTCACGAATTGATTCTCATACGAGCGCGCAACGACAACAATTGCCTGGTGGGCAGTTCCGCGGTCGAGCCTAAGGTTGACTTGCTGAAAATACAATGGCGTATGCCTCACGTACTTTTAAACGAGGTAAAGAAATTGGCGATGTTGCGCACCTTGGAGAGCGGTCGATTCGTCAGTATGGGATTTCGCTCATGGGATCTGTATGAGTTTCCGCTACTGCAACTCACGACCAAGCACTCGTGGGCCATCAAGACCGCCACGCAACTCGAGAAACCTCGATACGTCATCTTCGCTCTGCAGACAGGTCGAAAGAACATCATGTCCGAGGACAACAGTCGTTTCGACGACTGCAAACTGACCAACGTGAAGCTCTATCTCAACTCCGAGTGCTACCCGTACGACGATATGAACCTCGACTTTAGCAAACGTAGATACGCGATTCTCTACGACGCGTACGCGCGTTTCTGCAAAGAATATTACGGCTACGAGTATCTCGAACCGAATCTCACCGTCACGTCGTTTCTGCTCAACGGTCCGTTCGTCATCATCGACTGCTCGCGTCAAAACGAGTCGGTTAAAACCGCTACCGTGGACGTGAGATTAGAGTTTGAATGCAAGGACAATGTAGCGCCAAATACCACGGCTTACTGTCTCATCATACACGATCGTTTGGTTCAATACAATCCGTTGACCAACGTTGTACGTAAGATCACGTAGAAATGATCTTCGACGTGTGTATGTAAAGCGGTGAATCGACGACCGTTGCGTATTCACTTCCATTCCGTCGTATGCGTAACGTCGATAGAGAGAGAGAGATTGTCATCGTCGTCATGAAACCATCAAAGTATCAACCGTCTTGTTGGTGCGATAACGCGAGTCGCATGAAGGAAGATAAAGGTACGCAAACGGATCCTAGATCGACGGATCACTTATTGAACAGAGGAATGACGTATCGAGTGACACCCTCGGGAAACACAGTGGTTGATGCATTCACGCAAACGGATAAAAAGTCGCGAACCGAACGACTTCAGGAACGCGTGACGGATTTTGTCTCGAAGCATTTAAAAAAGTAATGCGATTTGGAAAGGAGGGGGAAATTAACAAGACCAATGAATTTGCTCGCGCGTATTCAGTATTGTAACTTCCTTCGATTGAGTCGCATCGTCAAACGTCATCATCATGTCCACACCAACGTTCGTCGATCTGCAAGGTTATCCCATTGGACGACGTTTCGTCGTGAAGGAAGCAGCGGTGCTGCGAGGTGGTGCCGTTCTCGCGCATTACGTCTTTACGACTCCTATGTCGTGGGGTGCAGTATCGCGAGATGACAGACGTCTCGTTACCTGGCTGGTACGAAATCATCACGGTATAGCGTGGGAAGATGGGGACGTTCCATACAGTCGGGCTAAACGCCTGATCATCAGAGCCCTACAGAATGAGGAGGACTGCTACGATCACGCCATCGTATACGTTAAAGGACTAGAAAAACGCGATTGGCTGCAAGATATGCTTGAAGAGGATTACTACGGCGACGATTATGATGATATCAAATTCTACACAGACAATCTGATCGTCAGGAACATCGAAGAGGATTTTGAAAACATTGAATCGCTCAACGATTTGGACGATTCGAATACTTTCCGCTGTAGAAGACATTGCAAAAATTGCGCCGTACAAAATGTATTTAAATTGTACAATTGGTGGCGTAACCATCAAAATGATGACGTATAATTTT
Organism: Cardiocondyla obscurior; assembly: GCF_019399895.1. Taxonomy (NCBI): domain Eukaryota; kingdom Metazoa; phylum Arthropoda; class Insecta; order Hymenoptera; family Formicidae; genus Cardiocondyla; species Cardiocondyla obscurior. The sequence continues at coordinate 206,645 of NC_091871.1, read as the reverse complement.
GAATAAAAACTTTTTTTGTATCACATACCTATACATGTACGTCTTTCGATTATTTTACCCTCTCCCCAATCACCCCCTCTCTTAATTACCCTCTCCAAAAATTTTTCTAACTGCGTTTTATATTTCCCCACTCTATGCAAATTTTAATTAATGAAAGAGGGGATTTTTCGCAACCGTCCTCGACTCGAGGTACCCTCAGATCGTGCGATCAGTACATTCTTCGCTTTGGCCGCAGCAACGACTTCCTCTACGACTACGACTACGACTGCGAATACGACGATGTATTACAACGAGAGAAACTGTTACGAAGTGCGTCGAAATGATTGCGGTGCTGAAGCCTCATCTAGCGAGAAAAATTTAACGAGTAAGTTTTTTCATTCTTATAAAATTAATTACTTCCAATTAATATATTTATATTCATAATTGCGTTTATTTAATTTCCAGCATCTCGCCAAAACGATACGTGACGCGCTTACTCTGCCGGCGATACCCACTGACTCAAACGGGATACAAATATCTTGAGATCGGCGTGAACGTTGGCACGCGTTGTTTTGCGGAAATCATCATAGGTGATAATCGAGGAGATGAATTAACCATGTCGCTCGACACCTGGAAAGAACTGTGCGAGCATCGATGGACAATTCTGAATATGCTTCACGATCGACCGAAGCAACCGTACGACGTTGCGAACATAGGTTCGCTCACAGTACGAATTTGCCGCATGAACGAAATGAAACTTGTACGACTCGAATCGGTCGACACACGTATGGCCATGACCGAAGCTACGTTCACGCGAATGCTGGATTTCGATGATTGCGTCTCTTTGACGTTCAACGTACTTAACAAAGTCCTACCGAAGATCGACGACAAATACGAGCGATTTTGCAAAATCGCTTCCGCATCGAGGAATCGCACCGAGGCAGTGAGCGCTATACGCAGCAGCGATTCCTTCGACGAACAACAAATTGTAGATTGCGAACTACTTGCGCTTGTAATAAATGTATAAAACTGTGTAATATATTTTAACGCATATTCTTGTAGGTAGGTCTTGGAGAGATAAATAAAAAAGTTCTTTAACATTTTGAAAAATTATTAACCGTTATTGAGAAAAAAATTAATTTGTCTAGCGCAAAAGCGACAAGGAAGCTGCGGGCGAGTGAGCGCGACAGGCGAATGGCTAGGAATGGCGCCGTCGCCTATCGCGCTCACTCACGTGTAGCTTCCTTGTCGCTCTTGCGCTAGACAAATTAATTTTTTTCTCAATAAGTATTGAGAATTTTTCTTAACGTTAAAAAACTTGTTTACTTATCTCCCCAAGACCTACCTATCTGTATAGGATTTTACACATGGGCTGAGACACCCTGTATATATAATGGTGTTATGTAATTGGATATATTTTAAATAAATATATTTTATTATTTTTATTTACGCTATAATTTTATTTAACTTTCCAATTTTTTATGATAATTAAATTTTAACTTAAATTACAATAAATTTATTATATATATTATTATATATAGATATTTATAAAAAGATTATTATACATATACAGATTAAATTTAATAAAATAGAAAATTATATAGATATCGATATTTTTAGTTACAAATTATTACAATTAATGAAATAAACGCTCAATAAGAACTTGTCTTACGATAAACCCTTCTCCTGGTTGCCAATGTGGTGGATTTACTGGAACATCTTCATATACATCATTTGAAATTTCCTCATTATCTTCAGGAAGTTCGTCACGGAACATGAGAGAAAAATTGTGTAGTACTGCACATGCAACTACAATAGTTGTAGAGCATATTAGTTTTGTGCTAAGTCCTCTTGATAAACATGGAAATCGTCGTTTCCATACGCCATATGTTCTTTCTACAATCTGTCTCGTTCTTCCGTGAATAATATTATACCTAAAAGTAATATTTAATAAAATTAAATATACATGATAAAGAAAATAATGTAGATAAAAATTAATTTTTTACATTAAATAAAAAAAATATATTCCTTATAAAGAAATAAAAATAAAGATTTTTTGAGATTATTAAATATTAATAATAAGAATAATAATAATAATAAGAATAATAATAATAATAATAATTCATACATTTCTTCTTCATCTGTTTGAAAATTTGCAATTGGTGTTAAAAGAAACGGTAAACATGGATAACCGCCAACTAATTTTCCACTTAAATTTCCTTGTACATATCGCATATATATTCTTGAATTCTGAAAAATTCTACTATCATGCTGGCTGCCGAGATATTCCGGAACAATGTCCAGAAATTCCATTCGAGATCCAACAACAGTCTATAACGCATTGAAATAAAAATTAAAATTTTAGCTTAAAGATCAAACGTAATAAATAAAATAATAATTGTATAATTAAATTGGAATAAAATGATATATATGCAATCTTTTAATTATTGATTACTAAATATTATTATAAAATATAAATTATAATAAAATACCTGTACATTAGGTGAAAAATATCCTTTTCTATTGCGATACACTTCATTAATATGATGAAAATGTGTGTATGTTAATTTTATATGCGTACAGTCAATTGCACCATCAATTCCAGGTAGACCAATTTCTCCGTTACCATATCCAAGCTTTTTAAATAATTCATAATTTTCATTTTTTCTTTCTTGTAATGTAGGCATTTTTATTACTTCATTTATCAAACTAGCTAAGTGAGCTGATACTCGAAAAATTATTCTGGATATAGTTGGTTGTGATAACCCCAGAGTATCTCCAATAACCATCTATAAATTTATAAAGAAAGTTATTTATATTATCAAATACGAAAAGGCACACATACACTCACATTGTATAAATTTTGAATAATATAAATAAAATAGTATATTATAAAAATTACAGACATTATACTACAAACCTGAAAACTAGCACTTGCATAAAATCGAAGGCAAACTAATAGTCACATAGCAGGATGAATTGGCAGACCACGATTGTTGGGTTTTATTAAACGTTGTTCTATTTTAGGTAGTATTCCATGCATAACAATATCCTTAGAAAATCTAAAACGTCTTTTAAATTCTGACTTTTCATAAAAGTCAAATGGATTATCTGCATCTTGAATGTACCGTTTTGGAGCTCGTATTACTGCCAAATCTTCAATATCTTCGATATCCTCAAGTTCTAGATCTTGTCTTTCAATATTCATATTTTTTTTTTCTTGAATGTCTTGCAAGATACTTTTTGATTTTTCCTGTTTTCATTCTTTCTGCACCGATGGCTTTAAATTAGAATAAAATTAATGTACCTTTTCAAGGAGATATATAAATAATGACTTTTTGCGTACTAAACCTTCAGTAACATACAGCTGATCTGTAAATAATATTGAATTACCTTTTCCTTTTCTTTGTTTTGGCTCTGCTGAATCAGCTCCGAACTTTGCACATTGGCGGTTTAGAGCATCTACAAGCTCTGGAGCCATCAACAAGTCATTCATTCAGCTCCAATATTTTTTTATTAGTCACAAACTTGATAAAAAAGTATCCAAATCATTTATTTAAGTTAAAAAAATAAAGAACTTTTAAAATATCTTAAAATATATTTTTAAATGAAATTTGATTTGTACGTACAGATACGCTTTTTTCTGTTCGACTAATTATCGCTCAAGTCTAGAAACTTAATACAACGTTTCTATAAAATATCAATGGAAATATCACGGAAACACCCAGATAAAAAATAAGTACAGTCTTAAGGTTGTCTTTATCAAGTTAACCCCTTATATCAAATAAGATTTACTTGAGCAATACCTTCTTTCTGAAGATCATCTTAATTTATGACTATGAATTCTATCGATCTTAAGATAATCTTCATTGAATAAGACTCTGTCTTTATGAAGATCGTCTTAAGTATGTGCTTAAAGAATCGACTATAAATACGGGCCATAGTCCAACCGAACACAAATATTTTTGGAAAGATTTGTCAATAACTAAATCAATAAAAACGAAATTCTAGTGAATGCCACATACTAGTCGAAAACTCGACTGTTGAGTGACTTACTAGGCCCGTTTATATTCCGACTGAAGTGTATTTTAAATGCGAGAATGCGACGCCTCTTAGCGGCAACTCCGCGCACTTTTTGGTAGCTGTCCCGAAATCTTCATTTCACGATTTGAAGTATGCATCGTGATATCTCCGCTTGTACAATAAGTAAAAAAATAAAAAAAAAACACATTTCTTATTTCAATAAATTACAAGCTTATTAATGATCTTACTTAGAGAAAGTGATCAGTTTAACCGTTGTTAAAATCCGATAACCTAACAAGGAATGTTAGACAACCCGGAAATTCAAAAAAATATAAATTTTTATGTGCATGTAGAGTAGTTCATCCGTAACACAAAACTATTTTTCGTTTGTGCTAAATTTCACTTTAAAGGAGTGAAACCACCCCTTACAAACAGAAGGGTTATTTGCTTTTTTCGATATAACTCGAAAACTATTTAAGATATCAAAAAAAGTTTTATACAAAAGTTTTACAGTAAAAACAACCATATTTTACTGCAGTAACAGAATTAGATAAAAAAATTTTTTTAACAAAATTGTTTATAAATTTACAAAAAAAATTTTTTTTTATTCTATTATTGCAGTTAAACGGAGGTGTTTCCACCATAAAACTTTTGTATAAAACTTTTTTTGATATTTTCAATAGTTTCCGAGTTGTATGAAGAAAAGTGAAAAATCTCTACATATGAAAATACTTTATTTCCGTAAGAATTATTTTTAAGCTGCAGCTAAAAATTTTTTAATTTATTTATTACTCTATATGCGTAAAGCTTCTCATTATAAAAACAAAAATTTAATCAGGGTAATACGCTTAATAATAATAATAAGATTTTCATCAAAAAAAGTTAGAGAATCTTTAAATATTCAACATTGTGAAACTTTGTGTGCAATAATTCATCTTTAATATAAAACCTTTTTGTTCGTGCTTCAATTCGAGTGACTGATTATGAAATTGAAAGTAAATGTGAACTTTGCGCGATCTGTCGAATGACGAGAAATAACAATAAAAATAAAACGGAGTCAGGTTATGTCGATAATCTTGTCAAACTTTCCGATTAACTTGATGCGGATGTTTCTGATTCTTGACTCTTAAAATATTAATGAGAAAATTTGTTTAAAAGTATAACAATGTTTGAATTATAATTTCAAAAAATTTGCATTGTTTTTCATTTATTTAAACAGATTATTTGTACGTACTTGAAACGTTTACATTCACTGTTTGTACATACGTTTCATAATTGTACATTGTAAAAATGTTCAATTGTAAAACGGTAGATATGCTAAAAATTACGGATTATAATTAGTACAATAATGGTATTCTTCATAAAAATGTTTAAAACAGAAATATTCACCACACCATGCACAGCGTATAAAAGCATCCATTCCACAAATTTTTCATTTAGGTATATGTTTTTCATTTTTAAAGTAACAGAAATCCACTGGATTTTGAAATTTTCCAGGATTCGTTTCTACATATCCGCTTTTAAACCAAGCATATTTGAAAAAAATTTTTGAACCTAGGTGAAGAAAGCTGATTGTGCGTTAGTGATTGCAACTTTATTATTTCATTACGGGAATGCAAATTGACATCTCTCTCTTGGAAAATTACATTACCTGAAAATGTGCGTACAAAATTTTTCCAAATCCGTAATCGATCATCATAAATACGAATCGTTGGTCCTCGGGCGCGAATAACTCGCTCACTATCGATCCTATTGACGACCGGCAACTTTGATTACCAGGTTCCTCAACTTCTCGGTAATTCATGAAACTCGCGTTACCAGAATACATGGGTACAGGGAGGGAGATTCCGTTCGTAAATAATTATATTGCGTTATCGCGGTCCAAGATTTTGTCGGCTACCGTTATCTCGCGGGTAAAGCTTCGCGTTTGATTCGTCGATCTATATGGGATTCTTTTAAAGATCGGTTGTAGGTTTTCGGGCTCGGTAATGCCGTTCAACCAAGATAGGCGCAACGTGTGACAATGCAAAAAGAATTCGCCGCGGTACACATAATCTTATTCGCTTTTTCGCCTTGCATGCATATATATATCTAACTTACAATAGCGTCGGTAACAGCATGCTGCTTGGTTGCTGATGAGTCGCGATGTTTTCAGCTTGGCTGCTCGTACGCTTCTCCGTCCCGTAGTTTGTCTGCTCGTACGCTTCTCCGTCCCGTAGTTTGTCTGCTCGGTCGCTTATCTGCTTGGCTGCTTATCTGCGTGGCTGCTGCTCCGTAGTTACGCTGGTCAGTGGTTGCTCGGGTTTCACGTCCGGCTCTCTTTGCTTCTTATATTCTTCTGTCTTTCCTTTTATGAATGAGTTCTCACGTCTGTTCACTTGTTTGTTTCAGAGATCCCACATTACAAGCCATCTAAGGCACAATAGACTCGCAGCGACCTGATTCCGGAGGGCGGATCCCACCGTTGCCACCAAATGTTGTACCGGGAAGGTGCTGTGGGGTTCGTTCTCCGGATATTATAACGGGTTGTCGTAGAATAAATATGTATCTCGTCTAATTTGCTGTAGCCTTTTATTTTCCCTTTGTTGATTTACAGTTTTCGAAGCCACGCGTGTCTCTACCTCAATTTCTTAATTGCGACTGCCCGTCCGGGCCGCGGCTGCCCCTATATATCTCCTGCTGTTGCTATGTCAAAATTCATAGCAATCAGCAGAATCGCGGGTGGCAACCGCGACTGTCCTCGGACGTCGCGTCCCGGCCGGAAATGCCGGGTTACCTTGATCGGCGGTATTCTGCCGATCAAGCTAAACGGTCGCACGCGTGCGACATTCCGGCGTTATTCCCGAGCCTCTGTTGCTAAGGGCTCGGGATATAACATTCTGTATTGAAGGCAGTGAGAGTGCTGGTTAAAATCTACTTTCTACTGCACTAAGTTTTAATACTTGGTTTAGGTAGAAACGATTCTTCTATTTTAATAATTAATTAATTAAAGGATATTTATATATTTATTTTATATACAGGGTGTCCCAGTTGATATAAAAAAGTTCTTAGCTGTAGGTTGGGCTTCGAAAAATAAGTAGAAAAGTCCTATACGGTTTTGTAAGTTAGGCGTAAATAACCGAGAAAATAACATGTAAAGATTTGACGCCCCCCGTGCGAGTAAGAACGCGCCGCTGAAAGCTACCGAGACGCTGGAAGTACGGCCCATCCCACGCGACTTTACAAAAATCATTGATTGGGCGGTTCGGTTCTTAGGCGAGTCGGAGGACGGTGCGCGGGTAAGGGAAGCGACGACGCATGGTGAGGGAAGAGGTTTGGCCGTCCGAAATCACAGCTTACGCTATTATCGCGTTAATGTATATTATCTATTCAAGCATCGAGCAATGCGCGAAGGATATTGTAGGGTTTATTTTCTATTCGTGTTCGCGATTATTTACTTGATTTAATGTCTTTATTATTATAACTTTAATAGATAAGCAACCTGATGAATAAAGTATTATTTTTTAATTGTTTCGACTATGGAAATTCTATTATTGCGGTATGAAAACGCTATCGTTTCCACACCACCTCGCGAGGTAGATAGCTTGGCGCGTTTTTTTTTTAGTGGTGTCCCCAATAGGCCTAATCCACTGTTAAAAATTAGTGCATTAGCTGCTCAAAATGGTTGCCCTGTTGTTGAATGCATAATCGTGCTCTTTGAATAATTTGACGAGTAGCGCGATGTGCTACGTTCGGCGTAATTGTATTGAAGGCCGCTATGATGTTTTCGCGTACCTCTTCTACATTACGATCGCGCACATTCTCCACTCGATTTTTTATGTATCCCCACACAAAATAATCGAGGACGTTAAGATCTGGAGATCTTGCTGGCCACGAAATTGGACCATTTCGGCCTATCCACCGATCCGGAAAGTGTCGATCCAAGACCATTCGCGCGCGACGTGAATAATGCGGTGGTGCTCCGTCGTGCTGGAAAATCATCGTTTGCCGCATTTGTAGAGGAAGCTCCTCTAACAAAATTGGAAGATGATTTTCCAAAAATTGCGCGTATCTTTCCCCATCGAGGCGCGGAGGCAAAAAGTACGGACCAATCTGCAAATTAATAATACAAATATTTAAAATTTGGTTTTTTATTATAATTTTTATGTAAGAAAAATACTTACTACTCTATTGCCAATTATTCCTGCCCAGACGTTTAACTTCCATCTAAATTGGAAGGCACACTGACGAACGGCGTGTGGATTTTGATGTTGCCACATAATGAAATTTTTAGAATTAAAAATTCCATTTGGAGTAAAAATTGCCTCGTCGCTCCATAAAATATTGTCAGGAAACGTCTCATCTTGACGACATTGAGCTAAAAAGACTGTCAACATACATTATTAATTATTATTAATTGAGAAATTAAATTAATTATAAGTATCAGTTATAACAAAGTATACATACATATGTACACGTTAGACAAATGTATGTATACGCGTTCTCAACGTATTTAGAGTCAAGCAGGTCGACTAAATGTTGTCGCGTCGATTGTGTACGTACATAACGTTTACATCGACCTGCTTGTCTAACAAGATTAAATGTTTTTTTCAAATTAAATGAAAACGATCAAATTGCTTGCAAGATTCACGATTCTGATAATAAAACAACGAATTGCTCGAATTAGATTTAACAAAAGAGTTTGCGCGTCGATCGTTTTATTCGCTTTTTCATGTATTTTGTCAAAACAATGAGTTTTAAGAAATAAAAAAATATAAATACCTTGACAAAAGATTGCGCGTTGCATCTGGTCCCGTGGGAGAAGATGTTGCACCCGTTGGTAGTGAAACGGATGCAATCCATCCTCTCGTATCACGCGGTGCACTAATTGTCTTGATACACCCACATTTTCAACCACGCGCCGCACACTATTCGTCGGATCATTTTCGAACTCGTTTAGAATTGCTTCCTCACGATTAATGTTCCGACGAACACCGCGATCAAATTGCACTAACTGTTGTCTCTGCACACTGACAAAACCCGTATTTCGCGCACGCCGAACGCATCTTAAAATTGTCCCAACCGTTGGATGGGCTCGGTTGGGAAATCTTTCGCGATAAATACGGGCTGCTTCTAACGCGTTTTCGTGAGCCATCCCGTAACAGATTAACATATCTGTGTACTCACTAGCTGTATACCGCATTTTTCAATATAAAATTGAAAGCACTTAATGTCTCGCAACACGTTCGTACAAAGAAGCACTCGACTGTTAAAAGAAACAACAATTTAAAGTTATAAATATTGCTTGTGCTGCTTTTGTAACAAGGCGCCTAATATTATAACTAATAATTTTAATACCGGTTGGTAAATACATTCAACTTTTGCGAGTGGTCAATTTTATTCAAAAAAATAAAAAATTAAACAAAAATTATACAAAAAAACGAAATAAATTTTTGTTAATGAGAATTAACACGCAAAAGTTGAATGTATTTACCGACCGGTATTAAAATTATTAGTTATAATATTAGGCGCCTTGTTACAAAAGCAGCACAAGCAATATTTTAAATTGTTGTTTCTTTTAACAGTCGAGTGCTTCTTTGTACGAACGTGTTGCGAGACATTAAGTGCTTTCAATTTTATATTGAAAAATGCGGTATACAGCTAGTGAGTACACAGATATGTTAATCTGTTACGGGATGGCTCACGAAAACGCGTTAGAAGCAGCCCGTATTTATCGCGAAAGATTTCCCAACCGAGCCCATCCAACGGTTGGGACAATTTTAAGATGCGTTCGGCGTGCGCGAAATACGGGTTTTGTCAGTGTGCAGAGACAACAGTTAGTGCAATTTGATCGCGGTGTTCGTCGGAACATTAATCGTGAGGAAGCAATTCTAAACGAGTTAAAATGATCCGACGAATAGTGTGCGGCGCGTGGCTGAAAATGTGGGTGTATCAAGACAATTAATGCACCGCGTGATACGAGAGGATGGATTGCATCCGTTTCACTACCAACGGGTGCAACATCTTCACGCGATGCAATCTTTGTCAAGGTATTTATATTTTTTTATTTCTTAAAACTCATTGTTTTGACAAAATACATGAAAAAGCGAATAAAACGATCGACGCGCAAACTCATTAGAATCTAATTCGGCAATTCGTTGTTTTATTATCAGAATCGTGAATCGTTAACGCGTATACGCTACATAACGCGTGCATATGTAAACGTATACATTTGTTACTGTGATACTTATAATGCTTCAATTTCTCAATTAATAATAATTAATAATGTATGTTGACAGTCTTTTAGCTCAATGTCGTCAAGATGAGACGTTTCCTGACAATATTTTATGGAGCGACGAGGCATTTTCCAAAATGGAATTTTTAATTCTAAAAATTTCATTATGTGGCATATCAAAATCCACACGCCGTTCGTCAGTGTGCCTTCAATTAGATGGAAGTTAAACGTCTGGGCAGGAATAATTGGCAATAGAGTAGTAAGTATTTTTACATAAAATTATAATAAAAACCAAATTTTAAATATTTGTATTATTAATTTGCAGATTGGTCCGTACTTTTGCCTCCGTGATGGGGAAAGATACGCATTTTGGAAAATCATCTTCCAATTTTGTTAGAGGAGCTTCCTACAAATGCGGCAAACGATGATTTTCCAGCACGACGGAGCACCACCGCATTATACGTCGCGCTGGTCTTGGATCGACACTTTCCGGATCGGTGGATAGGCCGAAATGGTCCAATTTCGTGGCCAGCAAGATCTCCAGATCTTAACGTCCTCGATTATTTTGTGTGGGGATACATAAAAAATCGAGTGGAGAATGTGCGCGATCGTAATGTAGAAGAGGTACGCGAAAACATCATAGCGGCCTTCAATACAATTACGCCGAACGTAGCACATCGCGCTACTCGTCAAATTATTCAAAGAGCACGATTATGCATTCAACAACAGGGCAACCATTTTGAGCAGCTAATGCACTAATTTTTAACAGTGGATTAGGCCTATTGGACACCACTAAAAAAACGCGCCAAGCTATCTACCTCGCGAGGTGGTGTGGAAACGATAGCGTTTTCATACCGCAATAATAGAATTTCCATAGTCGAAACAATTAAAAAATAATACTTTATTCATCAGGTTGCTTATCTATTAAAGTTATAATAATAAAGACATTAAATCAAGTAAATAATCGCGAACACGAATAGAAAATAAACCCTACAATATCCTTCGCGCATTGCTCGATGCTTGAATAGATAATATACATTAACGCGATAATAGCGTAAGCTGTGATTTCGGACGGCCAAACCTCTTCCCTCACCATGCGTCGTCGCTTCCCTTACCCGCGCACCGTCCTCCGACTCGCCTAAGAACCGAACCGCCCAATCAATGATTTTTGTAAAGTCGTGGGATGGGCCGTACTTCTCGTCTCGGTAGCTTTCAGCGGCGCGTTCACTCGCACGGGGGCGTCAAATCTTTACATGTTATTTTCTCGGTTATTTACGCCTAACTTACAAAACCGTATAGGACTTTTCTACTTATTTTTCGAAGCCCAACCTACAGCTAAGAACTTTTTTATATCAACTGGGACACCCTGTATATACCCAGATAGCAATATCTGTTCGAGCAAATAATGCTACGTACTTGCTACAATTTTTGGCGGCAAAAAGGGAGCAATTATGTAACAAAAGTTTGTCTTAAGAAACGTTGTTGACAAATTGTTACCAAATATGCAGCAAAACATGCGCATATTATTGACGTTAAAATGAAAGCAAATATGTAGTAAAGTTTTATGTATAATTTGCGTCAAACAGCTCGCAAGTTTTGACGATAAAAACGCCATGCAAATTGGTACCAAACAGTTCGCAAGTATTGGCGAAAAAGCGGCACGGCAAATTGGTACCAAATAGCTCGCAATCTTACCGACAAAGACATGATGCAAATTGACGCCAAGCAGCGAGCAAATCTTGGCGCCAAAATCCCAACGGCAAATTGTCGTCAAATATCGAGCAAGTTTTGACGACAAAAGCCCGCGACAAATTGATGTCAAGCAGCGAGCAAGTCTTGGCGCTAAAGTTTCAATGGTAATTTGATGGCAAAAATGTATGCTTGCATTTGAGATTACTTATTTCAATAGAATTAATTTTATTATAAATGTACATTTGTATGTACATTATACATATAATATATAAAATAATAACGGTAAGTATAATTACAAAATTACAATTAAGAATTAAGTATATAATTAACATTACATATACGCATAAAATATTATATATGTTTCATTAAATTTTATATTTTATATTAAAAGTTGCATGGTTTCGTGTAGACATGGCATCCTTCCACCGCAGAGGTGAGTGTATTATACCTGTGCAGACAAAACAATATAATTATATTACAAATTAAATACAAAATAAATGAAAGTCAATTTTAAAACTTTGTTTTGTTTCAAAGTTTATATATATATGTATAAATAATCAATTTTAAACAAGTTGCAAATAGATATCGCGTCCTTAAAGATTTCAACCGCCAAATCGTTAAAAATAGGCACTGAAAAGTGCCGTTTGTTTTTAATTGGAGAACCTCTCCAATGCTTCGTTCCTAGAATGTGGAACGTTGTGCACATTGTCCCGGTAAATCCAAGTATGCTGAAACAGATAATTAACTTTTCTGTAGAAGGTTCGAATCGGGTCAAAGTCAACAGTATAATTAACCAAACAACACGCTAATTACAACGGAATTAATCGCCAGTTAATTCCGTTGTTATCGCTGTAACTAGTAGGTTAATTATAAATATGACTTTGATCCAATTCAAACTATCTATAAAAACTGAAAAAAATAATTTGGAAGGTCCCTCGTTGTTCCCGTGAATCCTGGCACAATCCTGCGAATGGTTTTTCCTCGTAGTTCATTATTGTTTAAATATTCCCGCGCCGATCGTCCTTAGTGTTAATGTGTCTGTAAATAAAAATATTTTTACATTTTTATATACATATTTCAGGTAAGGCGTTAAACGTAAGGTTTATATATACGTAACATACCTTAATTTATAATCTATAAATAATTTTGTATTTCTTGTTCTTTATCTTCTTCTGATTCGGCATGGTCGTCATTCCATAAGTCTCGCTGGGTTGCTCGGCCGATCGCTGGTCTCCGCTGGTCTCCGCTGATGGTTACGCTGCCGATGTCTGTGCCGCTCTTTCGCCGTTTTGAAAGTGATTTGCATCTGGCGCTGAAACTCTGAACGTTGTGGTCTCTCGAAATGTAGATTGCGGTACGTTGCATCTGAAAAGTTACAATTTAAATGGTAAGTTTCCAGCTTCTAAATATAATATTTATAACGCACTTAAACAAAACGTTAAAGTTTTTTGTTGAATATTAAACCTCCTACTAATAAGTCGGGAAAACTTACCATCAAGTCGAGAAGACAACTACGTTGATTCACTGTGAATTATTACAGCGACAATAAATATTGTTGGTGATCGATCGTTTTCCTCAGTATCGCTATCGTCCATGGATGTACGACTCCAAAAGGGCATCCTATAACACTTTGCTCGAATGTCGTTTAAAGAAACGTTAAATGTTTGATTACTTAAGTTAGTACATTTATAGAATTGAAAGACCGAGGATTTTAAACCGACATCATAAAAATCTTCAACATCTAAATATTGTTGGACAGTTAATTTATAAGAATTATTGCGCATCGAAATGTCCTTAATTATGCAGATTGAGTCATCATATAAAATGCAACATTTGTTCCGTGTATCTATTCCTAGCGATATGTTATTAAAATTAATGCGACGATATCGAAGACAATTGGTATCATTATTATGCATTAAATATGTGTGAATAGACAAAGATTTATTATTTATGTTACTCATATTGGTTCCGTGTTTTTGAATCTCTACCATTCTATTGTAGAATTGTTGCAACGGTAAGCCCGGTTTTCGACAGAATTTTTTAAAAATAGACATATTATTTTCATAAGGAAATGCAGAAAATGAATCTACATTTCCAAAACGTCTAACATCATCGGTGATGTGGAGAAGACCGTGAACATTATACGTAATAAAAGTGAGACTATAGAGATTAGCACTACGAAGAACAAATTTTTGCAACGCAAGCTCTGCGAAAGTGAGATGTTGGGCCGATGGTGATTTTAAAACCAGAGCTCTGAATGCAGCGTGCAAAAATAAAAAGTGCTTGTACAACTCTTCATGTAACAAACCGTACAGAACGACTGGCCCAGTGTACAATAAAAATTGTCGAAATTCAGTGGCTTTAAATTTAGAAAAGTTAGAAAGAGACCTAGGACGTCTAACAAAATCTAAGGGACAATATTTTGCGAGTACATTTAACCTTGCATTAATAATGGATAAAGTTCTCCCTGACAACTTAGATATCCGTGAATAATTTCCACACACCCATGCAGATAAAAGCTTTTTTACTACACCTAAACATACCAAATGCATATATTCAAATGGAACTTGTGTAACCATTCTTATCGGAAGCAACGATAATGGGCTTTCACCTTCTTTATGATGATCATCATCTACACGCGTGAGATATTCTTCGTCCGTTCGAAGAGAATGATTGATTCCATTAAAAATACTACGACCTTCAACATATGTACCGGAAACTTTACATTTAGAACATGGTTTACTCGACATATGACCACGATGATTTAAAATAAAAGCACGAGCAGGTGCATCAGCTATAAAACATCTCAAACGAATTTCCACTTTTTTATTACGAAAAGTTATTCCTCCATTGGATATAATTGTTCTGATATCCCTAACAAATTTTTCAAAAAACATTTTAGCATTACCTGGTTTTTGAGCACCTTTATAAATCCCTAAAACTATTGGTTTTATGTGCTGTAAATTTACAATTCTGGCTTGGATAGGCCAGATATGAATTGTACTCGTTTTGTCTAAATTACAACCATCTGTATTGAAATCTAATTCTAAATGTGAAACCGTTTCTATTGAATAATTTAAAAGACTTTCAATGAGTTTACTTTCTATATCAAAATGTAGATATTCTCCTGGTTCTACAAAAGAAATTATGGCACGATTTCTTGGGGTACCGAGAAGTGTTCTAACATCTTTTGGTAAGCTAGATAAGCAAGAATGAGTTCTTAGAAGAGCCAAAATGTTATTACCTTGAACGTGAGTTATATTGTTATCTATGAAACAAGACGCTAAGCGTTCACTGAAAGGAACTTCATTCGAACATTCAAAAAATAATGAGAAGTCATCATTCCTCTCAGAAACATGACTTGATGAAGAATCAGATGTATTACAATCTTCTACCTCAACGTCATTCCGGATCTCAGGAATATCTAATGAAATATTTAATGTTGATGGATCAAAACTATTGTTAGTTCCGGTGTGTGTAACATTAACGCAATTATTAACGACACTAATATTGTTACAATTATTTTGTGTACGCAAATTTCTTCTAATTTCTGCCATAACTCTACTTCTCTGCCTAACAGATAATCGATGTACCACTTTCCGCAAAATTGACGTTTTAATATTTCTATTCATATTGATGTGCTTGTTATAGACTATTAATAAATAATGTTATAATCTGATCTCACAGATACTGAAAATCAACTCGATAGATTTCGTATAGTACTTGCTGCGAATGGTTACAGGACTTCTTTGTTAACCTTGCCTTGGCGACGGTTGAACTCAGAAAGACCGAAACGGGCGCCAAAACTTGCGTAAGTAGCGCTGAAAAAGTGCAGACTAGTACAGCTAGTTTGTTCTTTGTAGCTGAACTGCCTGCATTAGTTCACAGGTTATCTCTTTCTCTACACATTAGAAAGAAAGAAATAACTAAGATTACTAATGCAGCTACAGAAGTACAGAGAACAAACCTCAAGTGCAATAAATTGCAGTTCTATTCCAAGTTTAGCACGTGTTTAGTCTGGAATCTGGATTCTTTTGAATTAAACCGTAGCTGACCGTAGCAGAGGCAAACACGTGGCGAAGAATTAATTCTAAACGAGCGATATATAATGTCAAAAAACATGGAGGTAACTTTCTAGTATTTTTCAGTTATTAATATTTAATCATTAATTTCGCGAAAACCGGTACACAGGTCATCTGTTAGAGAAATAAGGTTCCCAGCAAACACAATGCAACGTACATGTTAATTAGTTGTAATTTCCTACTCAATAACGTAACCGTTATAAAACACATGTGTTTTATAATAGTTACGTTATTGAGTAGGAAGGTATAACTAATTAACATGTACGTTGCATTGTGTTTGCTGGGTTATGTCTGAAAATGAGAGAAATTTGCGCGCGCAAAACTCATCTTCTATCTATTATATGAAATATTTTGTTCATTAACGTAACGAGATAATCTCATTTAATATTGTTTGATGGACGATTAATTCATGAGAAAAGTAATTACTTTATATATTATATTAACTATTATTTTTGGAAAATAAGACAACAGTTAATATCACATATTATTAATTGTGTGTAAACTAGAAATTGAGAGTTAAACAATACACATTATTTTACTTACAGATGGATGAGCGACCAAAACGTGTCATTAACAAGCCGTCACGATACGAAACTACTTCCTCGGATGAAGCTCTCGTGACCGTGACAAAGAAGAAAAAGCAGAATGCAAGCACGCAGCGCACCATCAGTGGCACAGTAGCAAATGACGTCCAGGAAATAAAATCACTTCTTTCTGCAAATAATAATATTTCATCACACACCACACAACTCAACACTTTAACAAATACACAAACTAACACATTAACAAATACACATTCCAACAGTTTAACAAATACACAATCCACCAGTTTACCATACACACAATCCAATAGTTTACCATATACACAATCCAACACTTTAACAAATACACAATCCAATACTTTAACAAATACACAATCCAACACTTTAACAAATACACAATCCAACACTTTAACAAATACACAATCCACCAGTTTACCATACACACAATCCAACAATTTAACAAGTGCACAATCCTACAGTTTACAATACACACAACCTAACAGTTTAACAAGTGCACAACCCAACAATTTACAATATACACAATACATACCACCTCACACTCACTTGCACATCCCCACACAATTGTTACGTCCTCGGACTCCACATCTCCTTTTTTCCGACACGCGGTCAATAAATTAGATAAAGGGAGTAAACCGTGACTATTTGGTGACGAGAGAGAACTTCCAAGCTTTCAGAAGAAAATAATTTACACTCTGAAACTCTTATCGCCGGATGCCTAAATGAAACTTAGAACAATCACAGCATAGATACCAACGGGAAATATAAACAGAAGACTCTTTAAAGAATATTAAAAGGAACCTAAAACAATTTGGAATCGATATCAAATATCTGGCGATAAGTGAAGCACTTGAGACCGCGACTACGAAACGTAAATAAAGAGGGTGAAAGCTCCACAGTCATAAGAATATGACACGCGATCGGATCCCATAAACAAACGCGACCCGGTGATGACGAAAAGGGGGGTCCTTAAGAATTTTTCCCCGACTATTAATGACAATATTCTGGAAGGTTGGAAGGGGAAGCCATGCGGGCGGAGTTTCGTACAACCAAGTTTCTTCTCTCGAGCCAATAGATATCGGGAACTCCACACCACTAATTAAAAAAGCTAAGGACGAAAACTAGAGCTTAAGCAAATCAGAGAAGGAATAAGATCGAAGGACCAATAATTAAGAAAAGGAAAAGTGGAGGGACATGGCCGCCAAATCAGAGCACTGACTTTTCCAAAAATGGAAATCCGGCGCTAGCCCACCCCTTTTCCGAGGTTATTAAACCGCGTGTTCCTGCGGGACTCGCTCTCATTCAGTCTCTGAATTTCATCTCGTTTATACCATTGATATTGTGTGTGACTTGTGCCGAACCAAGATTAATAAAGAAGTTGCAAGGGACTCGTCCAAGAAGCAACCGAAGACAGCAAAAAGTAAGTTTTATCATTTATTCTACCTTCTCACTTCCGGCCGTTTGAAATGGTTCCACTAAGATTTTAAAATTCATATATTTGAAAATGAATGACGCGGGTTTTGCCAGGGTGCCGTTTGCGTTCTCCGAAATAGGCATCTCTCAAAAGTCCCTCGAATTCTCCGGTAACTCGACTTGGTTAATGGGCCTCCTCGTGTCAGGGGTTGCGATATGCCGCCAGTAAATGGTGACTATCGAAACCTTAGCTCGAGTAAGGGTCCATCCTGTCAGAGGAACCGAAAGAATCTTTGAGGTGGCGTAAAGGGGGATCCGGAAGGAGTGATGCGGCGTGTTGCCCTGACATTTCTCCCACAGGAATCATTTTGTTAAATTAAAAATCAAATCAACACCTTTTAGTGGAATCAAGGAACCTTCGGTCAATAAAGAAAAGCCGCGCCCGGAGAAATCGCAAGGTCCGCGAGTTAAGAGAATTGGTCAGAAGCTTCTTCATCCAATTCTTATTCGCGGCAGCACCAAGGGAGCTCACACCTGAACCTCCGAGAGCGAAAACAGAGCGTTCATGGTCTCCTCTGCCTTCTGTACCTCCCAATTCGCCGATTAACCATGAAGACTTAGAAACGGAGGAGAATACTCCGGGGCGAACACCATCGCCGTCGCGTCCGAGATCGACCTCGCCCCCTCAACCTGAGCCGGAGCTGTTCCGCCCCACAACTCCTTCCTATACTCCGGACGTTTCTTTGAACTCGTCCACACCTTCTCCTGGAGTTGCTCCTCAGGCATGCTCCTCTCCCGTCCGCTCACCGACTCCTTACCCTGGGGAACCCGAGGAGGTCGACTCTTTTGCTGAAGACGAGACCGTCTCTTGGCATGAGCCTGACAGCCCGGAACGTTCCCCTTCCCCCGTCCCGAGCGTAGAGTTCGTGGAGGAGCAAGAGGAACAGAGTGAGGTCGTAGATCCTCTCCTCGAACTCCTCCGGAGCACCTGCACTCCGTGGACGGATCCCGTCCCCGAAAGGGCCTATACAATAGGCCCTGATTCCTTCGATCCCGAGGAGATCAGGAGGGAAGCCAGAAGGGCGACTCCTGACCATAATATCCTCATCTACTATCCTGGAGTAGAATATCCCTTCCTGGCTCCGATCAGGTTGATCGACAGGGTGTTCCCGAGGTCGACGGCCCGGATAACCGAAATTATAGAAATTAATTTAGAATAATGATTATCTATTGCTATTATTATTGTTAGTTTTTTAATTATTTAATTCATAATTCATTTTCTTCCATTCTTTATTTTTATAAATATATCTTTAAAATGTTCAAATTATATCTTTTATTAAGCCCTCTTCCTTTTTCTTTTTATCTCATAATCACTTTAAATTCATTAAATCTATTTTTCTATTCAAAATTTGTATTTTAATTAAGATTAAAATTACGCATTTCATCATTTGAATCAGTTATTTATTTTTAACCCTGGTACCCGTGTTGCGAAAACCACCTCTGGTTCTATCCCAGGGAATAAGAATTAAGTTTCTTTCCTAAAAGAACAAATATTACGCACTCAACCGACTCGAACCCATTCCTAGTGCGTTTACGCGTGGCCCTTTAAATACGCGCCACGCAAGGATCGGCTGTTACGTCGCTCTCCAACCCATTTCCTCCTCTTTACCTACTCTTGTGCCTTTTTCCTAAGCATCCGAGTAACGGTGAATGAACCCATTTAAAATTTCCTACCTCTGACGTAACACAATCAATAGATTTATTACACGAAATCTCTAACAATACTAACAATAAAACACGAACTAATCAGAACGAAGAAGTACATAATAACAATAATGTATATTTTGAGTTGCAGAATCGAGCTACACACAGAATGAATTAGAACGTTCAACATGAGGCATTCGTCGGACATCAACAACAACAGCAAATTCCAGAAAACGAATCAAGAATTACAAAAAAAATTCCACAGCAGCAAAATAATTTGTGCGTATATTCACTATAAACACAAACATACCCTCACATACATATGCAAATATATCTTTTATAAAATAATTATTTTTTATGTGCAGAGAAATAAACAACCGTTTAGAGCGTGTGGAAACGGAACTTAAGTGAGTATTATAACTTTTATTTCCTGCTTTAAAGAATGTTTCTGAAATCAATTTCTGTCTATATTTTTTTTGTAGGAAATTGACTGCTATAATGGAGTCCCAACATAAAATAATTTCTAATATTTTAAAATGTGTGCAAATCAGCCGCGCTACGACATCCTCCAAGCCGGATATTTTTCCAATATCTTCAAAAGAAGAAATGGATACATTTGAGGATGCAGACAATGATACTTATGCAACAGTTGTAAGTAAATAGAAAAATATTATTCCGACACTTTTTTCCTTTAAATATATGGTATGCATGTTTCTATATTAATTTAATTATGTATGCGTTTTATTTTATTTAGGTCAACTATTTCCATTATATTGGAGGCTTTAATTTAAAAGAAGCAGTAAATTTATGCCTAAAGGAGAGTCTGAGCGATGCATTTACAGCCGAAATTACCTGGTGGGGTCGCGAAGAAGCGAAAATATCGTTATACGATACAAAATTAACAAAAGCGATTTATGGTACGTATATATAATATATATTACACTTATACAAATACCTATACATATATATTTTACACAAATAAATTTATTTGAATATTCTAAATATTATATTTAAAAGAGTGTATTTCTGACAAAACAGGGAACTTACCGTTTTTATTGTAACTTTTTAGATGCAATGTGCCGCAATCCACATATTGAGAGACCACAGCGATCAGAATTTCAGCGCCAGATGCGAACGGCTCTCAAAACGGCGAAAGAGCGTTACAGACACAGACAGCGAAATCAACAAAGACCAGCAATCGGCCGAGCAAACCAGCGGCGAGACTTATGGAATGACGACCATGCCGAAACAGAAGAGGAACAAGATCAAGAATCACAAGATTGTTTTTAGATTATAAATTAAGGTATGATACGTATATATAAACCTTACGTTTAACGCCATACCTGAAATATGTATATAAAAATGTAAAAATATTTTTATTTACAGACACATTAACACTAAGGACGATCGGCGCGGGAATATTTAAACAATAATGAACTACGAGGAAAAACCATTCGCAGGATTGTGCCAGGATTCACGGGAACAACGAGGGACCTTCCAAATTATTTTTTTCAGTTTTTATAGATAGTTTGAATTGGATCAAAGTCATATTTATAATTAACCTACTAGTTACAGCGATAACAACGGAATTAACTGGCGATTAATTCCGTTGTAATTAGCGTGTTGTTTGGTTAATTATACTGTTGACTTTGACCCGATTCGAACCTTCTACAGAAAAGTTAATTATCTGTTTCAGCATACTTGGATTTACCGGGACAATGTGCACAACGTTCCACATTCTAGGAACGAAGCATTGGAGAGGTTCTCCAATTAAAAACAAACGGCACTTTTCAGTGCCTATTTTTAACGATTTGGCGGTTGAAATCTTTAAGGACGCGATATCTATTTGCAACTTGTTTAAAATTGATTATTTATACATATATATATAAACTTTGAAACAAAACAAAGTTTTAAAATTGATTTTCATTTATTTTGTATTTAATTTGTAATATAATTATATTGTTTTGTCTGCACAGGTATAATACACTCACCTCTGCGGTGGAAGGATGCCATGTCTACACGAAACCATGCAACTTTTAATATAAAATATAAAATTTAATGAAACATATATAATATTTTATGCGTATATGTAATGTTAATTATATACTTAATTCTTAATTGTAATTTTGTAATTATACTTACCGTTATTATTTTATATATTATATGTATAATGTACATACAAATGTACATTTATAATAAAATTAATTCTATTGAAATAAGTAATCTCAAATGCAAGCATACATTTTTGCCATCAAATTTCCATTGGAACTTTAGCGCCAAGACTTGCTCGCTGCTTGACATCAATTTGCCGCGGGGTTTTGTCGTCAAAACTTGCTCGATATTTGACGACAATTTGCCGTTGGAATTTTGGCGCGAAGACTTGCTCGCTGCTTGACACCAATTTTCCGTCGGGCTCTTGTCGTCAAAACTTGCTTAATATTTGACGATAATTTGCCGTTAGAACTTTGATACCAAGACTCGCTCGCTATTTGGCGTCAATTTGCCATCGGGCTGTTGTCGTCCAGTATTACTCGCTGTTTGGCGTCATATTGCTGTCACGTTTTGTAGACAAAATTTGCGAACAAAATACGTGCCTAAGTAGATGGGTATAGGCCGGTTCTGGACCAATTCGTGTTAGTGTGTCCGTGTGACCTATGGCGAGGGGTAATGACGTCACGCGGGGAGGGGTGTTTTTCCAGGAATCGCTCCTTTGTCTGCGATTCTCGGAATCGATTGTTTATAAATATAACAATAACATAAAAGTTATGAAATTTGATATTTTAATTACGTAATATGATATTTTAATTACGTAATTTGATATTTTTAAAAATAAATAAGTGCGTTATCGCGCCGCGGTATTTTCCTGCGGCATCGCGAATTTCAAAGGGTTGGCATTTTTTCAAAAGGGGAAAGGGGGTGTCTTATTTTTACAGGGGTAAAGGGGTGGGGTGGGTGTTGGGGTGATCACGCGAGTCTTAGGCATGGCGTCGGCGGCGGCGAGCGGCGGGGCGGCGGCGGATCGCAAAGGATCGCGCGCCCATCGTTCCGTCTCGCTCGCACCCGTTCGCGCCGCCTATCGTTCCCTCTCGCTCGCTCTCGTTCACGCGTTCGTCACCATCGACTACGACTCGCTCGCACCCGTTCGCGCCGCCTATCGTTCCCTCTCGCTCGCTCTCGTTCACGCGTTCGTCACCATCGACTACGACTCGCTCGCACCCGTTCGCGCCGCCTATTGTTTATAAACAATTTAGTACACGCTCATACGATTCGAATGCGGGTGACGCTGCACGTACACCCCCGGCTAATCGCTCCTCCTTATTATCTGGTTTCTCTCTCACTCAGATACGTATGTTGCATACGAACGAGGGCGGACTCACAATTATAATAAAATGAAGGATGGAATAGAAGCGATTAAAAATGATACGTGCCGATTACAAAATTATATATTTATTTTATGAATATGCGTTAAAATATATTACACAGTTTTATACATTTATTACAAGCGCAAGTAGTTCGCAATCTACAATTTGTTGTTCGTCGAAGGAATCGCTGCTGCGTATAGCGCTCACTGCCTCGGTGCGATTCCTCGATGCGGAAGCGATTTTGCAAAATCGCTCGTATTTGTCGTCGATCTTCGGTAGGACTTTGTTAAGTACGTTGAACGTCAAAGAGACGCAATCATCGAAATCCAGCATTCGCGTGAACGTAGCTTCGGTCATGGCCATACGTGTGTCGACCGATTCGAGTCGTACAAGTTTCATTTCGTTCATGCGGCAAATTCGTACTGTGAGCGAACCTATGTTCGCAACGTCGTACGGTTGCTTCGGTCGATCGTGAAGCATATTCAGAATTGTCCATCGATGCTCGCACAGTTCTTTCCAGGTGTCGAGCGACATGGTTAATTCATCTCCTCGATTATCACCTATGATGATTTCCGCAAAACAACGCGTGCCAACGTTCACGCCGATCTCAAGATATTTGTATCCCGTTTGAGTCAGTGGGTATCGCCGGCAGAGTAAGCGCGTCACGTATCGTTTTGGCGAGATGCTGGAAATTAAATAAACGCAATTATGAATATAAATATATTAATTGGAAGTAATTAATTTTATAAGAATAAAAAACTTACTCGTTAAATTTTTTCTCGCTAGATGAGGCTTCAGCACCGCAATCATTTCGACGCACTTCGTAACAGTTTCTCTCGTTGTAATACATCGTCGTATTCGCAGTCGTAGTCGTAGTCGTAGAGGAAGTCGTTGCTGCGGCCAAAGCGAAGAATGTACTGATCGCACGATCTGAGGGTACCTCGAGTCGAGGACGGTTGCGAAAAATCCCCTCTTTCATTAATTAAAATTTGCATAGAGTGGGGAAATATAAAACGCAGTTAGAAAATTTTTGGAGAGGGTAATTAAGAGAAGGGGTGATTGGGGAGAGGGTAAAATAATCGAAAGACGTACATGTATAGGTATGTGATACAAAAAAAAGTTTTTATTCAAAATTATACGTCATCATTTTGATGGTTACGCCACCAATTGTACAATTTAAATACATTTTGTACGGCGCAATTTTTGCAATGTCTTCTACAGCGGAAAGTATTCGAATCGTCCAAATCGTTGAGCGATTCAATGTTTTCAAAATCCTCTTCGATGTTCCTGACGATCAGATTGTCTGTGTAGAATTTGATATCATCATAATCGTCGCCGTAGTAATCCTCTTCAAGCATATCTTGCAGCCAATCGCGTTTTTCTAGTCCTTTAACGTATACGATGGCGTGATCGTAGCAGTCCTCCTCATTCTGTAGGGCTCTGATGATCAGGCGTTTAGCCCGACTGTATGGAACGTCCCCATCTTCCCACGCTATACCGTGATGATTTCGTACCAGCCAGGTAACGAGACGTCTGTCATCTCGCGATACTGCACCCCACGACATAGGAGTCGTAAAGACGTAATGCGCGAGAACGGCACCACCTCGCAGCACCGCTGCTTCCTTCACGACGAAACGTCGTCCAATGGGATAACCTTGCAGATCGACGAACGTTGGTGTGGACATGATGATGACGTTTGACGATGCGACTCAATCGAAGGAAGTTACAATACTGAATACGCGCGAGCAAATTCATTGGTCTTGTTAATTTCCCCCTCCTTTCCAAATCGCATTACTTTTTTAAATGCTTCGAGACAAAATCCGTCACGCGTTCCTGAAGTCGTTCGGTTCGCGACTTTTTATCCGTTTGCGTGAATGCATCAACCACTGTGTTTCCCGAGGGTGTCACTCGATACGTCATTCCTCTGTTCAATAAGTGATCCGTCGATCTAGGATCCGTTTGCGTACCTTTATCTTCCTTCATGCGACTCGCGTTATCGCACCAACAAGACGGTTGATACTTTGATGGTTTCATGACGACGATGACAATCTCTCTCTCTCTCTATCGACGTTACGCATACGACGGAATGGAAGTGAATACGCAACGGTCGTCGATTCACCGCTTTACATACACACGTCGAAGATCATTTCTACGTGATCTTACGTACAACGTTGGTCAACGGATTGTATTGAACCAAACGATCGTGTATGATGAGACAGTAAGCCGTGGTATTTGGCGCTACATTGTCCTTGCATTCAAACTCTAATCTCACGTCCACGGTAGCGGTTTTAACCGACTCGTTTTGACGCGAGCAGTCGATGATGACGAACGGACCGTTGAGCAGAAACGACGTGACGGTGAGATTCGGTTCGAGATACTCGTAGCCGTAATATTCTTTGCAGAAACGCGCGTACGCGTCGTAGAGAATCGCGTATCTACGTTTGCTAAAGTCGAGGTTCATATCGTCGTACGGGTAGCACTCGGAGTTGAGATAGAGCTTCACGTTGGTCAGTTTGCAGTCGTCGAAACGACTGTTGTCCTCGGACATGATGTTCTTTCGACCTGTCTGCAGAGCGAAGATGACGTATCGAGGTTTCTCGAGTTGCGTGGCGGTCTTGATGGCCCACGAGTGCTTGGTCGTGAGTTGCAGTAGCGGAAACTCATACAGATCCCATGAGCGAAATCCCATACTGACGAATCGACCGCTCTCCAAGGTGCGCAACATCGCCAATTTCTTTACCTCGTTTAAAAGTACGTGAGGCATACGCCATTGTATTTTCAGCAAGTCAACCTTAGGCTCGACCGCGGAACTGCCCACCAGGCAATTGTTGTCGTTGCGCGCTCGTATGAGAATCAATTCGTGACGAGCGTTGATCACGACGCGTCTATAGTCCTCGCAAAATCCCAGCAGCATGTTGAGCGGTACGCAGAAATTGAAGTAACCGTTTGCATTGATCGTGGGACTGAGCCATCCCGCGTTCCGCAGAATCACGCTCCTGTTGGACGAAACAGTCGCGTAATTTTTCAGCGTGCTGGTTATGCCGACATTTCGGTTACGATCGATCTCCACACCGTCGAGCTCGTATCGTATCTCGTCGAACATGAAGGCGATGCAGTTGTCTCCGAGAGTCACGTCAGCTCCCGCAACCACCTTGCCCTTCGTTAATTTTCCCTCGACGTAGAGAAAACTATCGTGCGGTAGCGTGTACAGATCTTGCTGTTGTATCGGTATTCTTATCTCATCGCTGTGTTCGAACGTCGTATTGGCGAACGGATTGTAAGCGTGAGTCTCGATCTTGACGATTCGATCGTCGAAGACCGGTTCGTCTCGGATATTCAAAATGTCGGACATCGTTCAGATAAAGTTATTTCGCACAGCGAATCCGAGCGATCTCAGAAATTCAACGTTTGTTTCGGTTAATCTTTTTTTTCTTCTTCCTATCCTTTCGACGCTATTTACAGCGAAATGTTGTTGTTGCGGTTCAGGCTGTTGGATCGTCCCAGCACCGAAACTGATCGTTGTAACGCGACTCGTTTTGTTCGGTATTAACATACCACGTTATCGTTGTGGTCGTCGTTGTTGTTGTCGCACGTGCAATCTGACGGTGATCTCCTCTCCGCGAAAGTCGAGCGGTCGACCGTTCTGGTTGGTGACGCGTATCGTGAGATCCGTAACGTATCGCACGATGATCGGCAGGTAAATGACTTGCGTGGGCGTTTCCGTGATCTTATATCCTGGTGGCACTTTCGGTGAAAACTCGTGAATCGTGTGCATGCGTTCGCCGTTGCAGTACGCTCCCGCGGTTACGTTACATTCGATGCGGATAATATTCAGGTTGATTATATTGATCGGTAAGTCGGACTCGTGCCATTTTCGCGGTTGCAGTACGCGGTGTGGCGAGAATCCGAGAAGCGGTCCCAACGAGTTTGGTTTCGAAAAGTTTACCGTGTACGCTGATTTGATCTCGCTTCTCATAGTGTTGAAGTTTGCGCGAATCGTTATCGAGAAATCATCGTTCTTCTCGCTCTTCTCATTACGATTACCATCGGCGGTGTCGCGTTGTCGCGGCATCGCATGTTTCAAAAATTTGTCTATTGCCTGTATCTCATACGATCCCTCGGGAATCGTAATTTCCTTGCCGTCCGTGCCGTAGTAGAATTTATTGTTTGTAGAATCGACGTTCGGTATGGTGTTGTAAGTCGCAAAGTCCGTGAGACCGAGCTCGTAATCACCGTCGCTGAAATCCAACGCCGGTGAGTAGCTCGAATGGAGAACGCTGCTCCTACCGGTTAACGTGAGCGTGATCGACATGTTCGAAGCGATACTGAGACGAAGTATGTCGCGACGTCAGTTTTTAAACGTAATCGCGTCGATCGTACTTAAAAATCGCAGACACAGCTGTCCACAGATACTCTGATCGTACGTTTGATAGGATCGTCGATTGTATTCTATCGACGAGACGTCGACTCCGAGATATCTCACCAATTCTATGGGCGGTCGGAGATTACCGAAGCCGTCAAAGTACGCGACGCGATTTCCTCTTTTGGCGTACGCTACCCAGTGAGTCCCCGGACCCGTCACGTTGTCCAGGTTCACGATACCGCTCTCGTTTGTACGCGCACCACTCATAGGTAGGGTGTCGCGCATAAAGACGCCTCTGAAATAAGGAACGCGCATACGTCTGGCCAGATGATTCAACTGCACGTTTGTAGTCGCACCCAAAGGCATTTTTAACGTCTGCTCGACGTTTTTTTTTCTTCCTCTCTTCGCAACAGTCATACCTCTGCCGTACCTGTACGGCTTGAGAGAGAGACCCCGTCCACCGTTGTACGGGGCCAGATGTACGCCGGATCCACCGGCTGCCGCGCGAGCAGCTTTTCTCTCGTTTACGGCTCTCGCTATACTCGCGGCTCCACCGACAAGTGATCCGACTGCGCCGAGAATCGGAATGATCGGCAGCATGCCACCGCGTTTTGCTGTTGGAAGCATGCGTTTTTTGCGAATCGTACTTCTTCTTCTCCTCTTCGTAATCGTTCTGTTTCTCACAGTCCTCAACCTGTTCTTTCTAGTCGACATACCCATCCCAATTTTCGTTTTAGCTTTCATCGCAGCCCACACGGCTGCTGCGGCGGCTCTCTCGCGTAAGCCTGAATCTTTCGCTATAACGCGTTTTCCCGCTCTCTTGGCGAGTTCTTTGTCCGCTGCGTGTCTATCTGTGAGATCGTTGCTTCGCGCGTACGCCAAGTCGTGCTCGCGACACGCTTCGTCCAACGGATTAACGCCTCGATCGCCTCTCGCTATGCGTTCCTTCAGTCGAGTTCCCGGCCCGCAAAATTGATAACCGGGGATGTGCAGTTCGAAGGGGAGGGCGTTTATCGCGCGATTCAACAAACCTTTGCCGCAGCACTTTACTTCCGATGAAGCGGTAGACGACGTTGACACTCGCCGCACTCTCGGATTAACGGAGCAGGTCCGTCGATGTGCGTTTCTTGCCAGGGTTGATTGTAATGCTCGAGGCACCTGCGGTAGGTTCGAACCTCCGGATCTTCCGTCAAGTGCACGGGAAGTTTGTCCCACACGTGATGAACGTAATCGCCGCAGACGTGCAGCAAAACGGCTTTTGGTACGATGCTCAACTGTTCCGCGGTCAAATTCAACACGTCAAAGGGATGTTTCAGCGCGAGATACATGTCGATTAATGAGCTATTCGCGGGGTCGCGCGACTATAAATAGGCGCGCGAGTGATCGTCTCCGTACAGCGGGTACGAGATGCGGTTCGTGCGACAACCGCAGACGATACGCGTCGCGAATTGCGACGACAGATTACGACTGATGGACAGTCTCGAGAGGGAGAAAAAACGCAGACATGGTGAGATGCTGCCAAACACCGTGCGCGCGATCGTGTGCGGCCCATCGAACTGCGGCAAAACGAACGTTCTGATCAGTCTGTTGGAGAGTCCGCACGGTTTGCGTTTCGAGAACGTGTACGTGTACTCGAAGTCGCTGCAGCAGCCCAAGTATCAGTACTTGGAAAGTCTGCTGACGCCGATCGAAGAGATCGGCTATTTCACGTTCTCCAACAACAGCGACGTCGTTCCGCCGAGCGAGGCGCTTCCGCATTCGATCTTCGTCTTTGACGATATCGCGTGCGACAAGCAAGACGCCGTGAGAGAATACTTCGCGATGGGTCGTCACTCGAACGTAGACTGCTTCTATCTGTGTCAGTCGTACGCGAGGATACCGAAGCATCTGATACGCGACAACGCGAATCTGCTGATCCTGTTCAAACAGGACGGAACCAATCTGAAACACGTGTACAACGATCACGTCAACACCGACATGTCGTACGACGAGTTCAGTGCGTTGTGTCGCGAATGCTGGCAACATGATCACGGTTTCGCGGTAATCGACAAGGACAGTCCGCTCGACAACGGGCGATACAGGCGAGGATTCGACGTGTTTGCGGTACCGTCGAGTTGATTTTTTAACAGATTGATGATATCGCGTGACAATCAGTCGTCGAAGACGCTTCGTCGAGAACGGATCGCGCGATACGATCGATATGACGGGGAGAAACGACAACCATGACGCGCGCGAGCATGAAAAGATTACGCGGGAGATCGAGAAGACGAGCGAGGCGATTCGCAGGAAGCATCGAGCTATAAAGACCGACACGATCGACGCCGACATCGCGTCGGAGAAGCGCCTCAAGCCCATCGTCGAACCTCTAAAGCGGATGGTCGAGACCGTCGAGGAATCCGGTATCGCGGTACCGAAGGTGGAGTCGAAATCGGAGCGATTGACACCGAAACTGGAGCGACGATTGTGGTCGACACCAAAACCCGAACGGCGTTTAAACGTCACGTTTGACGATTCGTTGTCGTCGGCAACGTTAGGCGATACGATCGTAGCTAATCCGTCATTGAGTGATACGACCGTCGATTCGTACGTTACGACCGAAAACGTCGAACTTCCGTCGACGCCACGGCCCCGCACATCGACGCCGCGGTTCGGCGTATCGACGCCGCGATCTGGCGTATCGACGCCGCGGCGTATCGATGGCAACGATGTATCTGGAAGCGGCGAGCGGTGACAGAAGAATAAATATCGATGACGTTTTCGGTATATACTTTGACACGAACAAAGTAATGCTCGGGAACAAGCATGTCGAATTCGACCATAAAAACGATGATATAATCGTCGCTGGTAAGAGATATCCCGGTACGGAAGGTCTGTACGAGTTGATTTTCAAGAAGGTACCCGATGAAACCGCTTACACCGAGGCGGATAAACGTCACTACAAGAGCATACTCGAAGCGACGAACGCGCATAAGAAAGATTTCAGCGACAGCGGTCGCGTCATGGGTAACAGAGGCTCAAAGTACGTGAAGGTGATCGCACCGCTGCTGTCAGGCGATTCGGCCAGGAAATCGAGAAGAAAAAGCTCCGGTAAAGGATTACCTCGCCTCATGACGTTAAACGATCACACGATCGACTACGTGCACTGGGACGATCCTAACGAGCTCGTGGATCGTCTTCGATTGCTGGATGCTTCGCGTCGAGCCGGTCACAACGCTCACGACAACGAAATTCTGTCGATCGTCGAGGAACTGCGCGAGGCGGGTTTGATTATAAATTGATCGACCGGGAGGAATCGAGCGACAGAATCGATCATGTCTAGATCGCGCAAGTCGAGCGACGCAGGTCCCGAGAGGAGGCGACTCGTTGACGAGTTGCACGCCCCGGCGAGAAGAAATTTTCCGCGAAGACGCGTCGTGGTCAAGGGATATGACGATCTGTGGCAGGCTGATATCGTCGAGATGCAACCGTACGCGCGTTTCAATCGAGGCTACCGCTATATTCTTA
Source organism: Cardiocondyla obscurior (assembly GCF_019399895.1). NCBI lineage: Eukaryota > Metazoa > Arthropoda > Insecta > Hymenoptera > Formicidae > Cardiocondyla > Cardiocondyla obscurior. Next base: position 175,749 of record NC_091871.1, on the reverse strand, counting down.
CCGTCATCGACGTACTCGGCAAGTACGCGTGGGCGATACCGCTCAAGAACAAAGGCGGCAGCGAGACGGCTGACGCTTTAGCGGAGTTGATGCGAAAGAGCGGGCGATGCCCGAAAAATCTGCAAACTGACATGGGAAAGGAGTTTTACAACGCCGACGTGCAACGACTTTTCGCGAAACGCGGCGTCAATCATTACTCGACATACTCGGTAATGAAGGCGTCGATAGTCGAACGATTCAATCGCACGCTCAAAAACGCCATGTGGAAGATGTTTACACTCAATGGTAATTATGAGTGGTTCGACGCGCTACCGCGTCTCGTAGACGAGTACAATAGGCGCAAGCATCGAACGATCGGCATGCGGCCCGTTGACGTGACACCTGATATCGCCAAAAAACTCCTCGACACCGTGTACAGCGCTATAAAGATAGCCGCTCCGGCCAAATTCAGGGTCGGTGATAAAGTACGCGTGAGCAAGTTTAAAATGATTTTTGAAAAGGGATACACTCCGAATTGGACCACCGAGGTTTTCACGATCGTTAAGGTGCAGCAAACTAATCCAGCTACCTATCTACTGGAGGATTATCGCGGTGAGGCGATATCCGGAGCGTTCTACGAGTACGAGTTGCACCGCGCGACGCATCCGGACGTGTATCTGGTGGAGAAGGTTCTGCGCAAAAAGGGTGACAAGGTCTACGTAAAATGGTTGGGATTCGACGGATCGCACAATTCGTGGATCGACAAAAACAGCATCGTTTAATAAATTTTTTTTATTTCACACATGTGTATATGTGATTCGATACAAAAATGTATAAAAATGAGAAAATATATAACGTACGCATTGTACAATGTTTTACTTCATTTGTATAATTACATCTACATACTACATACTACATACTGCTTTTACTGCGTACATGTATACTGCGTACATGTGTACTGCGTACATGTGTACTGCGTACATGTGTACTGCGTACATGTGTACTGCGTACATGTGTACTGCGTACATGTGTACTGCGTACATGTGTACTGCGTACATGTGTACTGCGTACATGTGTACTACGTAAGGGCATGCTAGCGACTACTAACTTAAACCTGTACATCATCGCATAAAAATATAAAACATGACCGTTTCGTCGGTCGTTTCGAGATTTCCGCAAAGAACACCTCAATCAACGCATCAAACACTCCACAAAATAAATTCAAATTAAGTTTAAAACGACATAAGCAACCAAGAACATCACATACACCGCATACACCGTAAAATAAAATATGCGAATGTTAACCCATACATTATATCGCAATTAACCGGTAAAACCAAAAAAGAAAAGAAATACCAACTATTGTACCGTCAGTAAAAATAAAGGGGTAAAGGAGTAAAGGGGGTAAAGGAGTAAAGGGGGTAAAGGAGTAAAGGAGTAAAGGAGTAAAGGAGTAAAGGGGTAAAGGGGTAAAGGGTAAACAACAAAACCAGTAACAACAAAACCAGTAACAACAAAACCAGTAACAACAAAACCAGTTACAACAAAACCAGTAACAACAAAAAAAAGAAAAAAGAAAAAAGAAAAGAAATACCAACTCTTGTACCGTCAGTAATAAAATAAAGGGGTAAAAATACGAGCATAGTTGGAGAATATGACAACGCTAGGAATAAATTTTAAAAAAGATGCAATCTACGCATCAAACGGTACAAAGTGAAAATCAAATTAAATTTTGAAAAAAACCATTAGTAAACAACAACACTTTATACACCGCAAAATAATAATTATTTTGTGCAATCCAGCCCATTTGCTAGCTGCAAAAAATACCAAAAAAGAAAAAAGAAAAGAAATACCAACTATTGTACCGTCAGTAAAAATAAAGGGTAAAGGGGTAAAGGGGTAAAGGGGTAAAGGGGTAAAAATACGAGTATAGTTGGAGAATGACAGTGCTAGGAATAATACATATAATGTATGTTATTCCACGCATGCTTCATATAACGAGCTCGAGACTTTTATAAAATATTTTTAAACCAGATAAAATTGAAAAAGAGGCAATCATGAACGCATCAAATACTACAAAGTGAAAATCAGACTAAATTTGATAAAAAACCAAAGCAACCAAGAACATCTCATACTCCGCAAAATAAAAAATGCAATCATGAACGCCTCAATCATCCCATCACTCTCCACAAAATGCTAAATATGCGAATGTTAACAATCACTCGAGAAACGTTGCGTCAATCGGAAGTATAATACATACTGCATACATGTATACCGCGTACATGTGTACTGCGTTTTTTATCGAGGTATGCGATAATGACCCCACGGCAAGGTCTCGGTCGAGTTCGGCACGAGATATCGCTTGTCGTCGTACGGACTCAAAGCGATCTTTGTCTCGGACACGGTGTACACCTCATGCAATTTCGACCTGATGCACGATTGGTCGCGAGTCATAGCGATCTCGTCCTCGAGACACCTCACGTAATCGTCGAACGTTATAGTTCGCGCCACGACTCCGCTCTTTACACCCTTTGCTTTTTTGGTGTCTTTTCTACCGTCTACCCTGATCGCATACATCTTAGCTCTGAGTCCGACGAACTCTGTGACGATCGCACCGTTACACTCATCCTTCATTAAGCCGGGTATTTTTTTGTTCGCGAGAGGTATACCATACGCGTTATCGGGCGGATAGTCGCTCGTGTCGAACCTCGCGATATCGCGTTTCATCATCTCGTATACGTCGTCGCACTCGACGCTGTACACAAGACTGTCCGTGTCGGTATACATGACGCTACATTTGTCTCCGAAAGTCGGTATCATATACTCGTGATGAAACTCGTACAAGCATACTTTAGATATGTCGAGTATAGACATACCGACGTATATCGGCTTGGCGAATTTCACCTCGAGTTTACGTAATTCCACAGCTACTAAATTTTCCGCAAATACGCTTCTGCTGTGAAAATTCGGTTTGGCGATCATCGCCTCCACACCGCACCGTCCGTCCCACTGCGAGAGCAAGCGAACGTCGACGCGATTTCGTACGTTCTCCATCGTTTTACCGAACACCGCGTTGTTCATCAGTTTAAACAAATTTTTTTCAAAATCGTTGGTCGCACGAGTTCGATGTCGCGTGTTGAGCTCGATGTAATCGCGCAACCATGCCGATTGAGTGAATCGCAGCACGCGGTAAACCTTGGTGACGCGAAGACCGTGACGCGTGCACAGCTGCAGATTGCGATAGTGGATGACGTATCGCTTCTTATCACACAGCGTAGCCAAAAGTTTTACGTCGTGTTTCGCCCCCGGTGGTTTCTCTCGCGTGGGACAGAACGGCAGATCGGAGTGCGCGTCGTGCACGCTCGCGGGATACTCGAGATCCACCTCGAGAATATAACCCGTGGGCGAGTCCGCGGCGATCGCGTCTACGTCGAGGTTCGCGAGGTCGTTGTCGTCGACCCATTCGAAGTCCGCGTACGGTAACGGCTGACACATGGCCCATCCGTACAAGTTATTTACATCGTAATACACAATGTACGACGAAGGTTTCGACGAGTCGTAACCCGACCGCATGTATCTGTTATTGGCTCGCGCGTATCTGTTGGAGCATTGACTTAGACCGCCGCGTATACCGCGTTCGACGAACATCACCATGTCGATGTCGGTCAACAATTCGAAATTTATGCGCGTATGCTTGAGCATCGCATCCCACGTGAAACCGGGTAAGGTGTAGTAATGCGCGGGATCGAGTCCGTAACTCTCGACGCATCTGTCGCGAAAATTTTCAAATACGTCAGCCAATAACAGTACATCGGTCTTGAGGTACAGATCGCTGTACTCGCCCAGAGTTCGAACGGAGAACCGCTGCCATACGGTCTCAGCGTGCGCGTAATCTGACTCGGTCACCGTGTCACCGGTCAGCGAACTGAAGAATGAGTCGCGCGACGGTAAGCTTGACTCATTCAATTTTTCGACGCTGTTGACGTACTCGTACGGAAATACACCTTTTCGCGTCAGAAGATTGAAATTTTCTTCTGAAAGTGTCGCAAATTCAGCGCGCAAGATTCGCAATTTGTCTTTGGCGAGTAGAGACGATAATTTGTCGAGGCTAGCGTTCAAAAATTTGTACGAGTCTATAAAGCGCAACTTTATCGCAGTTCGCGAGTCCTGTCCCTCAGCCGTATCGTCAACGTGTTTCGTAAAGGAGATATATTTCTCCTTCGTTATCGGTAATAGATTAATTTTACCCTCGTACGCTGTGGCGATCTCCTTTATAACAAAGTGTGCATCGTAACCCGACAGATTGTGAAATACGACGGGGATGTAACGCGTGTCGCGGTATTGCAGGTTACATTTTGAGTGCGCGGGACCTCTATACCGACCGGTCAAATGACAATGATCGCGCACACGCTTCTCGTCCGCCGCAAACGGATTTTCGCATACGTGGCACAGCTTCGCGTTCTCGTGCACCTCGAGCTGCGCATTCGACAACGTCTTCATCGGGACAACGTTTGAGATTACGGTTTTTACGCGATGAGCTAATCTCACTAGCCGCTCGACGAACCACTGGACGCAATCAGGTTCGCGACGATATTCGTATCTCGAGAGCGACTCGTCGTACGAGCATCGGACGTAGTATCCCACGCTGAATACTTCGTGATGTTGATAATTAAACGTCGTTTGTTCGGGCGATGATGGTGGATCGATATTTCGCAGCACGCACTCCAGATCGGCGTAAACGATGAACGGCACGCGCTCCTTGTTGTCGTGATTAGAAAAGCTGAGCCATTTGTCGTCCTCGCTGGGTAGTCGTATAGCGCAGTCGTTTAATATTCCGCAATCCATGACGTGAGCCTCGAGCTTCTCGCTCGAACTAAAGTAATGAAGACATCTAAAAATAAAATATTTTTTACAAAATAATAATTTTAAAATAATATTTTAAAAATCAAATTATATATTTAAAACCATACGTACCGATCACAAATGTGTTTCCGATGCTCGCGTCCGCTTAGTTGCGAACTGACGAGGCGTGATAGATTACTGATACACGCAAAGTGTCCCACTTTCTGGTTATCGTTGTTATCGCCTTGCACGTACAATAAATTTACGTGTCTTTTTTCTTCTCATTGCTGAGGCGTATAGGTAGAACGTTTATTTCTTTTCCACGTGTCTTTGTGACGTACACGTTGATCGAGATATCATTCAATCGTTCGAGTTTCGCAACGTCTTTAAGAGTCGCGGGAAACTCCACACCCTCGACGTTCAGCACCGTTGCGTAATGCGGGTACGACGATTCCCGATCCACGTGCTGCTTTACGGGATACAGAGCTGCCACCACCGACCACGCGAGACACTTGTCATCCATCGATTTTACGCATATCACTGCTTTTTTAGCGACTATTTTCCGCGACAATGTAACGTGACATCCCGCACGCATCGGATTGTACTTGTTTACGTTGATCAACAAGTTCAAAATTCGCGACAACGCCCATCCGCTGTCGCGCTCCTGAAACTCCTCGAGAGAAGCCAGCGTGGGTTCGATAACATGTAATCGGTACCACTCGCGTACATCAGTATCTTGAAAGATCTCACAGTTTTTCGTGGTTATACTTTTGTTGGCGCGTTTGTCCCCGGCCGTGAATTCACCGTTGAACGCGGTGTTCACTTTCACGCAATTAGTTTTACGCACGATGTTCTGTACGCGCTCGCACACCGCGTTACCGGCGTCCTCCAGGAATCGCAGCGGCTCGATGTAGTTTGTGTTTATTACCACACCCGTTGCGATACGACTTTTGAACGCGGTCTCGATCTCGCGCCACTCGAGTTCACCAGCTGCGTTGTCACCATCACCGTCGGCAGCACTGGTGCTCGCATACTCGCCACCCTGGTGCACGTAACGTCCGTACAAATGTTTCCTGACACCCAAAAGTCGCGCGATACTCGCCACCGTGGATTGCGCGCATCCGACGGATACGCGCGTTCGCTTGGCGCGACTGCGTTCCTCGAGTCGATTCACTAGGTCGTCACATCTCTCAAGCCACACGAAAAATTCTCCCAAGGTGGTCACGGCGTCAGCCTGCACCAGGAGTTCACGCTCTTCCTCGAGAAAACTTTGATCCATTTTTTAATGATTCTCACACCGATGCTTGCACGTTAATGTTTTTTAAAAAACGACATTAGCAATAAATACAACAAAACAACGACATTAGCAATAAATACAACAAAACAACGACATTGGCAATAAATACAACAAAACAACGACATTGGCAATAAATACAACAAAACAACGACATTGGCAATAAATACAACAAAACAACGACATTAGCAATAAATACAACAAAACAACGACATTGGCAATAAATACAACATTAGCGATAAATACAACAAAACAACAACATTAGCGATAAAAACGACATTAGCAACGTGAGTATGGAAATCGAAGTAAATTGTTCACGCATTCGTGCATACCGGGCACATATCGCACGAAATTACAACGAATGTTGCGGTTCTACAGTTCAAACACCACGTACCGCTCAGACTATCGTACGATCCTACGACGTGTTTACGAATCTTGAAAACGGAATCGTTGAAATCGTTTCGCATCAACACCAAACAAGAAGCGCACACGTTGTATCCTCGCCCGTCACAATAATAAAAATATATGGCACAAAATTTCGTACGCAAATTAATCGCGTTTAAATTCCGTAAATTGAGCGTTTTGCGCGTAGTACTTTCAAACGTTTCATCGTTGTCATCGTCGGTTTCGCAAGCACTATCCTCCGACAGGGGATGAACCTCTTCGATTTTCTCACCGATTTCTATTTCTATTTCTTCACCGATTTCTTCACCGATTTCTATTCTCACGTCAACGTTCATTATCGTCGATCGCTCGTCCACTAATGAGATTCGCGCGTGGTTACAAGAGAGGCCTAAGGAATGCTTTATATTCTACCCCTACTCCTGATTAATCATGTGACACATTATTTACCCTCTCTCAAATTATAATGAGTCATTTCATAAGTTTCACTTTGCAGTATTTTAAAATTGCTATCTTATCTCTTCCCGACAAAAGAAATGTACACCCGCTAAATAGCAACTACCCCGTTTGCAGAGTCTTTGAGTTTAGCCGCATAGTTTTTGTTATCTGAGCAGTCTATTTTTCAAAGATGTGGGGGAACGAAAATCGTTACCCTATCTCTTTCCGAGAAAAGAAATGCACACCTGCTAAATAACAACTACCTCCGTTTGCAGCCTTTGAATTTAGCCGCATAGTCTTTTGTTCTCTTAGCAGTCTATTTTTCAATGATGTGGGGGAATTAAAATCTTTACCTTATCTCTTTCTGAGAAAAGAAATGCATACCTGCTAAATAGCAACTACCTCCGTTTGCAGTCTTTGAATTTAGCCGCATAGTCTTTTGTTCTCTTAGCAGTCTATTTTTCATTGATGCGGGGTAACGTGAGTGGCAACGTGAGTGGCAACGTGAATGGCAACGTGTAAGGGATTCAGATAAATTGTAAAGTAAAATTGATTTGGAAACGCTTCAAAAAAGAATTTATTGATTAGAGCGGACCTCCGCTCAGTTACAACGATGAGGCGAGACTGCTCGCTTGTCGCAACATACACCGCTAGCTTTTGCACCAAGGCCAAGTTAGGGGATTTTGCACAAGGAGATAGGAGTACGCCGAATTAAATTAATATGATATGATATTTCGCTACGTGATACTGATTAAATTGCTACTAAGAATTCTAACTTCTATTATTACTACAATTTTCGGCCAGTCCTGACCATACTTTGTCCTCAAAGTTCACCGCAATTTTTCCACGGTCTTATGTTTGCAGCTTCCCACGTACCTTCGTACGGTTTTTGAGACATCTGATGTTCCTTTACATCTTTAATTACGTATCGATTATTTCTTAAAACGCGACATACCTCATACGGTCCTTTATATTTCGGTATAATTTTATGAGACGTTCCGGGAGTAGTTTCGATATTTTTTATCATAACATAATCTCCTACTTCGTATTTTTTAGCTGGTTTACGCTTTTTATCAAAATATTCCTTATTATATTTTTGGCTTCGCATTATTCTATCCGCCGCTCTTGCACGCATTAATTGCAGATCTCGATCGTTATCGGCAAGGTTTAAATTCAGATATTCTCGTATAGCATCTATAATTTTTCCTTTTTGCTCTACCCCAAACAAAAGTTTACTTGGTGTTTCCCTTGTTGTTTTATGAATAGTATTATTTAATGCAAATTCAATATCCCAAATTATCTTGTACCAATATAACTTTTCATCATTATTTATAAGTTTTCCTATCATAGGTCCTATAACACGATTTACGCGTTCAACTTGTCCATTTGCTTGAGGCGATTGTGTAGCGGTAAGGATATGCCAAATATTATTTTCTTTACAAAATGTTTCAAATTCGCTTGAAGTAAAAGCTGTCCCTCTGTCGGATATTATGATACGCGGTCTACTATAATTACAGAAATGTGTTTGTAGTTGACTTATTACTTCTTGAGTCGCGGTGGTCTTAGTCGGATACAATTTAACAAATTTCGTAAATGCGTCAATAACTACTAACATATATCGCTTAGCTAATCGCTCTTTATCTATCGGACCGTAATGGTCGATATGATATACGTCAAAGGGGGTTTCACTCTTAGGGATACAATGTAAATTTCCTTCCTTTTTTCCGTCGGCAGGAGAATATGCAATGCATTTTAAACAATTTAAAATATAATTCTTAATTTTTTCTTTCATATTTGGAAACCAATAGCTTTTAGATATATTATCATAGGTTTTTTCTACTGCTAAATGTCCCATATGATCGTGATATTTTTGCATTATATGTATCTCCATCGCATGTGGTACATAAAACAATAAATCTTTGTTACGTTTTCTGAATATGATTCCGTTTCGCATTTCAAAGACCGAGTCTTCCGTTTTTTGTAATACATCTTTTAATTCGCATAATTTGGCGTCTCGACTTTGACTAAGAGCAAGGTTTAATTCGAACGGATTATCGGTGATTACCATTATTTCGTGTGGCAATCGACTTAACGCATCTGCATGTCCCATTCGTTTTCCGGGTTTATGCTCGGTTGTATAATCATAATTCATTAATTCTAACACCCATCGACTTATTCGAGGATTTATTTCCTTTTTCTTAATTGCTAAGGCTAACGCGTTACAATCCGTAACTATCTTAAATTTAATTCCATTTAAGTAAACTCTAAATCGTCGCAGGGCATATATTATACATAACATTTCCAATTCAAAACTATGATATTTACTTTCTGCGTCTGTAGTTCGTTTTGAGAAAAAGAAGACTGGATGAAAATATTTGTCTTTACCTTGTTGCATTAATACTGCCCCGAAACCGCTCGTACTCGCGTCGCAGTGTAGCTCTGTTTCGCTATTTGGATTGTATATTGCTAATACAGGTGCCTGTGTTAATTTAATCTTTGATCCCTCGTATGCTTTTAATTCACGCGGTCCGAAGGTAAATGTCACATTTTTACGTAATAATTCGTACAGTGGCTTAGCAATTAACGAGAAGGATTGAATAAATTTTCTAAAATAGGAACATAAAGCGACAAAACTATGTACCTCCTTAATATTACGTGGTACTGGAATTCTTTTTACGGATTCTACTCCTGCCTTAGTTGGTTTTACTCCGGTGCCTGTAATCAAATACCCGACAAATTCTATTTCTGTTTGGAGGAAAATACACTTATCGATTCTTAATTCGAGTTTATTTGCTACAAATAATCTAAACACCTGTCGCAATATATTTAAATGTTGCTCAATTGTTTCCGATATTACTAAAATATCATCCATATAAACTATCACCTTCGATTCTCGAATGAGATTAGACAATATTTGATTAATATAACGCTGAAAACGGGAGGGGGCTACTTTTAAACCAAACGGCATACGCAAAAATTCAAATTGCCCTAACGGCGTTACAAACGCGGTATATTTTACTGAATCTTTAGACATTTTAATGTGGTAAAATCCGTATTTCAAGTCTAACTTTGTAAAGTATTTTTTGTTATACAATGAATCTATCAAATCCTCTATGTTTGGCAATGGATAATTATCCTTAATCAATAGTTTGTTTAATTCGCGAAAATCTACACATAGTCGTATATCTCCTGTTTTTTTACGTACTAACACAACCGGAGATGCATATTCCGATTCGCTTGGGCGTATAATTTTTTTCTCAACTAATGAATCTAATAATACTCGAAGCTCCCTTTTTTCTGCATAAGAAGGCCGGTTTGAAGGAAAGTTAAATGGCTTATTCTCTCGTAATTTTAAACAAAGTTCCGCGTCAATCTTTGGTTTTTCTGGCCTATCGGGTTTTACATATTCATTTTCAAATAGTTTCTTAACGGATACTTGTATTTCGGGACTTATTTTTTGATTAATGTTTATTGTTTTTTTTATATCACAATTTACTTCGTCTATGGATATTTGCAATATTTCCTTTATCACTTCATCTTCTGAAATTTTGCCATCTGACTTTTCTTTTCCAAAAAATTGTATTAGCAGGTCTCGACCGATTACAACTGATGCCTTCATTGAACGTTCTGTAACAACCATTATTATTACATACTTTGCTTCTTTCCGGTTTAACATCACATTTGCTTTTACTTCTCCTTTTATTTGTAGTTTACTATTATTTAATCCGCAATACATATTTTTATCCGACGAAACAGGTCTTACAAATTTTGGTGGCACGAGAGTTTCTTTAATAAAACTTATAGGACTACCGGTATCTAATAACGTATCGAGTTCTAGAGAAATCTTCATATCATTTGCTTTGTCTACAAGTTCATAACTTACTTTTCTATGAAAGTCCTTAATCTCGCTATTAGACACGCTATTAATAATTTCGCTTCTCTCGCCATTTGACATGCCGTCGCTTTCCTCGTCTTCTCTGGTGGTTGACACGCTGTTAACTTCTTTCTTCGGGCGTCCTTTTATCGGGCAGTCCTTGGCTCGGTGACCCATCTGGTAACACTTGAAGCAAGCTCCTCTTTCTCGCTTAGGCATCGGACACTTGTTTGCCATATGACCTTCCGCGTTGCAATTATAGCACCGCACTTCTGTTTTCACATTCACTTCACCACTACTTTTCTTATATGCACCCGTTATTTTGCCTGTTATCTTGGTCGCCCCTTTTTCCATTTTTTGTTGAGTTTTATGTTCTGTAGGCAGCGAGATGTTTTCCATTCCGTGTAGCATTGCTTCTTTATCCACGAATCGCAGCATCATTGCCTGTCGTCTGATGGAGTCATCTGGAATCCCCTCAATGATGTAATCTACCATCTCCTCTTCGCTTATCGGAACCTTATTGGCAAGAATAACTTTCTTGTGATAATACTCGGCAAACGTTTCGCCATAATTCCATTTTTTTTTTTCGAATTCTCTTCGTAGGGTCAACTTCTTTTCCCGCTGATCATACATTATCTCCATACGTCCTAACAGGTCCTGAAGAGTTATAGAAAGGTGCTCCGGTACCGAATGGAACCACTCGATTGCATCTCCTTCTAGTTTTGCTCCTATCAGTAGCTTTGTCATGCCGTCGTCCAGTTGGTACGTTCGCTTTACCAACGTCAACTGCTCTTTCCATTTCTGAAAAGTTCCGTATTTTCCACTGAAGGCCGGTAACAGTTCCTTCAAACTAGTCAAACTAATCTTGTAGGTTGACGCACTGAAGCTTTCGTTTTGCGATACTTGTGTCAAAACGCGTAACTGCTCATTTTCTCTTCGCATAACATCCAATTCTCGAGCCATCAAAGATCGTTCTCTTTTCGCTAACTCATTTTCCCTTCTGAGCATTTCTTCTCTACCAGGTGGATTTTCCTGGTCGTCTGCTGCCCCACTCGGACTCGAGGTTTCACTTCGCTCTTCTTCCGACGCATCTACCTCCGTTGAATCAAGATCTATGATCCATTGTCCTGACGGATCCGCTTCTTGAAGCCTCTTGATTAACTCATTTTTAATGCCTGTTGTAGCCAGGTTTAGCTCACGCAGCTTATCCTTTAATGTCGTAACAGTGAATGTACTAGGATCTCTCATAACGATTCCTTGACTCATACAATTCACAGTTCCAACTCACGCTTTCGCGCACAACTTATTCACTTTGAACTTATTTCGATCTCCTTTTGAGATATTCGAAATCACTTCTCCTCGTTTTTACCTGAGGAATTCGGAGTCTCGATCCCACTTCTGATTTTGTAAGGGATTCAGATAAATTGTAAAGTAAAATTGATTTGGAAACGCTTCAAAAAAGAATTTATTGATTAGAGCGGACCTCCGCTCAGTTACAACGATGAGGCGAGACTGCTCGTTTGTCGCAACATACACCGCTAGCTTTTGCACCAAGGCCAAGTTAGGGGATTTTGCACAAGGAGATAGGAGTACGCCGAATTAAATTAATATGATATGATATTTCGCTACGTGATACTGATTAAATTGCTACTAAGAATTCTAACTTCTATTATTACTACAAACGCGAGTGAGAACGATAATTTTTTTATCAGTATAAAACAATTTGGATCGAGATGAGTTCTTCAACCGTCGAGCGATCAGTTCCTTGCAACCAGGCATCGGTAACTGATCGTCGCCAATTAACAAGTTACAAAAAAAATGTAAGTATCTTTTCTGATATTATTTTTAATATCTTTTCTGATATTATTTTTAATATCTTTTTTTAAAAAAATTTCCGATTAATATAAAATATTTTTTTCAGATGATTTCCAACATCAATATAAGGCAACTTACCCGCTGGCCGCACGAAGTACGCGTGATACGCGTACAATCACCCACGCTATTTTGGGTAAAGTTAACAAACGGAGAGAAGGCTCATTTGGAGATGCTTGAACAATTGACTGCACATATGAGGATTGCAGCAGCCAACCTCATGCTGTTACCACATAAAGTTACAGTGGGAACCCTTGTTGCTATCCGAGAAGGTTTAAAGTGGCAAAGAGGAATCATCGATGATGTTAGTGCTACGTCGATTACGGTACATCTTCGCGACTGGGCTCGCAAAACCTGTAGACTACCTTATGAGTGTTTCCGACTGGACGAACGATTCTGTGAATTAAAGTGGCAAGCGATACCGTGTGTTCTAGACGGAATCTTGCCTCGGCGAGCCCAGATATGGACGGAGCAAGAGATCACACTCGCTAAAATAATCATGGAAAAAGCGCGGGGGTGGATTACCGTCAATGATATTCTCTCTGGCGATGCGGCTCTTGTTTCGTTAATTAGAGTCGGGCAAACAGAAAATGTGGACCCGGTAGATATGTCAACTTTATTCATACACCTGGGTATTGCAAGAAATTTCATCATGTGGATCGATACGCCGGCTGAATGAATTACACCGAAAGGGCCTTAAGTCCGTTCGTATATCCGCTTCTTTAAGCATCATTCATTGTGCATTTACGAACACACATATGGAAGCGGATAGAAACGCAGCACGTGATTTTCAGTCGGTCGCTCGTCAGTCGGTCGCTCGCCAGTCGAGGAGTACACATCTTAAAATTGCTAGTATTGTTTTTATTGCTTCTGTTGTTTTTATTGCTTATGTTGTTTTTATTATTGCTGTTGTCGTTTTTGCTGTTGTCGTTTTTTGCTTGTATTGTTTTTTTGGCTTTTGTTGTTTTTTTGGCAAGACCTGTTTTAAATTAAAACAAAAAAATTTTTTTGCAACATCCTACTTTAAAAATGAGTTGCAGAGATTATTTGATGAAGATCTGCGCCAGGAGTGACTGCAAGATGTTCCACGAGGTCCGGCGGTGTACAAAGTCGGTGTGCCTGTCAGGAACGACGTGCAAATTCGTCCACCTCAACCAGGATGAGGTGGATGAAATTAATCATCATCATGTGCGGCCGATGACGGAAACGGCGTTTTGCGAACTAAAACGCCTAGCGTACCTGTTACGCAAAACGTACCCGCCGGATCAGAGGCCTCACACGTGCACAAAGAATTTACTCGGAGAGTGCATGTGGGAGTGCCTCTCTTGCGAGAATGGAACATTTCCCAGTAAGTTTTTTTTATTTAATTTTTTTTTTTTTTTTTTTTTTTTTTTTTTAATTTTTTAATTTTTTAATTTATATTTTTAAAAATTTACAGAGGATAACACGCCGAGATGCAACTTCTGTCAGGTGCAGCATTTCAAAGGGATCCAGGCCCTAATTTGCGGTCACTCCTTTTGCACACCGTGCATGAAAGTGATACCATTTGCCATGCAGGGCCAAGTGCCCAAACATCTCTGCACGGTGTGCAAACAGTGGAAGGTGCAGATCAATCTATGTAAGTATATTTGAAATAAATTTTAATTATTTAAATACATTTTATTTTATACCCTGTTAATAATTTCTTTTTTTGTTTCAGACACTGACTAAGGACTCCAAAATTAATTTATAAGTTTAGGTTAAGTTAAGTTTAAGTTTTATTTTTATTATTTTCATTTTTGTATATTTTTTCATTTTTCATTTTTATTTTTCTTAATACACCTTTAGTTTATAAGTTTAGGTTAAGTTTTATTTAATATTTTATTTTTATTATTTTTGTATTTGTATTCTTTTTATATATTCATTTTTTATATTTTATATTATATTCATTTTTTGTATATTTTTTCATTTTTCATTTTTATTTTTCTTAATACACCTTTAGTTTATAAGTTTAGGTTAAGTTTTATTTAATATTTTATTTTTATTATTTTTGTATTCTTTTTTATATATTCATTTTTTGTATATTTTTAAGTAATTGTACAAGTTTATTAGTTGTAAGTTTTTTAATAATTAAAAATACATAAGAAATAAAATATGTTTTAATATAATATTTTCTATCTTATTTAATACCAAAAAATTATCATACAAACATAAAAATTCAATTAAATTAAAAATTAAATTAAAAATAATACAAGTATAAAAAAAAACATAATCATAAAAAATACATAAAATTACATTAAAAATTACATTAAAAATTACATTAAAAAATTACATTAAAAATACCTTTAAAATTACATTACATACAATCAACGCAAAAACGACAGAAGCAAAACAACATAAGTAAAACAACATAAGCAAAAAAAAATACAATATACGCAAAAACAACATAAGCTAATGCAACTGCTCATAGCTGGCGACGGATCGGCATACCGGGCACACAACCGTAAGCATAGTGTACGGACGCGGGGGGCCTTGGCACTTTAGGGCACACGTGTAGCAATACACGTGCCCGCAACTGGACGCCCCGAACGTGTCTAACACAATTTCGCCGCAGCACACTATGCATTCCAGTTTTTCGTCGTGCCCGATATGCCGACGTTGGCAGTCCGTCCTGTTGCACCTGCCGGCCTTGTAGTCCCCGCAGATGATGGAATTCTGCAGGGTGCGTCCAACTTCGTAGCGTAATTTCGCTGACGTCAATCCGGTGGCCTCGTAACGAGCCTGCTCCACACTCGTTACATGCAGGAATCTGCATTGCGCGTTTGTGCACTTCTTATTTTGGTAATTGAAACAATACCTGTAAGGGTGCACAAACGCGCAAAAACTGTTCGAGCAGGCTCCTCGCTGGAAGTCGCGGCAGAGCTGTTGTTTTTGAGCTAAAAACATAAAAATACATATTATATCATTTTATAACAGATTAAATTATTTTTCTAAATTGTATTATAAATTCTATTATAATACATACCTGGTTCCCAAAATATGCCATTTTTACTATAAGTACTATAAATACTTTCTTCACTGTCAAAAACTTTCTTCAAAAAAGAGCTCCTGCACCAACGGATGTGAGACTGAGAGTGAGGCATGGTCACATCGTCGTCGTCGTCGTCGTCGTCGTCGTCGTTGTCGTCGTTCTCATCAATAAACAAAGAAAATAGACGCCGGGCCAACGAAAACGAAACGTGATACAAAAGATTCCAGACGCCAAAGATTTTTGTCGCATAGGCGTGTAGAAAGAATCGTCCATATCTAACGAAGGCATCTTGAAACGATTACTAGAAAAGCATGAACGACACTTGACCAAGAGAAAACGCAAAAAGATTTTTACAACGTTTGAAGCCCATACAAACGCAAAAGATTTTTTGACCACACGGGTATATAGAAAAGAATCTAGCGATAGCATGTTACGCATCTGCAAACGATAACTAAAGAATGCGAGTGAGAGCGTGAAAGGGTGTGAGCGAGAGCGCGAATGGCACTTGAACGAGAAAATACAATTTTATATTTTAACGATATTATCTTATACAATCGATATAATGCGAGCAACGATGACGACGACAACGACGACGATGATGATGATTGCAATGAAAACGTCGGTGACGTTGGCTTTACGCAAAATTGTCCTTCTGTAATATTAAAATTTTACAGCTACTATTCGTACGAATAAAAATATTTTTATTTTATTTATCTTTATACTTACCCATTTACGGATTACATGAATCGCACAGCTCTTCGATGATTGTCTTGGGCAAGGAATCAATACCACATGAGCGATTGATAAACACGACATGAGCGATTGATAAACACGACATTAGCGAACCTATTAAAATTTTTTCTTATCGTAAGAATAATAAGAAGAGGAAAATACACTCGAGCCGACAGTTGTGCATCCTCATAGTGTCAACTTTTGTTTAATATTATATTTCAAAGCGGCATACTACGCATGAAAACTACGAGTCGTAGTCGATGGTGACAAACGCGTGAACGAGAACGAGAGGGAACGATAGGCGGCGCGAACAAGTGCGAGCGAAAGGCAACGATGGGCGCGCGATCCTTTGCGATCCGCCGCCCGCCGCTCGCCGCCGACGCCTTGACTAAGACTCGCGTGAAAAATGGGTAATATATTTTAAACGCATATTCATAAAATAAATATATAATTTTGTAATCGGCACGTATCATTTTTAATCGCTTCTATTCCATCCTTCATTTTATTATAATTGTGAGTCCGCCCTCGTTCGTATGCAACATACGTATCTGAGTGAGAGAGAAACCAGATAATAAGGAGGAGCGATTAGCCGGGGGTGTACGTGCAGCGTCACCCGCATTCGAATCGTATGAGCGTGTACTAAATTGTTTATAAACAATAGGCGGCGCGAACGGGTGCGAGCGAGTCGTAGTCGATGGTGACGAACGCGTGAACGAGAGCGAGCGAGAGGGAACGATAGGCGGCGCGAACGGGTGCGAGCGAGTCGTAGTCGATGGTGACGAACGCGTGAACGAGAGCGAGCGAGAGGGAACGATAGGCGGCGCGAACGGGTGCGAGCGAGACGGAACGATGGGCGCGCGATCCTTTGCGATCCGCCGCCGCCCCGCCGCTCGCCGCCGCCGACGCCATGACTAAGACTCGCGTGATCACCCCCAACACCCACCCCCACCCCTTTACCCCTGTAAAAATAAGACACCCCCCCTCCCTTTTGAAAAAATGCCAACCCTTTGAAATTCGCGATGCCGCAGGAAAATACCGCGGCGCGATAACGCACTTATTTATTTTTAAAAAATATCAAATTACGTAATTAAAATATCATATTACGTAATTAAAATATCAAATTTCATAACTTTTATGTTATTGTTATATTTATAAACAATCGATTCCGAGAATCGCAGACAAAGGAGCGATTCCTGGAAAAACACCCCTCCCCGCGTGACGTCATTACCCCTCGCCCTAGGTCACACGGACACACTAACACGAATTGGTCCAGAACCGGCCTATACCCATCTACTTGCCTATAAAGGACACAGATGGCACGGAATTTGTCGTCAAAGTTTGACTCTGTTTTGTGCCAAATTGCTAACAGTTTGCTACCAAATTGTTAACTGGGTATATATATATATATTTTAAGTATTTAATTAAAGCATTTCCTATTTTACATATAAAATAAATTTTATATAATAATAATAATTATTATTTTGGAAGGGAAAGGAAGTTGAAGAAGTAAAGAAGTTTAGATATCTTGGTTATACGGTCACGAGAAATGGAGACCAGAGGGAACATGAGAGAGAAAGAGTTAAGAAGGCAGCAAAGGTAATGAGACAAGTCTGGGGCTTGGGGAGGAGTAAATTTGGAAAAAATTGGAGTAAAAGGATATGGTTGTTTGATAAACTAGTATGGTCTGTGGCAAATTATGGGGTAGAAATATGGGGGTGGAGGGAAAGGGAGGAAGTGGAGAGCCTGCAGGACAGGTACTTAAGGTGGCTGTTGGGTGTGAAAAGGCAAGTACCGGGATATATGATAAGAGAAGAAGTACAAAGAGAAAAGTTAAGAGGTAAAGCTGGAATGAGAGCATGGAAATATGAGATGAGACTGGACGAAGGAAGAGGAGGAGAATTAGCAAGGTGGTGTTGGAAGGAAATTAAAGAAAAAGCAAGGGAGGAAAAGGCAATAGGAAGATGGGAAAAGGAAAGAGAAGAATATTATAAAAAAATGGATTGGTCGATAAAGGAAGTGGAGGAAAAGAGAATAAAGGGGGAGATGAGGGGGAAAGTATTAATTGAAAAAAACAAAGAGATACAAAGAAAAGAGATTAAAGAAAAAATAATAGAATCAAGATTCAATAAGTTTTATAAAAGAATTAAGAAAGAAGGGGTGCCAGAGTATTTGAAAAAGAGATGGAAGGAAGAGAGATGGATGAGAATGGCAAGATTCAGATTAGGAAATGAAATGAAGGGATATAGATACTGGGAAAGTGAAGAAGGAAGAAAATGCAGAATATGCGAAGAAAAGGAAGAAACATGGGAACATGTATGGACAGAATGTGTAGATTGGGGAGAGAGGCGAAATTGGGAGGAAGTAGTAGAAAAAATTTTGGGAGAGGAAGAAAAGGGAGAAGTATGGTTGGGAATATTGGAAAGAACCAGGGAAGGGATGGGTATGAATAAAAGTATAAATAGATAAAAAAAAAAAATTGTTGTTAAAATAAAATATAGAAAAAGGTAAAATAAAAAAGCATCGGAAGCGAGGGTCCAAGATGAATGAATGAGAAAAGTATGGCATGGTTTGTAGGTGTGGGTGAACGTGATCTCTCTCGCTCTCTCTCTCTCTCTCTCGTGCATTTTTGGCGTAGTTTTAAGAAAAGCGTGCGAAAAGGCGAAAAAAGGCGTTATTTTTTGTAAGTTTTGTAGGTAAAGGAAGAAGAAGAAGGCGTGAAGAAAGAAGAGAAAATGTAAAAAGAAGACAAGAAAATTGTAAAATGTAAATTGAAAATAGTTGCATGAGTCTAGAGATGGTTAAGAGTAAAATAAGCGGCATAAAGAATGTAAAGAAAGTAGAATGGAAGGAAAGGTTTTGGGCATAAAGTGTAAAGGGAATAAGGAATAATATAAGACAAATGGAAAATGGAATGTATGGGTGTGAAAGTAATTATTGAAAAAGTAAAGTGTAGTAGAGTAAAGTAATGTAGTAATAGATGTAGAAGTAGAAAATGTAAATTTGTAAATGAAATGACTGAAAACGAAAAGTCAAGTGTACTCCAAATAATGAAAATAAACACTCTTATATATAATAATAATTATTATTGTTAGAAGTTGTTAAACTTGTTAATTGTTCTCTATTGTTTCTATTACAGGATAGCGAGGATAAGACCAGGGTTGCTATTTATCAACTAATAATAAGATGGTAAAAATTGCATGCTTTAGTATATCTATATATATATAGAATAAAAGTTTAAAAACTCATAAAAGCTAAATTAATAGGAATTAAGAAAAGTTGTTTTACAGGAATTAATGATTCATTAAGGTCTTTAATTTCTATTATAAAATTTGGAGAAAAGCAATTGTTAATTTAGAATTGTTTATAACAATTTATTAATTTGATTATTAATATAAGATTTTTAATTACTCAGTTGTGCGTTATGGCGACAAGTCTTCGTTCCGTTCGTAGTTAATTATTAGGAGCATTAGTTTAGAAAATGTTGGTGTTACTATTTTGTGTCATTTTGTGTTGGTCTCTGATTTTGAGCAGGGGTCATAAGTCGAAAACTAAAAGAGATAAAAAGAAAATGTTTAATAGTTTTTTAAATGAGAGCTCAAATGTGACAAGATACACGTAACAGAATTTTGAATAATTGGACAGTGTTTTATTTGTTTATAACAATTTGGATAATTAACTAATTAAGAAAATTTATTTATAGAATTATTTTTATTTCTTCATTCAATCTCTTTATAAATAAATTAATAGTTTATTAATATTTTATAATTTAAAAGGTTTTTAATTAACTTTTGTATCTCTTGTTTTTCAGTAAAGATATTCCGGTTCTTCAAACTATCCGGGTTTGTAAAATTTCTATATCTCGGAATCTATAAGGAGTAAAAGAAAGTATAATATATGGATTTGGGATAATTTTGCAAATGCCGAAGGATGCACGGTACAGAATTTGAAAATATTGTACTTGTTTAATTTGTTTATAATAAATTTAATAATTAATTAATAAAGAATAACTTTTATAAAAGTTAATTTGTATATTTATTTACTCCTTATACAAATATAATTATAAGTCCTTGAAATTTTGTAAATAAAAGAAGTTCTTCCTATACGTGTGTTGTAATGTATGTATGTGTGGGTAAGAGTAAAAGTTTAAAAATTCATAGCTGCTAAACTAATAAAGATTAAGAAAAGATATTTAATATACGTTAATAATTCATAGGGAAGTATGATTTAGCGTTATAAAATTTGGGTGTTAATGGCTATTAATTTTAATTTATTAATAACAATATACTATTAATGCCCACAAAGGTATAAGTCTATATAGATTTTTAAATAGGGAATTATAAGGGTTCTTCACATCTAAGAGGATAAAGCTTGATCTTTAATGGTTTAATAATTATTAAGGATTTTATGTGAGAAATGTATCAGGAGAACATGAGTGTGTAACTTTAAAAATTTATAAGTCCAAAACTAAGACAAATTAAGAAACGGTTTATAAGGGTTTGTTATTAGTTATTTAGGGCTTTTTAAAATGTATATAACAAAAATTATAAATTATTAAATTATTAATTTTATGTTGATCGATCGAGAGTTTAAGTTCTATAAGAGAGCTCGCGCGGCTAAGTCCATCGTATAGTCTGTGCGGCTAAGTCCATTGTTCATTTTTGCGGCTAAGTCCAACTCAAAATTCATACTTAGTAATTTTTATAGATGAAAAGACGAGAGTACGCGCGGCTAAGTTTATATACGTACAAGAGTATACAGGGTGTTTGATTTAAGGTGTCATGCCCGAAAAATTTAGATAGTGTTGAACATTCGGCTGCCGCGTGCGGCCTCGCGTGCAAGGCGTTGACGAGCCGACGCGTGCTCGTTATTTTTGGGCACAAACAGCTGATCGCGACGCGCTGTCAGGCCCCTAGCGCGTGACACGGTGTGTCGGGCGTTGCGTCGTGTTGTGATCCAGCGGCGTGTTGTGCTGGATCGCTATCGCGCGATCGTTTTTTGACCAATGCCGAGGCTTAGCGATCGTTTTTGCCTTTTTTGGGCATTGCCTCGAATTTGCGAGCGTTTTCTAGGAAGGAATGCCCGGGAACTCCAGTAGCGAAAAAGGCCGTTGAACAAGCGTGTCGGAGCCGCGAGAGCTCCGAGTTCAACAAAAGAGCGATAATTGCGGCACCGTGCGAGTGCATCGCGAGACTGCGAATCTCCGAAGTGCAGTTTTAGCCGTGCTGGCGAAACTACAAGACCTTGTAAATAGTGTAAATAAGTTTTAATTAAAGTGTGTTTTTTTGTGTATTTTCCTGCCTTGCCTCATTAAACTCACGCGAAGTACTCTTACAAAACATTTTGGTCCTTCGAGCCGGATACTAGCCGTGGGCGATTTAAGTGCCATGGCGACGAAGGAAGATGGAAGTACCACCCAGACGCCGGGGAAGCGGGCGGTCGTTGTGAGCCCGGAGTTGGAGGCCCTGCTGCGCGGGCAGCAGGAGCTACATGGCCGAATTGCGCGAGCGGTGGAAAATTTGAAGAAGATGGGAGCGAGTAAAATTACCGCGGGGGCTATCGACAGTAAGTTGAAGCTCCTCGACAATTACTGGGCGAAATTTGAGAGCGCTCATGAGGCCTTGAGGAATGATCACTGGCCGAGCATGATCGAATGCGATTACACTCGTAACGATTTTTTCGGGTTGGTCAAGGAGGCCTACGTAGACCAACGCGCCGCCCTGTTGGAGGCGCGTGAGGAAATCAAGCGGGATAGCGAGAGAAGCGAGATGTCCTCGGTGGTGCAGGGGTCCCAGAGCAAGAGGAAGCTGCCCCAACTGCAATTGCCGTCGTTCGCTGGCCGGTTCGAGGACTGGCCGAATTTCAAGGACAGATTTGAATCCGTCATCGCGCAGGATGCCTCGCTGTCAAACGTTGACAAGTTACATTACTTGCGGAGCTGCCTGAAGGGAGACGCTGAGCAGCTTGTAAAAAATATCGCAACCACCGGAGAAAATTACAGCCGCGTCTGGAAGTTTCTCTCTGACAACTACGCGAACAAACGGCTCCTACTACGCTCTGTCTTCGCCAATTTTCTGGCTTTGCCGAAATTGAAAAACGAGTCGGCGGCAGACCTTCGGCGCTTGTACCACGGCATGCTGCAGACCGTGGGTTCGCTGGAGGGCATCGGGCGACCCATCGTGGATTGCGATTTGTTTCTGCACATCGTGGTCGAGGCGCTCGACGCTAAATCGCGACGTGAATGGGAGACGGCGGAGGGCAACTCTGTGGAGCCGTCTTCTTACGACAGACTGAAGGAATTTCTGGAGCGGCGGTTGCGGGCCCTTGACGCGTTGCAGGTCAGCGGAGTGGAGCGCGGCGGTGCGGCGGGGAAGACAGGAGCGGGCGCGCGGGTCGCACGATTACTTCTCGTGTGCGACAAACCGCGCCCTTCGCACTGCTCCTTGTGTCAGGGCGCTCACTATGTTCTTTCGTGCAAGGAGTTCCAGAAGAGAACACCGAGAGAACGACGCGAATTGGCGCGAAAAAATGACTTGTGCACGAACTGTTTCGGGAGGCATCGATTGGACGCGTGTCCGTCGACGAAGACGTGCGTGACGTGTCACCGGCGGCACCATAGCTCGATCCACGAGGTGTTTGCGGCTGAGGAGGCGAGAGGGAGTGAAGGAGCAACCGCCTTGCACCTTCAAGAGGAGCGTACGGAGAGACCCGTGGTGCTGCTGGCCACCGCTAGAATTGTCGCCATGGACGTCCATGGCTCGCCGGTTGTGACGCGTGCCTTAATCGACCCGGGGTCAGAGATCTCGTTGATTTCTGAGTCTCTCGCGCAGCGGTTGAGACTGCCTCGGACAGCGGCTTCTACGGTCGTGTACGGGGTGGGCGGTCGAAGGTCGGGGGCCGCGCGCGGTCGGATTTCGGTGAACATTGCCCCTCACTTCTCGCCCTTGGAACCGTTCCGGATTTCCGCTTTGATCTTGCCGCGAGTGTCGGGATCCGGCGGCGGTCTCGCGCGAGTCGCGGACAATTGGCCTCACGTGCGCGGACTGAGGCTGGCCGATCCTGACTTCGATGTCTGTCAAACGGTGGAGGTGCTTCTGGGAGCGGAGGTCTACGCGAACATTGTGCGTGAGGGCCTGCGGAGAGGAGGGCCGGGCGTCCCTGTGGCAGTGAATACCACGCTGGGATGGATTCTGGCGGGGGCGGTGCGCGACTCCTCGAGCGGTCTCGGGGGCTCGGTGTTCACATGCTCGACGGACGACGACCTCGGATCACTGGTCGCCCGATTTTGGCAGCAGGAGGAACCCGCGCGCGGTCCTCCCCCGATGTCGGCGGAAGAAAAAAGGTGCAAGGCGCATTTCGTTCGGACGCACTCGCGAACGACCTCTGGACGTTACGTGGTGCGCCTCCCGGTGCGCGAGCCGCTGCCGAATCTCGAGGACTCCGAGCGCGTAGCGCGACGAACACTTGCCGGGGTGGAACGTCGCCTTGCCGGGGACGGACGGCTTTGTGAACTGTACTCGGACTTCATGAAAAAGTTCCTAACGCTGGGCCACATGGCGCCCGTGCCGAGTGCCTCCGGACAGGGCGGAGGAAGGGTGTGCTACCTGCCCCACCATAGAGTGATGAAGGGGGAAGGTCCGGCGGCTAAAATCCGAGTCGTCTTTAACGGCTCGGCGCGGATTTCAAGTGGAGTGACGTTGAACGAGTCGCTTCGATGTGGACCGAATTTACTACCGGCACTCGCGGACATCTTAACGCGATGGAGACGTTACAAGTTTGCCGCAACAACGGACGTGGCCAAGATGTATCGGCAGGTGCTGATTCACGAGGATGACCACGATCTGCAGCGCGTGCTATGGAGGGGGAACCCGGGTGAGCCGGTGCAGGCGTTCCGACTCAGGACCGTGACTTACGGACTTGCCTGTGCCCCGTTCTTGGCCGTCCGGGCAATGAGGCAGCTGGCCATCGACGAGGGAGCCCGTTTCCCGCAGGGCGCGGACGCGTTGCTTCGGGAGACGTACGTCGACGACATCCTGACCGGGGCGGATGGCTTGGCCGCGGCACGAGAGAGACTGCGCGAGCTAACCGCGATTTGCGAGGCGGGCGGCTTCCCGCTTAGGAAGTGGGCAGCGAGCGATGGGAAACTCCTGGATACCATCCCAATGGAGCATCGCCTGGATGGAGCCGTAGAATGGAACCCGGAGGATACGCTGTCGGCGCTGGGACTGCGCTGGCAGCCGCTACGCGATATTTTCCGATTTCGAGTGCCGAGGTCGGACACTCGATCTCCTACTAAGCGGCGGGTTCTTTCGGAATCCGCTTGGCTGTACGATCCGCTGGGCTGGCTTGCTCCGGTGACTGTGAGTGCCAAGCTCATGATTCAGACCTTGTGGCTTCGAGGAGTGGCGTGGGATGACTCCTTGGACGCGGGGGATGCCGCCGCTTGGATGGCGTTCCGCTCTGAATTGCCGCTGTTGGAGGCGGTGGAACTGCCTCGGTGGCTGTGGACGTCGGCCTCGCGTCCCTCGGTCCGGCTGCACGGATTCTCAGATGCTTTCGAGAGGGCTTACGCTGCGGTGGTCTACCTGCAGGTGGACGAGGGGGAGGAGAATTCAGGCGGCCGAGTCGCCTTGCTTGGCGCCAAGACTCGGGTGGCGCCGCTGCGCAGGGTGTCTCTCCCCCGCCTGGAATTATGCGGAGCGGCCTTGCTGGTGGAGGTAGTGGAGCATTTCAGGGCTCTTCTTGATCTTCCGACGAGTGCCGTGCACCAGTGGACCGACTCGACGGTGGCCTTGGCGTGGATACGGGGACACCCCGCGAAATGGACCACTTATGTGGCGAACAGAGTCGCCGAAATTCAGCGCACATTTCCTGGCGATCATTGGCGGCATCTTCGTGGTGTCGACAACCCCGCTGATTGCGCTTCTCGCGGAGTGCGGCCTCGGGAACTGGTGGAGCATCCGTTGTGGTGGACTGGCCCCCCGTGGCTGCGGGCTGGAGCACCCCCTTACGAGGAGAAGCAGACCATGATGACGGGAATGGAGCTGGAGGAGACGGCGAGAGAGCGGCGTGCGGGGACGGCGTTAACAGCGGCGGTGGTGGAGGAGAGCGAGATTCTCCTTCGATTTTCGAGGCTCAACAATTTGCTTCGATTCACCGCTCGCTGCCTGCGTTGGCGACGCAGAGCGAGCGGTGGCATTGTCGTTTTAGGAACCCTGACGTCCGGTGAGCTGGAGGACGCCGAGACCCTGTGGACGCGAACGGTTCAAGGCATGTGGTTTGCGGAGGAGGTGGAGGACATCCGGGCTGGCACTCCTTTGCCGCGGCGCAGTGGCCTGCTTCGGCTGACACCGTTCCTGGACGAGAGGGGCGTGCTGAGGGTCGGCGGGAGAGTGAGGCACGCGCTGGTGCCTCTGGACCAGCGGCACCCTGTCATCTTGCCACGGGACTCCGACTGGACGAGACTCCTGGTGGATGCTTGCCACCAGCGCGTGTTGCACGGGGGAGTGCAACTCACCTTGGCCGTGCTGCGACAGCGCTACTGGGTGCTGTGCGGGCGCTCAGTGGTCAAACGACTGATACACGGCTGCGTGCGGTGTGCGAGATGGCGGGCGGCACACCCGCAGCCTCTTATGGGCGATCTTCCGCGGGAGAGAGTGCGTCCGTCGCGGCCCTTCCTTCATACGGGCATTGATTACGCGGGTCCCGTCTGGATGCGATGTTCGCGAGGGCGCGGCCAGAAATCATTTCGCGGGTTTCTGGCGATTTTTGTATGTTTCGCGACTAAAGCCGTGCACCTGGAGGCCGTTTTCGATTATTCTGCCGACGCCTTCCTGGCAGCGTACCGACGCTTCGTGTCTCGGCGCGGATTGTGTGCGACAATGTGGAGCGATCGGGGCACCACTTTCGTCGGAGCGGACGCTCAGCTGCGCGCCTTTCTGCGGAGAATAGAACGCGAGAGCCCGTGGACGGACCGACTCGCGAATGACGGAGTGGCGTGGAGGTTCAATCCGCCCGGGGTCCCTCACTTCGGCGGCCTGTAGGAGGCTGCAGTGCGCTCCACGAAGCATCATCTGAGGAGGGTGCTTGGCGAAACTTCCCTCACGTTTGAGGAGCTTACCACCTTGCTCGCGCAGGTGGAGGCATGCCTCAACTCGCGCCCGTTGGCGCCGCTTTCGGACGATCCGGACGACGTTGAGGCCCTGACGCCGGGCCATTTTTTGATTGGAGCGGCGCTGAATTCCGTTCCCGAGGCTCAACTGGACGGCGTGCCGGAGGCCGACTTGACGAGATGGCAGGTGCTGCAACGGATGCGGGACCATTTTTGGAGACGGTGGGCGACAGAGGTTCTCCAGACCATGGCAGCGCGCCCCAAGTGGTCACGGCGGGCGGAGAACATTCGCGTGGGCACCCTGTGCCTCATCAGCGGAGAAAACACGCCACCAACGCGGTGGCCGCTCGCGCGCGTTGTGGATGTTCACCCCGGGGCGGACGGGCAGGTGCGCGTGGTGTCCGTGCGGACCGCGACATCGATTTTCAGACGCCCGGTCGTGAAAATCGTACCGTTGTTCGCGACCAGTTGTGCGGGCGAGGTGGTAAAGGGCAAGGAGGCAACGCGCGAGGAAACGGATCCCGTAGAATTAGCGTGCACTTAAATGTGCATCGAAATCAATCGGCAGAACGACTGCCGAAGCGGGCGGCATGTTGAACATTCGGCTGCCGCGTGCGGCCTCGCGTGCAAGGCGTTGACGAGCCGACGCGTGCTCGTTATTTTTGGGCACAAACAGCTGATCGCGACGCGCTGTCAGGCCCCTAGCGCGTGACACGGTGTGTCGGGCGTTGCGTCGTGTTGTGATCCAGCGGCGTGTTGTGCTGGATCGCTATCGCGCGATCGTTTTTTGACCAATGCCGAGGCTTAGTGATCATTTTTGCCTTTTTTGGGGCATTGCCTCGAATTCGCGAGCGTTTTCTAGGAAGGAATGCCCGGGAACTCCAGTAGCGAAAAAGGCCGTTAAACAAGCGTGTCGGAGCCGCGAGAGCTCCGAGTTTAACGAAAGAGCGATAATTGCGGCACCGTGCGAGTGCATCGCGAGACCGCGAATCTCCGAAGTGCAGTTTTAGCCGTGCTGGCGAAACTACAAGACCTTGTAAATAGTGTAAATAAGTTTTAATTAAAGTGTGTTTTTTTGTGTATTTTCCTGCCTTGCCTCATTAAACTCACGCGAAGTACTCTTACAAAACAGATAGAGAATTAAATTTTAAGAAAAAAAGTCCTGTACAATTTTTTAAAATTCTTTACCGTTTTTGAGAAAAAAATTAAAATATGTTAGCGTAAGAGTGACAAGGAGGACACGCGGACTGAGCGCGACAGACGACGGCTAGTATTTTTAAGAATGATAGTAAACCGATCGGCGATAAGAGAGTCGTGGCGAGTCTTCGCGACGAAGACAAACAAACGCGTTCGCACGATCAATATCATTCACACTGATACTTTAAGGTCGCATCTTATTTATTGTTCACAACGTTTTCAGTAATTGAACGTAAAATAAAAATATTGCAAACGACGTTAAGCCTAACGCACTTTTAATGAGAAGGAAATAATGTGCTATCATTTCCTCACCACCTTGCAGTAGATAGCATGGTGCGTTTTTTTTATAGTGGTATCCCCGGTAGGCCTAATCCACTTTTAGCGCTTAATGTAAAAGTTGTTCGAAGTGCCCTTCCCTCTGCTGTAAGCAGAGTTCGGCCCTTCAAACAACATCACGCGTCGCACGGTGCACCATTTCCGGCGAAATAGTCGCAAACGCCGCAACGATAGCTTCGCGTACGTCTTTTACAGTTCTATTTCGTTGGGGTTCTACTAGATTTTTAATATGACCCCATAAAAAAAATCTAGTACGGTCAAATCTGGTGACCGTGCCGACCAGGACATTGGGCCACCACGACCCATCCATCTGTCGCCAAAATGCGCATCCAAAACTTCGCGCACTGCCAGGCAAGAATGAGCCGGTGCTCTGTTGTGCTGATAAATTATTCGCCTTCTTGTTTCCAGAGGCACGTCTTCTAATAATCCCGGTAACACATTTTCTAAAAAATACTGGTAATTTTCTCCGGTTAATCGCGGAGGAAGGAAATGTGGACCAATCTGAAATGAATAAAAGAAAATATGCGTTACAAAATGTTTAATGAAATAATCTGTTATCTGTTTATACTTACCACTTGATTACCGAGGACTCCCGCCCTTACATTCACGGTCCATCGATACTGGAATGCTCCTTGTCGTACCATATGCGGATTTTCGTCCGACCAATACAAGTGGTTTCTCGAATTAAAAACACCGTTCGGTGTAAATGTAGACTCGTCGGTCCATAAAATAATATCGGGAAACGATGCGTTTCGCCGACATTTTGCAAAAAACTCTGTAAAATAAATAATTTTTTTAACAATTATTATTCTCTTTAAAATTAAAACAAATAAAAATTATTAATAAAAATACCTTCGCAAAACCGGAGCCGTGATCCAAAATCCCTCGGTAAAAGCTGCTGTACTCGTTAATCGTGGTACGGGTGTAGCATATTTTCTTGAAGAGTATTGTGCACCGTGTATGTTGATAAATTAAGATGATGTGCCGCACGACGTAAACTCATTCTCGGCTGATCAGAGAATAAGTCGAGCACTCGTTCTTCATCTTGCACTTGATGTCGCGCAGGTGCATTATTTTGATTATGCACGAGACATCCCGTCTCGCGTAATCTCTGCACTACGCGGAAAATTGTCCGGTTGCACGGATAGTGTGCTCGCCCAGGAAACCGTTCTATGTACAGTTCGGCAGCACGAGTGGCGTTTTCATCGGCTAGCCCATAGGCTATTATCATATCTGTATATTCTTGTGGAGTATAACTTGCCATTTTAACAGATTGTCACACCGCGAATACTGGATGACTAGTGACTGCTTTAGAAAATTTTGTTATCACGATTCTTGACAAAAACAATTGTACGTAGATTTTTTGATTGGTTTTTTATCTACGTGTAAATTTTTCCAAGTGGTAAGTATAAACAAATAACAGATTATTTCATTAAACATTTTGTAACGCAAATTTTCTTTTATTCAATTCAAATCGGTCCACATTTCCTTCCTCCGCGATTAACCGGAAAAAGTTACCAGCATTTTATAGAAAATGTGTTAAAGGGATTATTAGAAGACGTTATCTAGATCTTAGTGGTGACAGAGTGTTTTTACAAAATAATCCTGTCGAGGTATTTATAGAAAGTTTGACAACTATTTAATTCACTTTGATAAATGTGTCCGCGACAATTTCGTGTAGAAATACCAACTCGTGAGATTCCAGAGGATTTAACTAATATAATTCGTGATTAATTTGCTCAAGCACGATGCGAAATTAAATATCATTATTTTGAGCAGAAAAATACACGTTTTGTTTTTTGTGAACCATGCATGCGTGAATCCGAACATCCTACTACTAAATTCTTTCACGTACAATCACATCAGATACTTATTGGGTTAAATTACGGTGAATATAATTGTAGCAATTGCGGTGATTTAATTGTTGAATCTCGCGAAATTCGGCAGTGTTCATTGTGCAAAGAAGCTATTCTGATATTTCTATCTTATCTTGAGCAAAATTTAGACGAACAGCCTTATTTAGAGAACAAACCAACAATAATTATTATTGACCATCAAAGAAGTTCCATGAAATAAATCCAATTTTTACTCGGTCAAACTATCGCGATCTCATAATTGCCTAGGCCCGTGGTCCGAATCCGTCTTAGACGCCCGCGACTACCGGGACGTAACATAATTTTGGTGACAGCGGCGAGATCCGGTAAATTGACCCGCGTAAATAATTAATCCAATTTGTTTAAATTACCGCGACAAAATGCTTTCTGTTATAGAGACTCGAAGTAAAGCGGCGGGAGCAAGTAAACCGTTGTCTGAAAAATAATTAGAAGCAACGCGTAAAAAACTCGCGACTGAAAGTGTTGAGCTTGACATGCTTCGCATATCAATAAAATCTCAGCAGAAAAGAGTAGCCTCCGAAAGTGCAGAGTTAGAAAGACAACGTATAGCTTTTGAAAAAGAAAGAGACGATCATATTCGCGAAATTAACACTTATCGCGAAGAATTAGCCATGAAAGATGCGGAATTGCATAAATGGGAAAAACAGCAGTCACTTCAAGATACAGATTGTACTCAAACGCACGGACAAACGCAAGAAACAACGCATAATTTAGGAGACCCGCGACTCGATACAGCTCCGCAATATCCCCTTTCGTTTGCAAAATTCGATATCCACTACAGTAATTGCGACGCAAATTTTGATTTCAACCCTGCGCCAAAAGTTTCCTTTCGCGAAGCTACTGAAGGCGTGTCCGCGTTTGACGGATATAATATTCCATTGTCTCAGTTTACCCGTGCGTGTAGAAGGGCTAAAGAAATTGTGCCTACATCGTCGGAGAAAAACTTGACAAAACTTCTTATTAACAAATTACGGGGACGCGTGTATTACGCGGTTGAGGATGAGCCCTGCGATACAATCACTCAACTAATCGATTTATTAAACGACGCTTTCGGTCAACCTAAAACAATTGATCAGTACCGTGGCGAGCTGAGAACGGTGTATTTAAAACAGCACGAGCATGTTCTTGATTACATAAGTAGAGTAAAAGATTTGCGTACAGCGATATTAGATGCCGAGCGTAGAAAACACGGATTGCTCGATGCACGACTATCAGCGGAAATCGATAGTTTAACAGCGCGATAATTTTGCGACGGGCTACCTCTAGAATACCGACTTCAACTTACCGCGGAAATGTATAACCTCCCTGCGGAAGCTTTCGCGCGCGTAAAAGCGATTGCCAAGCGGCAGGAATTAGATAAGCAGCGTTTTGAAAACCGCGCTAGAAATGATCGCAAACACTACAGGCGTGAACAGCCAGTACACCCTATTAGTCGGCCTTCAGCACATGTGACTCCGAGAAGTTATAATAACTCTTCCAACAATCCACCGTCTCGATGGAATAATTTAAATCAACGGATCAAAAGAAACCAACCGGATCGAGCCAATAATCTAACTAGACTACGAGAAAACATACCGGTTCGGCGAGAATCACCCGCGATTGAAGAAAAAACATGTCGTTATTGCAAAAATCGAGGGTATACAATCGAGAAAAGTCGTAAAAGACAATTTAATAACGCTCAATGTATTCAGCCGAGAAACGGGAACAGTCCGACGGATCGACCGGACGCGACCCGATCGGACAACCACAGAAATACGCGCCCGATCAACGCAATTTCGACCGCGGAAGAGGAGAAAAACCTACCGAGCGAAGAACAAAAATCGCCATCCTAAATTTAAAAGAATTCTTGCACGCACCGACCACGGTAATGTAGGAGCCAAAAATAATTATATTCGCCTAGCGATATTTTCATCGAGCGACCGTTGCCGTTTCGAATAACAGCGGGTCAATGTATTGTGAGGCACACCGAAAATATAAATACAGGTGTTGTCTGAGAAAGCGGCAGTCTTTTCGAAGAAACCGTCGACAATAAATATCGAGACGATACGCGCGATTCCGACAGCGATAACTGTACTATCCACTTATATTAAAACTTGACCACGGCTTTCGCCAAGAATCTTTCTTTTATTTAATTTGATAATTCCATCCTACAAATTTTGGGGGCTCACTCCGGGATCGGCGAAAGACTCGTGGATAATAAGTGAGTGCATAAAGACGAATAAAGACGACACAAAAAAAAAAAAACGCGGAAAGACGAATAAAGACGAATAAAGACGACAAGAAAAAAAAAAACGCGGAAAGACGAATAAAGACGAATAGACGAGGAAAGACAATTAAAGACGAGGAATACGTAGAAAACGGTAAAGAAATTTTAATTATTGAGACGAGAAGTGTCGCGCAAGGTCGGGATCGCGTTTGTGTGTGTGGTGACGGTTAAAGGACGAGAAGATAAGGCTCACGCGATAAATAAAAGGAAAAGAGACGGAAAATATGAATAGTCCGGCAATAAGAGACCCTAAGTCTTTCACTGTGGTCCGGCTCAAGGACGCGTGTAGACGGAGAGGATTGACCACCGCGGGTAACAAGAACGAGCTGGTCCAGCGGCTTCGCCGGGCGGACCCGAATGATGCCTGGGTTGAAGAGATGGCCCAGGAGATGGACCACTACGTGACGGAGCACGAGGTGACCGCCGAGGAAGAGCCGCCGCGGAGGAGCGAGGGTGAGCGCGGAGGGACGTTCGCCGAAGACAATGACGATGACGAGCGCGACGGATCACACCGCCTGGAGGTGAACGGTGACGGATTCGAGCGTGACAGAGAAATAAATATATTGCGAATGGAAAGAGATTTAATGAGAAAGGAACTCGAGCTGACCAAGCGTGAAGCGGAGTTGCTGCGGCGCTCTCGGGACGGTCCCGAGCCCTGCAGACGACGAACATTGTTCGGGACACCGGAGCGGGGTTCGCCAATGAGTGTGGAGGCGGCTCCTCGCCCGGTGATATCTAAGAAAATCAGTGTGACCGCCGTTGCTGACCTGTTGAGCAACTA
This sequence comes from Cardiocondyla obscurior, assembly GCF_019399895.1. Taxonomy (NCBI): domain Eukaryota; kingdom Metazoa; phylum Arthropoda; class Insecta; order Hymenoptera; family Formicidae; genus Cardiocondyla; species Cardiocondyla obscurior. Next base: position 142,723 of record NC_091871.1, on the reverse strand, counting down.
TAGCGGCGATGCCGAAACGTACGAAACATGGGAAAAGCAGGTAAACCTGCTTAAAGACACTTATCGGCTCGACGACGACTTGACCAGAGTAATAATCGGACTGAAGCTCAAGGGACGAGCGGCGGAATGGTTCCACTCGAAACCAGAATATATCGGCATGACAGCAGCCGAAGTGCTTGGCGAGCTGAGGGGCATGTTCTGCCGTCGGCCCAACCGGATCGCAATGAGGCACCGTTTCGAGGAGCGGACGTGGAGACGGGGCGAGACGTTTCGCGATTACGTCCACGACAAGGTGATTATGGCTAATCGCATCGCCATGGACGACGAGGAGATCCTGGACTACGTCGTGGACGGGATACCAGATCACGAGCTGCGAAACATGGCCCGGATGCGCGGGTTCTCCACTCAGGACGAGCTGCTGCACGCGTTCAGCGGGATCACGCTGCGAGACCGTGGCGGTGTGGCTGCGGCGAGGAGCTCGAGGTCTGGCGAGGGTAAGGGCGAGCGAGCTGTAGGCGATCGGCGCGTTGCTGGCGGGGCGGGTGCGCGGGTCGGAGAGACTGAGGGAGGGCGAGGAAGGCGCGAGAAAATAGAACATTGTTTCAATTGCGGACAAAAAAATCATGTGAGCCGAGAATGCCCAACGAAAGCGCAGGGACAAAAATGTTTTCGGTGCGGAGGGCGAGGGCACATCGCGCGAGACTGCCCGGAGCAGGCGAAGTCGGTGTCGGCGAATAGATGCGATACATCGCAACTTAAATTACGGCGAAAAACGAAAGACATTGTTATTAACGGTAGCTTGGTTTGCGCGCTTGTTGACACCGGGAGCGATATAACTCTGATGCGAGCGGACAAATATATCGAGATAGGCGCGCCGCGGCTTGATAACGTGGTGACGCGGTTTCGAGGAGTTGGCCTCGAGGAAAATGCCACGCTTGGGCGCTTTGAGGCGGATATGACGGTCGACGGAAATGCGTTTAGAATCGTAATTAACGTAGTGTCTAACGATGTCTTGAGAGAAAAATTATTAATTGGTTTGGACTTTTTGAGCGCGGTTAATTTAAAAATGCAGAATGGAAAGATTACTATAGAACCGCCGACCGGTCATGACGACGCCTTCACCGAAGTCCGTCGCATCGCGGTAAATTTATGTGACGAGACCGAGCGCGTGGACTTGTCGCATGTGCGGGACGACGCGTGTCGTCGGGAATTGCGGCGTCTCGTCGATGGATATGAGCCAAAACGTACGCAAGAAACGAACGTAAAAATGAGGCTCATCCTAAAGGATGATGAGCCTGTATACCAGAAGGCGAGGAGACTGTCTGTCTCCGAGAGAAATAAAGTAAACGCGCAGGTAGACGAATGGTTGAAGGACGGCATCGTGCAACCGTCTATTTCAGAATACGCGAGCCCGGTTGTACTTGTAAATAAGAAGGACGGTTTGGCGCGGCTTTGTGTAGATTACCGTCAATTAAATAAGAAAATTATTAAAGATAGATATCCTCTGCCGCTGATAGAAGATCAGTTAGACGCGTTGCAGGGCGCGAGAATATTCAGCACCATCGATCTCAAAAACGGGTTTTTTCATGTATCGATAGACGAAGCGAGTCGAAAGTATACCGCGTTTATAGTTCCTGACGGTCATTTTGAATTTTTGCGAGTGCCGTTTGGCCTGTGCAACTCACCCGCTATTTTCCAGAAATTCATAAATGTCGCGTTCAGAGAGCTCATTCGCGAAGGCGCGGTGCTGGCTTACATGGACGATCTGATAGTGCCCTCAGCGGATTGTGAGGCGGGTTTGAGAAACCTCGAGCGTGTTTTAGATACGGCCAGCCGGAGCGGTCTAATTATTAATTGGAGAAAATGCAGCTTGTTGCAAACGAGAGTCGAATATCTAGGCCATATAATCGAAGATGGGCACATTAGGCCCTCTGAACACAAAGTCGAAGCCGTAAGAAATTTTTCGGAGCCCGCTACTGCCCGGCAGGTTCAGTCGTTTCTGGGATTGACAGGGTATTTTCGGAAATTTATTCCGGGATACGCGGTGATCGCGCGGCCGTTATCGGATCTACTGAGAGCGAACGTAACCTTTAGATTCGGTACCCGCGAAAAACATGCATTCGACAAATTAAAGGAAATGCTAGTTACCGGACCCGTATTGGACTTGTATAGAGCGGGGGCGGAAACCGAGCTCCATACGGACGCATCGATGTATGGGTACGGTGCAATATTGTTACAGCGAAATGACGAGGACGGTGCGATGCACCCAATATATTATGCGAGCGGCAAAACTACTCCGGCCGAAGAAAAGTATACGAGTTACGAGCTTGAAGTCCTCGCCATAGTTCGCTCATTAAAAAAATTCCGCGTATATCTGTTAGGAATACCTTTTGCGATCGTCACCGACTGCAGAGCGTTTACACTGACAATGTCAAAAAAAGATCTGTGCGTTCGCGTAGCTCGATGGGCGCTGCTACTCGAGGAGTTTAATTATCGAATAGAACATCGTCCCGGGAAAAATATGTTGCATGTCGATGCCTTGAGCAGAAACCCGTTGCCCGGTTGTTTGTTAATCGACGAGAGCGAGAGCGGTTTGATAACTCGTCTCAAAAAAGCGCAATATGACGACGACGAATTAATAAAAATCATCCGACAAATACAAGAGAAAATGCGATCCGACTATATTGTACGAGACGGCATATTATTCAAAGAAATAGACAACGACTACTGTATAGTAGTACCGAAATCGATGTACACGCGAATAATTAGAAGAGCGCATGAAAAAGGGCATTTTTCGGTAGCCAAAACAGAGGCAATTCTAAGGCGCGATTATTATATCCCAAACGTGCGACCGAAAATTGAGAAAACCGTCCGAAATTGTATTGACTGTATTCTAGCCGAGCGAAAGCAAGGTAAACAGGAAGGTTTGTTGTCTACTATTGAGAAAGGCGAGGTTCCATTAGATACCTATCATATAGATCATTTAGGTCCGTTAAATTCAACGAGAAAAAGTTACCGTCATATATTTCTAGTAGTCGACGCATTTACGAAATTCACGTGGCTATACGCGACTAAGTCCACCGGTGCGGCCGAGGTAGTGGATCGTCTTAAAAAACAGTCTAGTATATTTGGAAATCCGAGGCAGATCGTTTCCGATCGGGGCACTGCATTTACATCGGGAGATTTTCAAAAGTATTGCGAGCGGGAGGGTATTGAGCACGTGTTAACAACGACGGGGATTCCGCGCGCGAACGGTCAGGTCGAGCGCGTGAATCGAACGCTGATACCGTTGCTGGCGAAATTGACCGCGCCTAAACCCGACGAGTGGTTTAAGCATCTCAGCACCGTGCAGCAATGCTTAAACACGACGATGCACCGGAGTATCGCGACCACGCCGTTTCGTTTGCTGTTCGGGACACATGCACGCCTGAGAACTGACGATAGCGTACGCGAGTTGATTGAAAAAGAATGGTCGGTATGTTTTCAGGAGGACCGCGACGAGTTGCGAGCTCAGGCGAAAAAAAAAATAGCCCGCATACAAGAAGAGAATCGACGCGTCTATAATAAAAAGCGAAAACCGGCATATTCATATCGCGAGGGAGATTTGGTAGCGATACGGCGGACACAGCAGGCGCCAGGATTAAAATTCGCGTCAAAATATTTAGGTCCCTATGAAATTACAAAAGTTCTTCGGAACAATAGATACGTTGTACACAAAATAGGAGCGCACGAAGGTCCACAACAGACTTCGACCGCCGCTGATTATATGAAGTTGTGAATCACCAAAAACAGCGACGCCGAATTAAGCGATTTAGAAAGCGATTGCGAGACAAAGGAGATTTCCGGCATTTAAATTGTAACCGACGCATAGGCGCAACATACGAGGTCGTATGTCAATGCAGGACGGCCGAGTGTAGGAGCCAAAAATAATTATATTCGCCTAGCGATATTTTCATCGAGCGACCGTTGCCGTTTCGAATAACAGCGGGTCAATGTATTGTGAGGCACACCGAAAATATAAATACAGGTGTTGTCTGAGAAAGCGGCAGTCTTTTCGAAGAAACCGTCGACAATAAATATCGAGACGATACGCGCGATTCCGACAGCGATAACTGTACTATCCACTTATATTAAAACTTGACCACGGCTTTCGCCAAGAATCTTTCTTTTATTTAATTTGATAATTCCATCCTACAGTAATAAAATCGAAAAATCTCCTTAGGGACGCTAACCTAATGATTGACACCGGGGCGGCTCCAAATTTAATAAAACAGAGTATTTTGCATCCCGAAGTAAAAATTTCACTCCATGATCAGTTGTATCTTAGCGGCATTACTAACGGTCAGGTGAAAACTCTCGGGTCCGTCGATATCGAAGTTCTAAATCACATTATTACGTTTCACGTTGTTCCTAATAATTTTCCAATAACCCAGGAAGGCATCCTAGGATCGGACTTCCTTAAAAACGCGTCGAGTATAAATTTTGCAAAACAACACGTAGACTGGTATGGAATAAAATTACCGTTTTCTATACCGAAGACAGCGATTATACCTGCCCGCGCGCAAACAACTTTATATATCAGGATCAAAAATCATGTAGAGACTGGATATGTCCCACGTCTCGATATTAATAAAAATGTATTACTCGTCGACGCGATTGTGACGAATCGAAATGGAAAGGCTTTCCTACGCGCAATTAATATTAGCGAACAAGATCAGGAAATAATTATCCCGGAAATAGAGCTAACGGAAATTGAAAAAATGTCTAATCGCGTACCCGCCGAGACATCGCCTGCGAGCGTGTCCGTAAATTCTATAGCTACTATTTCACGCGAAAATAGAAATAAAAAGGTCGAAAATCTTCTTCGTCTCGAACATCTAAATAAAGAGGAATCAAGTCATGTACTTAGTTTAATTGAAAGGTATCATGATTTATTTCATATATCTGGCGAAATTTTAGGATGTAAAAATGTAGCCAGTCATAGAATTATTACCACGGATAATAATCCTATAAATACTAAACAGTACAGATTCCCACCAATTCACAAAAACGAAATTGATAAACAGGTTAAAGACTTATTAAATAACGGAGTAATTGAGGAATCTACTTCACCGTATAACAGCCCTCTTTGGATCGTACCAAAGAAGCCTGATTCAAAGGGTAATAAGCGTTGGAGGCTAGTTATAGATTTTCGCGTTTTAAATAAAAAAACGATGGGCGACGCGTACCCTTTGCCAAATATAACCGAAATTCTGGACCAGTTAGGCAGCTCCAAATACTTTAGCGTATTTGATTTGGCATCTGGCTTCCACCAGATTCCCATGCACGAGGAGAACGCACAGAAAACGGCATTTTCTACGCCCTTTGGGCATTATGAGTTTAAAAGGATGCTGTTTGGCCTAAAACACGCTCCAGCCACTTTTCAAAGGCTGATGAACCGTGTTCTGTGTGGTCTCCAAGGCACTCTATTATTTGTCTACTTAGACGATATCGTTATATACGCTAGTTCCTTAAAAGAGCTCACTATAAAATTTAATAAATTAGCAGAGCGACTCCGAAATGCAGGCTTAAAACTCCAGCCTGACAAATGTGAGTTCTTGAGGAAAGAAGTTGGATATTTAGGTCACATTATAAGTGAGGACGGAGTAAAACCCGATCCTAAAAAGATAGACGCGGTAAAAAATTTTCCTTGCCCAAAAGATCCTAAGGGCATAAAGCAATTTCTTGGCCTTGCCGGTTATTATAGACGTTTTATTTTAGGCTTCTCCAAAAAAGCAAAACCATTGACTCAACTCCTTAAGAAAGAAATTCCTTTTGCCTGGCTGGAGGAACAAGAAAAAGCTTTTACTATTTTACGAGATCTGTGCTCGGAGCCACTTCTGCAACATCCCGATTTTACAAGACCCTTCGTTCTTACAACGGATGCTTCGGGATACGCGATAGGGAGTATTCTAAGTCAGGGAGAAATAGGGAAAGATAAGCCGATAGCATACGCTTCACGTCTTTTCAACGGAGCAGAATGCATTTACTCTACCATAGAAAAAGAACTTTTAGCTATCGTGTATTGTACAAATTATTTCAGACCGTATCTCTATGGTAATAAATATACTCTCGTGACCGATCACAAGTCTCTTGTTTGCCTTAACTCAGTAAAAAATCCAACATTTCGGTTGATACGATGGCGGCTAAAACTGGCGGAGTACGATTATCGTGTCGAGTATAAAGCCGGTAAGATAAATATTAACGCCGACGCGCTATCAAGAAACTCCGTAACGCGACAAACACAAGCATTTCCACTTGAGATTGTCTCAAGTGACGAAGAAATGTTTGAGGTGACACGCAACACTCGAACTCGCAACGCGGTAGACATAAACATCCTTCCCGACTCCGGTAATGTAAACCGAAAAGGTGATAGAGAAATTCGAACACGCAACGCGCCAGACATAAACATCCTTCCCGACTCCGGTAATGTAAACCGAAGAGGTGATAAGGAAATGCGAACACGCAACGCGCCAGACATAAACATCCTTCCCGACTCCGGTAATGTAAACCGAAGAGGTGATAAGGAAATGCGAACACGCAACGCGCCAGACATAAACATCCTTCCCGACTCCGGTAATGTAAACCGAAGAGGTGATAAGGAAATGCGAACACGCAACGCGCCAGACATAAACATCCTTCCTGACTTCGGTAATGTAAACCGAAGAGGTGATAAGGAAATTCGATCGCGTTACAAGGCAGACATAAACACCCTGCCCGACACCGGTAATATAAGCAAAAGAGGTGATGAGGAAATATGTGAGGCGATAACCGACACTCGAGCGCGCAATACATCAGACATAAATATCTTACCCGAATCAAGTAACATAAACCGAAGCGATGCTCGCATAGGTTTAGATGCTCTTTCGAGTGACGATTATAATAAGGAATATGCAGATAACGACGCATCAGACATATCAGATAGCGACTCTATTTCAAGCGATCAGTCCGACGACGAAATATTTGATAATGTTAATATACCGTACCAGTTTCCAAATCATTACATGACCATAATAAAGAACACGCGAGATAATATTTTATATTGAAAAGATAGTTTGGTAGTATTTATCTGGGAAACCGGACAACCATGCGATTTGGGAGCTGAACTGTTGAAACAAAATTCAATTTTACCGAAAATTAATGAACCTACTATTGGACGAGCGCGTCCAATACCGTATAAAAATAAGTATATTATTGTATTAACTTTACCTGAAAAATCATCCACTGTATTGCAAAGGAATAGTGTTAAAGAATCGATTTCATCTTTGTATGACGTAGTAAGAGAAATCGGTATTACTGAATTTTCAATTACAAAAGGGGACATCGGTAACATACCATGGGAAAGCGTTTATAAGTACCTCGATGATACATTCCGAGAAATGGAAACAGTAATTACAATTTGCCTAAATAAAATCATTGCACTTCCCGAAATTCGTCGAGAAGATATTATAAAAGAGTATCATGCTTCTCCTCTCGGAGGCCATAAAAGAGTAACGAAAACTTTCAGAAGAATCCGCGAAAAATATACATGGCCGCAAATGAAACGCGATGTAGAAAGAGTAATTAGATATTGCAATAACTCAGAAGAAAAACTTATACGCGTTAAAGCCAAACAACCAATGGTACTTACGGACACCCCCCACAGTGCATTTGATAAAATCTCGATGGATATCATGGGTCCATTGTTTGTGTCAAACAAAGGAAACGCGTACATTTTAACTATACAAAACTTGTTAACAAAATATTCAGTTGCGACAGCACTTCAAAAATCCGGCGCTTTAAACGTAGCAGACGCGCTTATTAATAAATTTATATGCGTAAATGGCGCACCGAAAGCCCCTCTTACTGACCAGAGAAGTCACTTTCTAAACAGTCTGATGCGAGCTATAGCAAAGAAATTTAAAATAACTACTTATAAAACCACGACCTACCGACCACAATCAAACGGTTCAGTAGAACGAGCTCACCATGTTTTATGGGAATATCTTAAGCAAGTTGTCGGAGATAAGTGTAATTGGGATGAATATCTTGAAATTGCAAATTTCTCTTATAACACTAGTGTCCACAAGGGCACCAGATATACTCCGCACGAACTAGTGTTTGGAAAAACAGCGCGAGTCCCAACTAGCGAAAGATTCCCAGAAGACATAGGTAATGAAAGTTATTCTAAATATTTATCTGACTTATTCGATAAGATACGCGATGTGCAAAATAACGCACGCGAAAATCTAATAAAAGCGAAAAAACGTTCTAAGGAACAATATGACAGACGAATTAATACTTTAAGTCTTAAAGTGGGAGATTTAGTGTACTTGTTAAAAGAACCCACTAATAAACTAAAAGACCAGTACATAGGACCATATCTGGTCATAGAAGTTTTAGCGAATAATAATGTTAAGATTAAGATAAATTCAAATAGAAATAAAATTGTTCATTTGAATAAACTAAAATAGTCCCCCACCACTAACGCTACTCCCACTCCACGAGATTGGGATCCACCTCAACGACCATCGGAGCCAGAGTCGACACATTCCTGCGACGACCACTGAACAGCGAGATGCATCTAACTATTTGTGGGCTGGCTCTTCTTCCATTTGCCGCTGCTATGATCGGCTACGATTGCAGCGGGGAAGGAATGAACATTACCACGCTCTCCCTTCTGGACATCGAAAATTGAGACATTCGAAATACTAATCCAAAGCAAGAAGATGTTTACATACAATTAATGCAGACATCCAACTATGATAAAATATCTGTCACTCAATGCAAGATCGAGATAGACAGAATTGTTTCCTACTGCGGGATGCATAGTCACATCTCGATAGTACACAACGGACGAAGAGAATTCATATTAGAAATCGGAGAACAATTCTGTAAACGAATTCACGATACGGGAACTGCAACAATAGCGAACGCTATTCTAGACGGACTTGCCAAATATTCGACAAATTACCGAAGCGCTACCATAGCTGGTTCGGTATCTGTAGATGGAAAATGCAGCGGAACGAAATACTCCGATGCATATGGTTCCTGGGAAAATGCAATTGTTCAGGCGTCAATAAAGATTACATTGAAATCTTTTGAGACTCCCGTAAAGAGATCTTCTGGACACGTTATACTGCCTTCCGGTACCCAGTGTCTATTTTCTTCCGGAGGATGCCTGGACTCTGAAGGAGCGGAAACATTTTGGCCCGTACTACCTACGGATACGTGCCATTTTGACCAATACGATATTCTGTACGAAGGACTAGCAGCGAAGCTCACGTCTCCGTCTAACCCACAGGCACCTATCATCCACACCGTAACGACTCGGGAAACCACCTTTGCATTAACGAAAACGCACGAAACCAATCTGTGTGGTTACAAGTTGATGCAAACGGAACATCTAAAACTTTTTATCCTAGAAACAAGCAAAGGCAGTACTTTCAAAATACGATCAAAACTTGCCGTGGACAACCTGGACATTTTCTCATACATAAACTCTAAGTTTGTGTACGTGGAGAAACACATCAAGACACAGCTAACTCGTCTATATCAAGATATCATGGAACAGAAGTGCGCCTTAAAGAAGCAAATTATACAAAATGCTCTCTCTCTTGCAAGCATAGCTCCAAACGAAATGGCCTATAGGATCATGAAAGGCCCTGGATATATGGATACAGCCATCACTATGGGCGAAGTAATCCACATGGTTAAATGTATTCCTGTGGAATGCAGAATACGACAGACCGAAGAGTGCTTCAACGAATTACCTGTTACTAACAGAAATCAATCATTCTTCCTTCTGCCACGATCAAGAATACTTACAACAACGGGGACACCTAAAGACTGCAACGGGCTGTTGCCAACCATGTACAAAATCGACAGCATTTGGTACCGATTAACTCCGCGAACCGTGGAAGCATTGGCACCACCTATAATCGAGCCACTTACTCAACCTAAATGGCAGTATACGAGTCCAAACTCCTTAGCAACAAGCGGCATCTATTCAACCGAAGATTTGAACCGGTTGAGAACGCATATAATGTTTCCCGTCGAAAGACCATTGATGCCGAACAACATCGCTCAAGGAGCCATGGGAGGAAAAGTCAGGCCAGGAACGATTTTGATGATAAATCTGCTTGACGAGGCTTCATTGGACCGCATCGTTGAATCCGCAGGAGCTAAAATGTGGAAGGAATTCGTATCTTTCGGATCAGCCAGCGCAGGAGTATTTGCAATATTCCTGATTTTGCGAATAATTAAACTCTTTGTGGACACAATCATCCATGGATACGCTTTGCACACGGTTTATGGTTGGAGTCTACACTTACTGGGAGCAATCTGGACATCGGTTACAAACTTACTTCTTCATCTTGGAGGCCGCGACGCTACCAGACCTAGGACGCAAAACGACAAGGACCAGGAAACCCTTTCATCGCCAGAAAATCTGCCTCCCGGCCCCTCTAGTGCCCCTGACCACCAACAAGAAATTAGTGCTTCCATAGAACCTGAACACAATGTGAACCCAAAACAATACACATATCACGCGTTAAGACAATATCTGAAAAACTCCGATATGCGTGATTCAAAGGTGTAATAAATATAAGTCTAGCAAAAAGCATCGGCACATAAGCCGATCTTTTATTTTAAAGGGGGAGGTGTCACGTCCCGCCAAATAATATATATCTTTTATAAGAATATTTTTGCGAGTACATTTAAGCATTATCTATCATTCATACATCTAATGCGTAAAAAGTAAAAAACACATCTATATTACTTGTACGTAGTATAACAGTAGTCGCGCCGACGTTATATTCAGTAGTATAGCATTATCCACGCCGACGCTAGAAATAAGTAGTTAAGCGTTATTCCCGCCAACAGAGGCTTCCACTTCCATGCGGCTCGCAGCGCCGAACGCCGCTATTCCCACTATCACCGTTCCACCTCCAGGCGGCCAGCAACGCCGAACGCCGCTACTCCCACTACCTACTCCCACTACTACCCAAGCGCTAGGTGGGAGGCAGCGCCGGTGAAGCCCGGAGCTCAGTCTCACCGAAGCGGCAGTTCTAATCCTGACTCCAAACTCTTAACACCTCTCTTTCAAGAGAGTCCATCCCGCGTGCGGGTCTAATAAGTCTAACGACATACGTCTAAGTTTAACTTCAATATTCAATATTCTACTTTTGTAATCTTATAAGTGTATCATAAAATTAAGAATATAGATTAACTGTTAAAATTCAACTCGTGTTAAAATCAGTAATATCCTACCTTACCTTTATTCCAATTGTTTCACAATTTTAATTTATTCACAATATTACAATAGCCTGTGTGACTGACAATTAATTTCGGTGCAGCCGCACTGCACGTTTTTAAGAGTCAATCTAACAGGTATTCTAGTGTTGGAGGTGGTGCAGACGTACTGCACGCTTTCATCCTAGGTTTTCTCTTAACTTTATTTAATATCATTATAACTGTAAAACTCCATGACAAATTCCAAAACACGCCGTGGCGGTCGGAAATACCAGATACGAAAGATTACCGCGTATTATCACGCCTTACAACGATATACCAACGACGTTCGCCCGAGATATCTTCTGACCCCGATTACCTTCGTTGTGAGAAAGCCAAGCCTAGCTGACATCCCGAAGGACGATCCACGCAGAAGGGCTTACAAAAATCTACCCCAGGAGAAGGACGTACATTGCGACACCGAATTTATTGAGACACAGCGGAGGCAATCACAAGCGGCTCAGCTTAGATGCCAGGAATGGGTGAGTACTAGTAACTTTTGTTCTTAAAATCTTCTGTGCGCGTTTACGCTAATGTGCCCTTCGAATCAACATACGCCACAACGCGATACTCGTAATACCGCTCTATTAAATTTAACTCACACGCGAACTCAGTGGTTAGAGACCGGTCTTTGCGTACACGGACCACCAGAGATAGCGTTCGGCGGTATACTAGTCTCTCCGATCTGCGGCGACGGTGTATGCGGAAAGAACAGACGAAACGCCAGCGTTCGAGCAGCATATATGTCTGTCCTTAACGCTCGCATCTAAACAAACGCGTGCGAGCGAGAGCGATATTGTATACCGCTTTGATCCCGTGCCTAACCTATAGCGTTCTCTCTCCATCACGCGTTTCTCTAAAGGATGGAGCATCAAATCGCGCCCCACTACATTTTCCCCCGTCCTCTCGATCTCCTCGGCGCTCCGCGTGGAGTCCGCGGCACACGTGCATGCTTCATTGTGTGAAGCGTGACGCGCTAGCGCACGTATACCGCCGTCGCCTCAGATCGGAGAGACTAGCGTACCGCCGAACGCTATCACTGGTGGTCCGTGTACATAGACTACACAGACGGCACCGCAAAACTCGCGAAATCTATTGCTTATCTTGTGCAGTAAACGCTGACAGACTCAGAGGTAATTTTACTCTCGTTACTGGTCATTACCTCTGTCTCGGAACGTTCCGTGTTTTACAAAAGTGCCACAGTTGCAACTTAACTTTAGAAATTCCAGAATCTTATTTAAACTGCGATCTTTGCCGTCTAGTCCATCGCGACTTTTCTCGTTATCTAGATCTTAGTGGTGACGGAGTGTTTTTACAAAATAATTCTGTCGAGGTATTTATAGAAAGTTTGACAACTATTTAATTCACTTTGATAAATGTGTCCGCGACAATTTCGTGTAGAAATACCAACTCGTGAGATTCCAGAGGATTTAACTAATATAATTCGTGATTGGTTTGCTCAAGCACGATGCGAAATTAGATATCATTATTTTGAGCAGAAAAATACACGTTTTGTTTTTTGTGAACCATGCATGCGTGAATCCGAACATCCTACTACTGAATTCTTTCACGTACAATCACATCAGATACTTATTGGGTCAAATTACGGTGAATATAATTGTAGCAATTGCGATGATTTAATTGTTGAATCTCGCGAAATTCGGCAGTGTTCATTGTGCAAAGAAGCTATTCTGATATTTCTATCTTATCTTGAGCAAAATTTAGACGAACAGCCTTATTTAGAGAACGAACCAACAATAATTATTATTGACCATCAAAGAAGTTCCGTGAAATAAATCCAATTTTTACTCGGTCAAACTATCGCGATCTCATAATTGCCTAGGCCCGTGGTCCGAATCCGTCTTAGACGCCCGCGACTACCGGGACGTAACACGTATCCTTTTCGGTGCTTGTAGATGCACCAGTATTTTTTCGGTGTTTGTAGATGCACCAGTATAATATTCATGAGCAATTAGTATAGCATCTCTTCGTAGGCGTTTTTTTTGTTGCACTCGTAAATGCTGTAAGAAGAAAATGGTCCTCGCATAATCCCAATTTTCTAAGAGTATTAACAGACAAGTTCTTTAAAGCCATATTTCCTGTAACAAAAATGCGATTAATTACAAAAAAATAAATTTCATTGAGCATTTAATATTTCGCATTTATTATTTAGGAATCGTATGTAAATTATGTAAAAACAGCATCTTTAAATTCACCATATTTTTATGGAAAGAAATAAGTTTTTATAATTCTAATTTTTTCCTTACGTAAATTAAGGAAAATAATTTTTTAATATTTAAGTTTAATTAATATATTACATAAAATTTTATTACATTTTTAAATATACAAGGAGATCAATAAACTCTCTAAAAGGAATAGGTAGGACTTATCAAGTATACAAGTAGAAAAGGTATAAAAAAGCGCCAAGTATAGACGCGCGAAAAGCACCCTCAAAAAATTATTTTGAACCTCCAAAAAAGACTTCTCTTAAAATAATACACCAAAATTATAATCCCCTTATGTAAAACATAAAATGTGTACTTTAATATTAAATATTCTTTAAAAAACTTGAAAAAAAAAACTAGAAAATAATAAAAAAAAAGAAAACCCCCTAACAGTAAACCTTCTCAAGAACGATTCCTCAAAAATAGAACATAAAATGTGTATTTTAATATCAAATATACTTTATAAAACTAATGAAATCAAATAATTACGCCAAGAACTTGAAGAAGCTAAAAAAATATTTAAACAATACAAACCCATGTGGAACCGTACAAACGTAGACCTAGGTTCGCCCTGATAATAAAACGTTAACATTACAAATCCATGTAAAACAGTACAAACGTAGACCTAGGTTCGCCCCGATATGATATAACATGGTATATAACATGGTAATGTAAAGAAAAAAAAAAAAACTTGGCGCTGCGAAACCAAATCTTTAGAATAGAAAAAAAGGGGAAGAAAAAAATAGAGTAATATTAAATAAAAAAAAAATAATAATAAAAGAAAAAAAATTATTGTAATTAAAGAAAAAATATCAAAATTGGCCAATGTAACATTTTTGTCCTTAAATTGATTAAAAAAAAATGGAAAGAAAGTGAAAGAGAAAGATAAAGAAAGGGGATAACTTGAAAAATATGTATATTGTAAATGGACAATACAACATTGGGAAAAACAAAGTCATAATTTGAGATTTTAAAGATTTGGTTTCGCAGCGCCAAGTTTTTTTTTTTTTCTTTACATTACCATGTTATATATAATAATATAACGCAGTTAGCATTTGAATGGCGAATTCTGCCAACAATTTTTGATGAAGAAAAAAAAGTAGAGTTAGCTTCTTTAAAGATAGATGAGATGTGGAAAAATATATTTAAATCTAAAAATTTTGATGTGTTACGTCCGAAAGCTGGAAATCGGAAAGCTAACGATGCAACGGGGCAAAATCTTTTATTCGCCGCTAAAAGAAGGGACGGTACCGCTGCGGCGGAGGCGCACGAGCTGAGGTTTCGAGTCGGGGGTCAACGCCTTTAATAGGCGCTATGACACTCCTTTCGAAACGCGTGCGGCCTATGGCCTCTTTTTAAAAAAAGAATTTAATCTTATTTATAGGGACAGGGCCGCGCTAGTCTTAAGCGAATAAAAACCAGAGCATGATTGTGTTGAAAAAATGAAATTGGTTTATTAAAACGATTTTACAATCTTACGGTAACTATTGCTTAGATAATTGTTACAATTAAATTCGTCCTTTGTTTAAATTAATTATTGCAAGTGTTTGTGAATGTTCGCGAATGTACAATTTTTCGGTATATGAGTATCTTTATATATGGTTCTCTTGATGAATGTGTGAATGGCAGTGTGCGTGAGAGTGTCGGCAGGGCGGGGAAAAATGGGAATAATGGGAAGTTCTAGGAAAGAAAGGCGGAGGATGTGTTGACCCGAAGGAACAATTGGTTATCTCTGCTCTGTTATAATGAAAATGGTGAGAGCCTGGCCAAAGACAATTTCTTTCAGGCTGCTCGATTGGAAATGAGCATGACGAGCAAGGAATTGATGGACGAAATTCGGAATTCCTTCTGCTTTAATAACCACATATATGATAGCCACAGCGTGGCAAATGAGATTCGCAATTGTAAAATTTTCGATTGGAGGGATATTGGTAGTTTTCAGATTCGCAAAAACGAGAAGTTAATGGATTATTATCCGGAACGTAGGAAGCGGAGTTTTCTTCAGGGTAAGAAATAACGGTAGGTGGACGAGCTATTGAAGTAGGAAAATCTAAATCGGAGAACGGATGGTATGTTTCGGGTTTTGAAGGAGGTTGGGAATTTGAAGGGAATAGATGCAAATCTATTTTAAACTGAGAATAAATTAGCGTTCTTTCGCTAGATTGAGAAGGTAGGGCAACAGATTCACATCGGCATGCCGATTGAGTAATATCTGGTGTTGTATAAGTGATAGAATTTGTTAATAGACGCGAAGGGGTTGAATTAAGATGTGCTAATGTCCCGGATGGAGGAGGTCGCAGGATCTCAACGGTTTGCTGTCGCGTCAGATTCATGGGATAAGGCACTATAATTTACGGTTTGTTAAACGTTCCGATCTTTATGATCTAATCTTCAACTCACTTCTGCTGGTTGCAAGTTGCAGTCTAGCGGTCTTTGTTGCGGCTTCCTCTGGAGTGAGCGGCGTAGGCTTGACAATGACTTCATATTTTCGGTTTGAATAGGTTGGTGAGGGCGTTGAGTCCCTGATCCAGACGTTCTGCATAGGCCACTTGTTCGTTCGCCAGGAAATCGGGCAGGGTAACGATATGTATACGTTGGGTCTTAATTCGGTAGTGTCTTTGCCCTAAAATCGCGGGCTTTATATAGCAGGAAAGTTAAAGGGTGGGAGTATTGTCTCATCTCCCTATTTCCTGATTATGCTCCAATTCTGAGTCATCCTGCGGAGTTTTTATTACACCAATTGTCTTGAAGCTCCTTAGCTGTTGCCAGGCGCGATTATACATATTATTTCTTTTGATGATCGTTGCGAAACGCTTGTTTGTTTCGGCGCATCTGCCCATCGTATATCTTAATATTTTTTATTATAGAGTCGGCGTCTTTATTTTATCTAGGTAATAAAATTGAAAACGGAGGTCATAGTGTTCGTATCCTTACTATCCAGGGGGGCTTTTCTAAGTGTCAACGGCTGCGGGAGTCTTTGTCTTGTTTTACGACTTTCCGTTGATTAGTCAAATCCGTACTGCTCAAGACGATATCATGGTAAGACCAATTTAGGTTTGACGACTGTATTATTAGCTGAAATGAGCTGTACGTTTCCGGCTACCGTATGGGTTATCTCACGGGGTATGGGAATAGATTTTTTTCCCCCCAATTTTTTGATTGGTGACGCCTTCGCTGACTAATCGTCTCCGTGCACGTGGACCTTAGTTTCTGGTCCGAGTTATTAAAACTGTGCTTACTGAGAGAACGACCATACAAGAAACGGCTCCAGACGTAACAGATGGGTCAAAAATATTTCCAAATTTAGAGTCATTAGTTGAAATAGTTTTTTGTCTTCCACACTCAAATGCTGAGGCCGAAAGAATTTTTTCTATAGTGACAGATATTAAAAATAAAAAACGTAATTGTTTATTTAATGATTTACTTTCGGCAATTTGTGTAGTCCGGTCCGGTTTTCAAGACAAAAATGTCACGTCCTGATAAACGAAATTATTTAGTCCGTTTTTGAGTCAATTCATTTAAGAACTTTACCCGGGACCGGACAAGGATTGCGAAATTAATTCTTTTCTTTTAATCGTCTGGACCGAAAAGATAAAGATTTCTGTAAGTCACAAATCGCGGATCAGTTTTAGGAATTAAATTAAAATTCGGATAATTGATCTGGAAATCAATCAAAATTAATTTATATTTTGGTTTATTTAATTCAGTTATTTGATTTAATTTCTGGATTAAGGAGAAAGGATTTTGTTTATTTTCAAGGGCTCTTTTGACCTGGTATCGGAGTCGTTTTATTTGAACTTGTTTACCGGCGCGTTTCTTCATTTAAAAAAACTTCAAAATCTAAATTCTTTGTTTAGCGACGGCAGCAGAAAATCTTCGGAAATCTTTCTGCGCGCGCTCCATAAAGAAGCGACCAAACCCAACGCGACACTCTTCGTTCGCGAGGTTCTACAGAAACACCTCCAAGGAATAAATAATAATCAAAAGTATTTTAACTCAACTCCTTTCAATTCCGACACCAAAATCAAGTTAAATCAAAATTAAATATTGAAATAAAATTAACAAATAACAATTTATTCAAATAAAATATTTACCTTAAATTTCCAATTAAATTTAAAAATCTCTTACAATCTTTCCAAAAATCCTCAACTCTCAATCTCTCAGAGTCTTAGCTCAACTTCCTTGGTCCTCTCGCTCAATTTCTCTTAAATCTCGATCGAGTTCAAACAACTCTTTCTGACCATCAATCGTTTCGTTCACAGTGCCTTATGATAACTCCGTACTGACTGACTATCTGATTAACATCTAACTTACTAACTTACTGATTAACTAACTGATTGACTGCGTTTCTTCGCACGTTCTTTTATAGAATGTGGATCCCCTTGTCCCCGCTAAAGACTTGGTTCACCACTTCTTCAAAATCAAGGAGGAAGGGTATCTTAAATCGATAATTAAATATAGCTAATTAGTAACTGTTTTCCCCGTCGTTGTTCGATCGATAAAATCAATAGTTCATATGGTTATCCCGGCTCGGTCCCACCCGGTGTTAGTCTCTTATTGTTCTTTAAATAGAATTGGTTTTAAATTTCATTGAATTCCAAAGTTTATTCCCACAGTTTATTATTTAAAATATTAAATTTGTCAGCACGTGACACCTTCCCCCTTAAGTCATACGTAGTACATTATGTTACTACGTATGGCAAGTATATTGAAAAATTTTTATAAAAATTACACGCTTTTAAAAAATTACATGTTTCTTTTAATTAATCGCATATACTTATTATTTTTTTTTTTTTTTTTTTTTTTTTTATCAAGGGAAGAATTCTTTTTTTTCTTAATTATATATTCATATTTCTTTTATATTTTACTCTTGATTAATGTGTTTTATTTTATAATATAATGATTTATAATGCTTAATGTATAAATGTGTAGATATGTATAATATATAATATTTCCTAATGTTTCTAACTTATTAATATTTTATATATTTTAACTTGATTATAATATCGTTTCTAATTCTAATATTTATTTTAATAAAATCTATTATTTTCTGACATTACCATTCCTATTTGACACTTTAAATAATTATAATTTATATACCTTGCGTTTCCTGTCTTAATTAATTCTTTTCCTATGTCTAATGCTTCTACGCTACCTAATGGCGCTCTTATTAATTTTACCGCCGCTTTTTCTTCATTTAAACATTCTTCTATTTTTATCCACACTTTATATCCTTCTGCTAGAAATTTGACCATGTCTATATTTTTTTTCGCCCATCCTTTTCCTGTTATTGGTTGTATTCTCGCAATGCTGCATTTTATCGCCTGCCATGGCGTTATTTTGAATCTTTGTTCCAATTCGCAACAATGATACATCGGTATCTCAATCTTCCTCCCCAAATCTTTTAAATTAATTTTCACTTTATTGAAACTTTCTACTTCTTCTACTTCTCCCCTCTGCCATCTTCCTCTTTCCTTTAAGGCTATCTCCTTTCCTATTGTAATATTTTCCGGGAATAACACCAAATTTCCTCCTATCCTATTCATCCTTTGATTAAAGTAGTCCATTAATTCTCGATGGTCTTCCATCCCATTCTTTAGTTGTACAAATATTTTATCCGGTGTTTCGATTTTGATCGCTCTCCCTTCGAATTCTGCGTGTCTTGACAAGTTTCTTAAATTTATCGTTCTTACGTGATTTTCCATTTTTCCAAAAAAAATAAAATATATTCCTACAGAAAATTAATTTTTTATTATTTCTTTTGTAGTTTTTTTTTTAAAAGAAAAATATTTTTGTAATTAAAATCAGTTACCTCTAAGATCACTTTTTAATAATTTCTTTTATTTAATAACTCTCTTTCTTTTGATCTGCACTCACCGCTTGTCAATTGCCGACTGACTAATGATTCAATAAAAGTAAGTTACCTGAGCTTAGAGATATCGCTGATTGGAATTCGGTGCTCATTTACACCTGACCATTATAAAGGTATCACTACTGTTTTAAAGGTTCATTTCCATTGGCTTATTTATTAGTTTATTCTTATATAAAAAATTAATTTTCTTTCTTCTTTTTTTTTTTTACATTGATTACTTAGAATAATAATTTTGTTTTTATTGTTTTCTTTTAATTTTCATAATTATTTCTTATTTTCCTTCTCGCATATCCTTTGTTAATTAATTGAGTTCCTATATCTTCTTTTTCTTCATATCCTCTTGAAATTTTTGTGAATGTTACTGCTACTTCTTCATAGTTGATCACTTTTTCTATTTTTATTTTTCCTTGTTGTCCTTCCAAAAGATATTTAATCATTTTATTTTCTCTTTCACCCCAGCCCCAGCTTGTTTTGGGTTCAATTTGTGTTAATTTGCATTTGATGATTTGCCATGGGGTTTCTCTGAATCTTTCTTCTAGTTTATAACAATTAAGTTTTGATCTTAAAACTTCTTGTGCTGAGTCCTTTAAATCTATTCTTATTTGGTTAAAATCTATTTCTTCTTCCACTCTTCCTCTTTGCCATCGTCCTTTTTCTTTAATTGCAATCGTTTTTCCTTTTTTTATTTCGTCCGGGAATAATATGTTCTCATCTTTTATTCTTTCCATCCTTTTTCCAAAATAATCCATCAGTTCTTTATGTTCATCCATTCCTTTTTTGAATTGTATATATATTGCGTTTGGTGATTCTACTTTTATTACTTTTACTTCTTGTTCCGTTTTTAACATCTTCATTAAATCGTATACTTGGATATAGGTTTCCATTTCTATAAAAAGAAATAATTTGTTATTTATTTTATTATGGTTATAATATTAATTTGGTTTCTTTTAATTAAAATAAATTCATGTTATTATTATTTCTTTATTGATTTATAAACGTGGATAAATATTATATTGTTCATTATCAATCTTCCTTTCCGCTGGTTTCCTTTCTTCTTCGATGGTGTATCGCGCTGTTAATTGTTGTTCCAGGCGTAGTTTTTCTGAATCCTCTTGTTCATTCTTGATTTGATTGTTTTCTTCTTTGATATCTTCTTGTTTATTGTCTTCTTGATTTCTTGTAATTTTCTTTTCTTCTTCATGATTTTTCCTTTGCGCCAAGTGTATCAACAGATTCGTAACTGAATCCCAAAATGCTCCAATTAAATGTAATGACCATCCGTATATTGTGTGTAACGCATAGCCATGTATTACGGTATCGATAATTAATTTCATTGTTCTAATGCAGAAATATATGCCAATTATTCCTGCACTAGCATTTCCGACTGATAAAAATGTTCCCCAAATTTTCTTCCAAGCGTTTTCTGTGATTTTCTTCAAGGTTTTTTCGTCCATCAAATTCGATAACGAAATCCCTTGCGTTAATACTTGCTCCCCACGTACTCCTCGTGCTACGGTGTTTAAAATGCTTGATTTTTCTGCAGGGAACATAATATGATCCCTGAGGTTTTCCAAATCTTTCGTGGTATAAATTCCACTTGCTGCTAAAAATCCTGGATCGTTGTAATGCCAAGTTGGTTTCGTCATTGGTTTAATTGTTTCTGGTGTTTTACTATACTCAACATTTGGCGTTATTTTATACCATCCGTCGTGCAAGTAAAACATCGTTGGTAAAATTCTGCTGCATGGAACTTGCGTCCCTGTTTCGAAAAGAATATGAGTACGCGGTGACATAAAATATGTTTTATTTTCTCTTGATACCGGTAGCTGTTGATAACACTCTTGTGTATGTTGTACGATTACTTCCACTGGTGTACATCTCGTTATGTGTACGACTTCTCCCGATAACGTTGCCATGTATCCCGGTCCTTTCATCATCTGGTATGCAAATTCATCCGGTGCTTGTGTTGCAAGGCTCAGCGTATTCTTCAATACTTGTCGTTCTAATTCACATCGTTGTTTAATGATATCCGTATATAAATAATTAATTTGTGTTCTTAAATGTCTTTCTACATAGACAAATTTCGAATTTACATATGCAAAAATATCGATGTTCTCTACCGCAATTGATTTTTTCCGTGTTAACAATTCTCCTTTAGTTGTTTCATAAATGAATAATTTTGGATGTTCTGTTTTAATTAATGTATGTCCGCAAGGATATTCTTCGCTTATTTGCGTTAATGCAAAAGTGACATCATTAGTTGTCAAGGAATAAACAGTTTGCATTTTTTCATTAATTTTGCTAATCATCTTTCTCGCTTTTCCTTCATATAAAACATCATAATTATTGAATTTACAATGATCATGAGGTATTGTTTCCCAATATGAAAATTTTCCTTCGATATCTATACATTCTCCTTCTGAATATTGACATGCTGTTCCCGTATTTAAATGTATTTGATTTGTTTCTATATTTGTTACTGCCCTATGTGAGCTTAGCGTTATTTTAATTATTCCTTGAACAACTACATTCTGCCATGTTCCGTAAGGATCTGAATATTGAGTTCCGTAACATTTTCCGTCTGTAGTAACTGATCCCGCAAAAATTATTGGTCGTGTTGTTGTTTGATTTATTTTTAATCCGCTTATGATATTATTCGTATTTACTATTAATGTTCCTGTTTTGTGCATAGTTTTACATTGATCAATTGAAGTATCAAGTATATATTCTGCGAATGCGTTATTAACTATTGATACATGTGAGTGCATTCCGCAATAAAAGACTGTTCTTGATATTATTATTTTACATTGAATAACATTTGTTGATTCGAATTTTGATAATTGTAATAATTGTATTGGCACATCTATTACTTGTGGTTCAATTATTGGTATGTCGCATTCTTCTATCTCTAATAACGACACTGTTGTTATATTTAAATTCGTTGTTCCGCAGTCGTATCCGATAATTCCATAAGTTCCGTTTATTAATAGTTGTCCGATGATCATCACGCTAATAATTGCCTTCATCTGTATGAAAACAATAATTGATTTGAGATTGAATATGTTTTAGCGGCACATACTAAATCTCTTAATTTTTCATTTTCCTAATTTTATTAGGATGAATTATTTTTAATTTTCCTTTTACACATATTTTAATATTTCCGTTTGGTAAAATGTCCAAAATTGTAAAAGGTCCCGAATATTGATCGCTTAATTTTCCTTTCTTTGGTTCATTTAAAAGGAAAATTTGATCATTGATTTGAAATATTTGTGGATTAATTTTCTTATCATAATAAAATTTTGATTTCATTTTGGAAGCAATTAAACATTCTCTTGCCAATTCTTGAACAGTATGAATATTTGTCATTAATTTATTTAAATAATCATCATATGTTTCTCCTTTAATTTCATCAATTATTTCACTGGATGGTTCTCTGGCTATTTTACCAAATACCAACTCATAGGGAGTATATCCAGTTGATTCATGAACACTTGTATTATAAGAAAATGTTGCGTATTCTAATAATTCATCCCATTCAGTGAATTTATCTACATATTGTTTTAAATATTCTACTAAAACCAAATGTGACCGTTCTAAAGCTCCATTGGCTTGTGGATAGAAGGCCGTTGTTCTGAATTGTTTAATCTTAAATTGTTTTGCAAATCTTTTCATTAAGTTACTCATAAAATTTGTTCCTCGATCAGTTAAAATTACTTTAGGTGCTCCAAATATACAAATAAAATATTTTAATAAAGCATCTGCAACTTTAACTGCAGTAATTGATTTTAAAGGAATTGCTAAGGAAAATTTAGTTAGATGGTCTTGAATTGTTAGTATATAGGAGTTTTCTTTTGTGGTTTCTGGTAATGGACCGACAATGTCCATTGATATTTTTTCAAATGACGAAAAAGGTGTGTCAGTGATTAACATGGGTTGCTTAGTTTTTACTCTTATTAATTTTTTCTTTTGACATTGTAAACATTGATCAATAAAATTTTGTATTTCAGATTTCATATTATTCCAGAAAAATTTTTGCCGAATTCTGTTATACGTCTTGGTTATTCCTTTATGACCCCCGATTTTTGAAGAATGAGATTCTTCAATAATATTTTTTCGTTTTTCTATTTTTGGAATAGTCACAAGCCCATGACACACTATGATTTTAATTGGCATTCCTCTAATTGATTCTTGAATTTGATTTAAAATTTCTTTCCATCCGACATTATCAACTTCTGTCTTTGCAATATTAACTATTTCAATTGAATTTCCTTTAAAGATTTCACGTAGTTTCTGAGTAAGCAATAATAACGTTTCTCTGGTCATTTTTTCATTATTATTTTCTTTACAAATTAAAATTAAATGAAATTTATTTCCCTTTTTAATTACTTCAATATTTCCTACTGTCTTTTCTCTAATTTTAGGTATTAAATTCTGTTTATATAATTGTTTTCCTCCTTCATCACATGGTTTATGATCTGCAGTCAGAAAATATAAATAATGTTCTTTCCGCATAAAAATTTGATCTCGACTATTAATTATACTTTGTTTTTGATTCCGAGTTAACATTTGTTTTTCCATTTCTTGTGTTGATTCATTGATGTCCATTTCATTAAAATTTATTTCAAAATTTGAATCTAAATCGCTTTCTTCTTCATTTTCTTTAAAATAATTTCCCTCATTTTCATAAATTTGTTCATCTTGATCTTCTTCCTCTGATAATTCTTGTTCTATTTCAAAATTTTCTTCGTTTATGCTTATTCTTGGGTTTAATTCATTTGGCATTATTTTCTTTTGATTATATTCTTCCTCGTCTTCCTCCAATTCTTCAGATAATCTTTCTATTATTTGTTGAAGATTTGGTGGTATTGCAATTTGTTGTTCGAGTGTGTTTGTTAAAATTTCTTCCTCAATTGGTTCTGATCGATTTGCTATTTCATTCCTTTTTTCTTCTTCCTTTCGTTTATTTCTTAATTTCCTTAAATTCGTTCTTTTAATTATTTCTTCAGGATTTATTTGTTCTTCAATGTTAATTCGTTCCTCTGGATTTCTGTGAACTTCCGCTTGAAATGTATGTTCATAAAATAATGGTAATTTTAGTTCCTTTTTAGTGAAAGGAAAACTTTCTCCTTCCGTCATTTTTCGCGTTTGCATTCCAGTTGTTATCGGTTCTGGTTCTTCTTTCATTGTTCCTTCTCTTAGCGAGGCTACCAATGGTTTCGGATTTGCATTTCTTTCTCTGGCCTCCTCATCTTCCGAGCATTCTTTGATTGCATCAAGGTCTGGTTGTATCGGGTATACTCCTGTTATAGGGTTACGTGATAACGCGTCCGCATTTGCATTAATTTTCCCTGGTTTATAAATAATTTCATACTCATATTCAGATAATTTAATTCTCCATCGTGCGAGTCGTGAAGTAGGATCTTTTAATTTATTCAACCAAGTTAATGGTTTATGATCTGTTATTAATATAAATTTCTTTCCATATAAATAAGGTCGAAAATGTTGCACGCAATATACTATCGCTAATAATTCTTTTTCTATCGTTGAATAATTTTTCTCTGCATCATTTAATACCCGTGATGCATAACTTATCGGTTGATCTTTGCCAATTGTTCCTTGACTTAATATTCCTCCGATTGCTATCCCAGATGCATCGGTTGTTAAAAGAAATGGTTTGGTAAAATCTGGATATTGTAAAATTGGTTCTTTACATAATGCTTCTTTTAAAATTTCAAAGCATTCTTGCTCCTTTTCTCCCCATTTAAATTCTTCTTCTTTCTTTAATAAATTCGTTAATGGTTTTGCGATTTTTGAAAATCCTTTAATGAATCTACGATAATATCCTGCTAGCCCTAAAAATTGTTTAACATTTTTCGGACTTTTAGGTACTGGAAAATTTTGCACTGCTTCAATTTTCTTAGGATCCGGTTTTACCCCATCTTTTCCAATTATGTGCCCTAAATACGTTACTTCTTTTCTTAAAAATTCACATTTATCCGGTTGAAATTTCAAGTTCGCTTGTCTTAATCGCGCAGTTAATTTTTCAAATTTAATTGCATGTTCCGTTAATGAACTTGAATATAAGACTATATCATCTAAATAAACGAAAATTTCATTCCCCTGCATTCCAGTTAAAACCAAATCCATTAATCTTTGAAAAGTTGCCGGAGCATTTTTTAAACCAAATGGCATTCGGTCGAACTCATAATGACCATGTGGAGTAGAAAATGCTGTTTTATGACTATCGTCTGGATGCATTTTAATTTGATGAAATCCCGAGGCTAAATCAAATATTGAGAAATATTTTGCTCCTCCTAATTGATCTAATATTTCTGTTATATTTGGCAATGGATATGCATCGCCTACCGTCTTATCGTTTAATGCACGGAAATCTAACACCATGCGCCAGCGTTTCTGTCCTTTTGAATCTGCTTTCTTTGGAACTATCCATACAGGCGTATTATACGGTGACTCTGATTGTTTTATTATTTTCTGATCTAATAAATCCTTTACTTGTTTATTTATTTCTTCTTTATGTATTACTGGAAATCTGTATTGTCGCGTATTTATCGGTATTTCATTTACCGTCGGAACGCGATGTTTTAAAATATTCGTATGCCCAAGTGGTTCATCTGGCAAATGAAAACAATCTGAATTCTTTTCAATTAATTCTTCAACATGTAATCTTTCTTCTTTATTCAAGTGCTCTAATCTTAACAAATTAATTATTTTATCTTTTCTTCCTGTTTCTTTAATCGTAAAACATGATCTTGAGTTTTGATTATTGCTACCTAAATAGCTTTCCTCAATATCTAACTCTGTTTCCTGTTTTTCTTCTATTTCAAAATCATAAATCTTTACTGTCGGAATATATACTCTTTCTTCTTCTTCAGTTGTATTTATTATTTGCAAATATGCTTTAGCATCCTTAACTGTAACTAAAGCGTCTCCTAAGTAGACTCCCTGCGTTACATTTAGTCGCGGAACATATCCTTCTTTTAATTCTGAATTTGCTATTTTTATATGCATTTGTTTAATGCTTCTGGGAGGAATTACAAATGTTTCTTCTCTCTCGGCAAACGGTACGCGAACGTTGTTCCATTCTAACTGATTTAATTCATAATTTACTTTTACTTGAAATTGCTTAAAGAAATCTGAACCCAGAATTCCATCCTGCGGAATCGGAAAATCGTTTTCTACCAAGTGAAAATTGACTCGACATCCTAAGATATCTATTTGTACCAGCCCTAAGGTGGTTACAATATGCGTCGTTATCCCGCTTAGTTTTAAGATTTCGTTCCGTTCAATGGGAGTATCCGTTGTTACAAAATTTCTTTTAATTATATTCGGCCCAGCGCCGCTGTCAACAAGTAATCTTAAATTATTAGTAAAATTAATGCTTTCCAAATTTACTGATGGAACATCGTCCATTCGAGCTATATTTACTGTTCGCTCTGAGATTCTGGTTCTCCCGTAATCATTCGCGTAGGGCGAGTTTTGATATTTCCCGGAGTCGCCCCATTCTTCGCGGGAATCTGCCCGTTTCCCTGATTTTGAAAATTTTGTTGAGAATTATCGTAAATTCTCTTTCGACATTCTTTCAAAATATGTCCTGGTTTCTTACAATACATGCAAATTATTGTATTCCGATTAAAACCATTATGATTGTAATTTTGATTTGTATTATTTAAGTTTCGATTTTGAGAATTAAAATTTGGTCTCAGGAAATTATTTCCTCGAGTATTAAAATTTTGTTGACGATTGATCGGATTTTGATTCATAAATGTCGTTTGCTCACGCCTAAAATTATTATTTTGATTTGCGACATTATCTCTTTGCGTATTAAACATGTTCCGGTTACCGTTCCTATTCACTTGCGGTCTGTTTATTTGCCAACACTTATCAGCTGTATGGCCTTTCTTCTGGCAGTATTGACAACTCACTACTTCTGCTTCTACGCGACGTGCCGATGCCCTTTTTTCCATAGGCGTATTCTCTGCTAATACAAGTCGTCTTATCATATTCGATGTCTCTAACTCTTTTTCGGCTTCAATTGCGCGACCCTCAACTAAATCAAACGATCCCTCTTTATTTATTATTATCTCTTTATTTATTCCCCGTAAAAAACTTGTTTTAAGATGTTCATCAACTGATTTCTTAAATTCTTCACTTATTTGTCCTGTCTCTCTTTTCTGAGCATCTAAAATTCTTTTCCCTAACTCTCTCACTCGATTAGCGTATGCTACAACTTTTTCATCCTTCTTTTGACATAAATATGCTAACCGTCCCTGAGCTTCATAAACTGATTCTCTCGGCCCATATTTTGTTCTTAAAAACTCGACAAATTCTCGCATATTATTAAATGCTTTCCCCAAAATTGACCTATGTGCGTCCCCTTTTAATTTATTTCGAACCGCTCTTACTAAATTTATTTCTTGAGAAGGTGCGACCATGGAAAGTGCTTCTTCGCATCCTTCTACGAAATATACAAACGAAATATTTTCTCCGTCAAAACTCGGCACTGCTTCTAACGCATCTTTCAATGAAAAACGAAAATAATTTCCTAAAATTCCTTCGGTTATTCCCGATTGAGGTGAACGTTCACTCGCTGTTTGACCCGACTCGATTTGCTGTAATCTTTGTATTGCATTATTCTGTTGCCTAATTAATGCCCGTAATTCATCTACCTCACTTGTTCCTTCCCTTTCATTTCCTTCATTTGCACTAGTGCTTGCTCCTAAATTCGTTTGTACCGGACTACGTTGAACCGCCATTCTAAAATTTTATTCTATCCTGAATTTATTTTCAAAATTTTCCTCACAATCCTTTGCTATCCCACCGCTGTCACCAAAAATTTTATAACTGTCACGTCCTGATAAACGAAATTATTTAGTCCGTTTTTGAGTCAATTCATTTAAGAACTTTACCCGGGACCGGACAAGGATTGCGAAATTAATTCTTTTCTTTTAATCGTCTGGACCGAAAAGATAAAGATTTCTGTAAGTCACAAATCGCGGATCAGTTTTAGGAATTAAATTAAAATTCGGATAATTGATCTGGAAATCAATCAAAATTAATTTATATTTTGGTTTATTTAATTCAGTTATTTGATTTAATTTCTGGATTAAGGAGAAAGGATTTTGTTTATTTTCAAGGGCTCTTTTGACCTGGTATCGGAGTCGTTTTATTTGAACTTGTTTACCGGCGCGTTTCTTCATTTAAAAACTTCAAAATCTAAATTCTTTGTTTAGCGACGGCAGCAGAAAATCTTCGGAAATCTTTCTGCGCGCGCTCCATAAAGAAGCGACCAAACCCAACGCGACACTCTTCGTTCGCGAGGTTCTACAGAAACACCTCCAAGGAATAAATAATAATCAAAAGTATTTTAACTCAACTCCTTTCAATTCCGACACCAAAATCAAGTTAAATCAAAATTAAATATTGAAATAAAATTAACAAATAACAATTTATTCAAATAAAATATTTACCTTAAATTTCCAATTAAATTTAAAAATCTCTTACAATCTTTCCAAAAATCCTCAACTCTCAATCTCTCAGAGTCTTAGCTCAACTTCCTTGGTCCTCTCGCTCAATTTCTCTTAAATCTCGATCGAGTTCAAACAACTCTTTCTGACCATCAATCGTTTCGTTCACAGTGCCTTATGATAACTCCGTACTGACTGACTATCTGATTAACATCTAACTTACTAACTTACTGATTAACTAACTGATTGACTGCGTTTCTTCGCACGTTCTTTTATAGAATGTGGATCCCCTTGTCCCCGCTAAAGACTTGGTTCACCACTTCTTCAAAATCAAGGAGGAAGGGTATCTTAAATCGATAATTAAATATAGCTAATTAGTAACTGTTTTCCCCGTCGTTGTTCGATCGATAAAATCAATAGTTCATATGGTTATCCCGGCTCGGTCCCACCCGGTGTTAGTCTCTTATTGTTCTTTAAATAGAATTGGTTTTAAATTTCATTGAATTCCAAAGTTTATTCCCACAGTTTATTATTTAAAATATTAAATTTGTCAGCACGTGACAAAAATATTAATTGTGTAAATTTTGAAGTAGATAGTAGACATCTTGAACTGCATAATGCAGCAAATTTATATGCTAAATAAAGCTTTTAATTTTTTTTATTTTGCGTGATAGCTTTTGCTTTGCTTCTTTTATCTAACCATTTCATCGAAGCATTTTTTATTTATTATTATTTATTTAAATTATTTTCGTAACAGTAGTGCAATATAATGTGCAATTTTTATATTTATTTTGTTTTTTTTATATTAATAATTTTGTTATTAATTAAATGTTTATTTTACAGAAAATTTAATTTTATTTTATTATGTTATTTATATTATATTAATTATTGGAAATAATGTTTTATTTATTTTATAAATTTATTGTGTTAAAATTTTTATTTTGTAAAGAGTACTGGTAAGGTTTTAGGCAGTTTTCCTTACCCTAGCAACAAATGTTGGTATTCTTATTGATTCTGCCAAATAAAATTTTTATTTTTATTTTAATAGTGTTTTGTGTAAATTTTTTTATTACTTTTCTTGTGCGCATGTGTTAATTATATTGTGATTAAATTATAATTATATATACTTTTACGTTTCAGGTAATTTATTTCTACATATTTTATTGGTGGGGGGGGCGACTATTGACACAACTTTTAACTTGTAATTGTTACTTTGTTGAGGTCGCGTTCACCGCGCATGCGCGAAAATTCCGTCCCATATCGCATCACTGCCTGCACTCTGTGGACGGATCTTGTCCCGGAAAGGGCCTATACCATAGGCCCTGATTATTATGATCCTGAAGAGATTAGGAGAGAGGCCAGAGGAGCGACTCCTGATCAAAATATCTTCATTTACTATTCCGGTATGGAACACCCCTTCTTAGCTCCGATCAGGCTTATCGAGCGAGTATTTCCGAGGTCGACAGCCCGGATCTCGGAGATAATCGAGATCGATTTAGAGTAGCATTACGGCAGTTTACACTTCCTACAAACATGTACATACACATTCGCATATACTTGTAAACAGTTAATTTTCTTTCTTTTCGCTTTAAATAATTATCTTGTTTTTTTATTTTTAATATGTTTAGAATATACCTTTTGTTAAGGCCAATTCCTCTTTCTTTTTTTGTTATTATTTCTCAAAATTCATTCAATCTGTTTATATATCCAAAAATTGTACCTAATCAACATTAAATTTAACCACTTTCGTTATTGGGAGCCCAGAATTAATTATTTCAATATAACCCAAGTGTCCTTTACTGCAAAAAATCACCTCTGGTTCTGTCTCAGGGAATAAGAATTAAATTTCTTTCCCTAAAAAGAACCAAGATAACGCGTTAGTTTCACCTTGTAACCGACTTGAACCCATTTCTAGCGCGTTTACGCATGGTGTTACGTCCCGCCAAATAATATGTATTTCATAAGAATATTTTTGCGAGTACATTTAAGTATAATCTAATATTTATATATGTAATGCGTAGAAAGTAAGACATATATAAATTTATATCATTTTATTCGTGCGTAATATAGCATTAGTTGCGCCGACGTTATATCCAGTAGCTTAGCATTATTCTCGTCGACGCTAGAAATCAGTAGTTTAGCTTTATTCCAGCCAACAAAGGCTTCCACTTTTAGGCGGCCGGCAGCACCGAACGCCGCTATCCCTACTACCTACCCAAACGCTACGTGGGAGGCAGCGCCAGTGAAGCCCGGAGCTCAGTCTCACCGAAGCGTCAGTTCAATTCCTAACTCCAAACTCTAAGCACCTCTCTTCCAAGAGAGTCCATCCCGCGTGCGGGTCTAACGACATAAGTCTATAAGTTTAACTTCTATATCTAATACTTTATATTTGTAACCTTGTAGTGTAACGTAAATTTAAGAAAATATTTTAATTGTTAAAATTTAATTCTCGTGTTAAATTCAGTGACATCCTAAATCTTCTACCTCATTCCAATTTCAATTGTTTCACAATTTCAATTTATTTACAATATCTCAAAAACCTGTGTGATTGACAATTAATTTCGGTACAGCCGCACTGCACGTTTTTAAGAATCAATCTAACAGGCATTCTAGTGTTAGGAGTGGTGCAGAGGCACTGCACGCTTTTATTTTAGGATTTTTTATTAACTTTATATATTATAATATTTTTGTGAAACTCCTTTATGACGAATTCCAAATCACGTCGAGGCGGCCGGAAATATCAGATTCGAAAGATAACCGCGTATTATCACGCTTTAAAACGACATTCGAACGACGTACGCCCGCAATACCACTTGACGCCGATCACCTTCATCGTGAGGAAGCCAAGCCTAGTAGACATTCCGAAGAACGATCCACGCAGGAGGGTCTACGAAAATCAACCCCAAGAAAAGAACGTGCATTGCGACGCCGAGTTTATCGAGACGTAGCGAAGACAATGGCAAGCAGCGCAGCTTAGACTTCTGGAATGAGTAAGTACGAATAACTTTCGCTCCTAAATCTGTTGCACGCGTTTACGCTATCTAAAATTTATTTGTATCCACTTAAACCTAACAAATACTCCACTTTACCTTTTTACCCTACCCCCTGCTGTGAGGGTCGCGTGCTCGACCCTTTATCTACCGCATCGCTAGCACTTAACCCAAAATTCCAAAATCTACCCTTTGTTACGTCCCGGTAGTCGCGGGCGTCTAAGACGGATTCGGACCACGGGCCTAGGCAATTATGAGATCGCGATAGTTTGACCGAGTAAAAATTGGATTTATTTCACGGAACTTCTTTGATGGTCAATAATAATTATTGTTGGTTCGTTCTCTAAATAAGGCTGTTCGTCTAAATTTTGCTCAAGATAAGATAGAAATATCAGAATAGCTTCTTTGCACAATGAACACTGCCGAATTTCGCGAGATTCAACAATTAAATCATCGCAATTGCTACAATTATATTCACCGTAATTTGACCCAATAAGTATCTGATGTGATTGTACGTGAAAGAATTCAGTAGTAGGATGTTCGGATTCACGCATGCATGGTTCACAAAAAACAAAACGTGTATTTTTCTGCTCAAAATAATGATATCTAATTTCGCATCGTGCTTGAGCAAACCAATCACGAATTATATTAGTTAAATCCTCTGGAATCTCACGAGTTGGTATTTCTACACGAAATTGTCGCGGACACATTTATCAAAGTGAATTAAATAGTTGTCAAACTTTCTATAAATACCTCGACAGGATTATTTTGTAAAAACACTCCGTCACCACTAAGATCTAGATAACGAGAAAAGTCGCGATGGACTAGACGGCAAAGATCGCAGTTTAAATAAAATTTTGGGATTTCTAAAGTTAAGTTGCAACTGTGGCACTTTTGTAAAACACGCCATGTAACGGTAGCGACTACAGTGTCGCGTGGTTCGCCGGATTGAGGCTCGCTGGAGCCAAGGTCCGCTAGAACGACGATAGTTCGGACTGCTAGTCGTGGTCTAGACCGACGGGAGCGCCCGTCGGTGAGACCGAGGTTGTTCGGGCTGGCCCGAGGGGCAGCGGTCGGAAGCGCCCGACCGCGGCAGTGCCGGTGACTGGCTGTCGCGCGGCGGATTCGTTGCCGGACGGGAGCGCCCGTCCGGAGGATCGTGTGGGGGCACGAAGTGTCCTGCAGTGATGGGAATCGGGACGGAATTTTCGGGCATGCGCGTTGAAAATGGCTCTCAGTATAGTAGCCACTACTAGGGAAAGAATGTATTAATGGTCGCCCCTAATAAATTATATATTAAAAAATATAAAAAGAAATAAATGAACACATGCTCTCAACTATAAAAGTAATATAATTAAAGGAAAAGGGAACGTAATAAAAATTTTATAACAAAACACACTGTAAATATAAAAAATTAAACTTTTGTTTTTATTAGCAGAAATATTATAGAATACCAACATTCGTTGTTACATTGATAAGGGAAACTGCTAAAAAACCTTATCAGTATTCTTTACAAAATTAAATTAAAAACATTTTAAATTTAACAAAGTTATAAACAAAAATAAAATTGATTTATAATAATTAATAAAATATATAATTATATAATAACATATATTAAATTAAATTAATTCTGAAACATTTAAGGTTAATATTAATAATGCACATTTAAAAAAAAATAAAATTTTACTAAATAATAAATATTTAAATAAAAAATTAAATACTTAAATAAAAAATAAAAATAAATAATAAATATTTATTAATTATAAATAAAAAAATAAAAAAATATTGCACATAAATTTACCATTATTAATAATAAAAAAATTAAAGCTTTTATTAATACTGAAAAATTAATACTAAAAAATATTTGCAAAAAAAAAAAAAAAAGAAATGGCTAGATGACCTACAATGCACAAACTAATATTATACAAAATAATATTTAAAAAACTTAAAAAATTAATCCTCATCAGATGAGGTTTGATCTAAATACAAACTTGCCGTGTTATGCAGTTCTAAATGTTTATCGTCTACCTCAAAATTATAACAATTAATATTTTGATCTTGAAAACTGGACCGAACTATACAAATCGCGGAAAGAGTATTATTTGTTAAACGATTACGTTTTTTACATTTTACATCTGTAACTATTGAAAAAATTCTTTCGGCCTCAGCATTCGAGTGTGGAAGAGAAAATACTATTTCAATTAAATTTTCTAAATTTGGAAATATTTTTGAATTATCGAAATGTTTGGACTCTAATACGTTTTTCCACATCTCATCTATTTTTAAAGAAGCTAATTCTACTTTTTTTTCATCGTCAAAAATTGTTGGCAGAATTCGCCATTCATATGCTAACCGCGTAATATTATTATAATTTAATCGTTTGGCAATTAACGTTAAATCTTTAATTTTAATTCTACCGTCATTAAACAATGCTATTTTCGGATCTAAAAACGATAACTGTTCAAAAAAAGGATCTTTACATGGCAAACGATTCAACATTTCCTGAACTGCAGTAACATAAAAGTCTAAGCATTTTAATTTTATTTCATGCACGCATTCTACAGTAAAATTTTCTAAAAAGCTTTCACATTCCGGTCCCACATATATTTCGTTCACGGGTTGAATATTATTTTTATCTTTTAAATTTAAGTTAAAAATATCATTTAAAACATTTAATTTTACAAAATTTTGACCAAACTGTAATATTAATTGCCGACTATTTTTATATAATAAATGAATTAAAATATTACGGGACTGAAATAAAGCGTTAAAAGTATTAAAAAAATTTAATGAATATTTCAAAAATAATAAATATGCTTTAATTAAATTATCTTGAAAATAATGTAATATAGTTTCCGCGGATTTTAATTTATCTTCAACGACCGCTAAAAGAAAATAACTTTTTAAAACGTCCCAATTTTCGAGAAGTCGACAAACGCATTTTTGAAAACTAAGCCATTTAGTATTAGCAAGTTTTAATACTTTATGTCGATCTACATGAAAAAAATCCTGAAACTCTGCTAAAATTGCACATCTCTTTGCACTGCCCGAAATATAAGAAGCTACTCCTTTAATTAAATTTTCGCATATATCCGGTAATTTTTCGCAAGCTCTACTAGCCACAAGTGCCGATGAATGGCAAATACAATTTAAAGTTATTAATTCCGGAATTTCCGATTTTAAATGTGTCATAAATGAGTTATTACATCCTATCATGACGGATGCATTATCACACGCTAATCCAATAATATTAGTAAGAGGAATTTGTTTTGTTTGAAATAAATTTTTAAATGCTTCAAAAATTTTACTCGACGAACAATCTTTCGCGTCTAACGATATTAAATCTAATAATTGAGTACTGATCTTTTTATTTATAGGAGATAAATATCGAACAAGAACGCACATTATTTTAGTTTCCGAGATATCAGTACTCTCGTCAATTAAAACGGAAAATTTACGTGTTTTTAAATTTAAAATAAGTTTTTCAGTTTCGCGTTTGGCAATAATATTTTTAACAATTTTGGAACATTTTTTTCGAGATAGTGAAAGGTCTTGCACAATTTTAGAGTCAATACTTATATCTTTTAATAACGGAACCAAATGATCTACGGTGGAAAATGCAATATTATGATCCGCGAAAAAAGCAGCTAATTTAATTTCCGCGCGTTTAACTTTATCTCTATGTGATAAAGTATTATCGTTGCTAATGGCTTTACATTTCCCTGAATTTTCAATATGTTTGACCGTATGTGAATGATTAATTAAATCCGACTTTCGGCAATTTATACTTTTATTACATATCATGCAAAGCGCTCTATTTTTTGAAGGATGAGGAGCTAACCATCCTTTAAAACTACTGTCATCTAGCCAAGAAGCTTGGAATTCTCTAACTCTACGTTTTTTAATTGCTCCTTTATTGCTACAATCCATTATACCCAAATATATAATTGATAAATACGCTTACCTCTATGAGCTGTACGTTGTATCGGACGGAATTATTTCATCGATTTAACGGTGCGATTTAGTGACTACATCACTGGCAATTTAGTTATTTCTACCGCGCATGCGCGAAAATTCCGTCCCGATTCCCATCACTGGTGCCCTGGAGGTGGCGGCCGTCGGGAGCGCCCGACGGCGGCGATGCCGATGACTGAGAGTCGTGCGGCAGGTTCTAAGCTTGGACGGGAGCGCCCGTCCAAGAGAATCAAAGGTTGTCCGGGATAACCCGGAGAGCGGCAGTCGGGAGCGCCCGACCGCGGCGGTGTGCCGTACGACAGATCCTACAACCTGGACGGGAGCGCCCGTCCAGGGTATCTCGGTGGCCCGGACTAGCCGAGGGCGTTGGCGGTATCCGGTCGCCTCGGTGGTGGAACCTCGGGAGCGCCCAAGGTCTCCAGGAACCTGAAGTTACTCTGCCTTGGGAGCGCCCAAAGCAGCGGAAGACTCTCACCGGGAGCACCCGGGGACGACTCGGGAGCGCCCTAGTCGGAGAGTACTAGAGAGGGCTTCGGGAGCGCCCGAGGCCTTTAGGAGCTGAGGGATGTGTGTTCGTGACCAGGATTCGGATCAGACAAGGTACTGGCTCTGCCGCGAGCTCGGCTTATATAGCTGCTGAGATGAGAGTGGGGGAGCTCCCACTCTTACCTCGGCGGCGCACGCCATCGTCGGGCCGGTGGTCGCCCGACGAACCTCCGTGGCGTGTCCGGTGCTGCCTGGGCCGGTGGTCGCCTAGGGCTTCGACGGTGACGGCGTCGGCCGTCTAGGGGCTGGTGGTCGCCCTTTAGTGGCGAGGCCCAAGCCCTCGCTACAAGAGATCCCCGAATCTTATTCGAATTGTGATCATTGCCGGTTAGTCCATCGTGATTTCTCTCGGTACTTAGATCTAAGCGGTGATCAAGTCTTTCTACAGAATAATCCTGTCGAGATATTTATAGAGAGTCTGACCACCATTTAATTCATTTTAATAAATGTGTCCGCGACAACCTCGTATACGGATACCTGCTCGCGTTTATTCCGGAGATTTAACTAGACTAATTCTTAATTGGTTACTCACGCTCGATGTGAGACCAGATATCGTTACTTCGAGCAGAAGATTACGCGTCTCCCCTTTTGTGAACGATGTATGCGTAGAACCGGACACCCTATTACTGACTTCGTCCGCGTACACTCGCATCAATTACTTATTGGATTAAATTGCGGCGAACGCGAGTGTAGTAATTGTGGCGTTCTAATTGTTGATTCTCGCAATATACGGCAGTGCTCAAAGTGTCAAGAGACTATTCTGTTATTTTTGAATTACCTCGAGCAAAATCCAGTCGAGCAGCCGTACTTGGATAACGAACCTACCATAATCGTTATAGATTATCAAAGAATTCCCGCAAAATAAATCTTGTTTTTACTCGGTCAAAATATCGCGATCTCATTATTGCCTAGGCCCGTGGTCCGAAACCGTTATAAACGCCCGCGACCACCGGGACGTAACACATTGATGTTCAAAAGCCCTATTTTATACATAATAATAAAAAATATTATGGTTTATACGATTTTCCGCATTTAGTTAAAAGATTAGCGAGTTTTCTTAGGACGCATAACAATATATATTACAACGAAAAAATAATAGCGTCATATTCTGATTTTATAGAAACTTGGAAAATTGACAATGCAACAACAGGAGGCTCAAATTTATTATCTCATATTACACAAGCACATATTTATCCCAATTGCTTTGAAGCAATGAACGTAAAGAGAGTATTTCAATTATTTAGTAATAAATTTGCAACTGCAATAAAAACAGCTGGTGACGCAAAAGAATTAAATTTTAATACATGGAGAGAAACAGCTAATTTTGCAGAGCGTATAAATAATGTAATTGATGCTTGTGTAGGCACTTCTGGCCTATTTCCCCTGACTCGCCGCCATGTTTAACCACCGAGTGGGGACAGCGAATCACAGTGTAACAAGTTCCCCTCGTGCGTCTGAGTTACTAGATGCGACTCTCAACTTCTTACTCTTTGCTCGATACTTAAAGAAGTCGGTCGTACGGCGAGACGGCTAAGTGATACCGTTGTATCTTTATATTAAATATATATTTCATTGGTAATCGTCTGAGTGTGACTAAATATTAATTCTGGTAAGGTAGAGTTACCCATCTACCTACAGTGGTGACCCCGACGTGATTGTCGCATTCCTCGTGTTTGAACATGACGTAGCTCACGATATACGAGCTCATAGACGATACTGCCGTCCATCAAGTCATTCCGCCGAACAAGCAAGCCCATCTCCAAGGAGGCCACGAGCATCCAGCCATCCTCGGGTTAAACAACCAAGACTCTTTCCGGGTTAGCAACGACCTGGCCGACTTCAAATTTTGTGGCGCGCGCGCGCAGCTTATCGTGCGTGCACAAGAGTGAGAGC
The DNA here is from genome assembly GCF_019399895.1 of Cardiocondyla obscurior. Taxonomy (NCBI): domain Eukaryota; kingdom Metazoa; phylum Arthropoda; class Insecta; order Hymenoptera; family Formicidae; genus Cardiocondyla; species Cardiocondyla obscurior. The sequence goes on along the minus strand of NC_091871.1, from coordinate 104,427 downwards.
AAGCGAGAGAGCACTCATTCTCGCTGCCCGTGTTGCCGAGCTTTTTCCTGTACGATCCTGCACCCTGCATCCAGGACGCCAGCCTTTTCTGGAATTGCCGAGTAATTGCGTGAAGCCAACGTCACCGGCGCGTTTTCCTGTTAATGTGGAGAAATTGCGCGAAGCCAACGGCACCGGCGCCTTCGTCGAGACGCCCATTTCCTGCAGCAGCAACAACAAATTTCAACAGAGCGGCATTTTTATCGAGGACCGACGCCTCAGCGGTACCATCCCAACGACCTTCGACATTGCGAGCGTTTGCGGTAATAGTAAGATAGCGGATAGATATTCATGTTCTTATTTACTCATGTCGTATGCTCATGTCGTTTGGCCTAACGCTCATGTAGTTGTGTATAACTGCTTCTGTAATTTTACCGAGCCTTGTTGTTATGCGGTGCCTGTTCATATCCGTTTCGTGTCGTGATTGCTTTATGTTTTAAGCTGTCGTTCTCGCGCTCAGTTACCATGCGATCGTCATTTGTTCTTTCGCGCACTTTTTGTCCCGCCTAGCAGTTATTGCGCCGCCGCATTCTATCTCCTGTTTGCGTTGCCTAGCGACCATTCCCGCGTTCCATCATGCCGAATAACCAGGAAGCGTCCGATATGATTGAACTTCGGCAGTCTAACGCGCGTCTACAAGCCGAACTTAATTCGCTGCGTGCTCAAATCACAAATTCCGTTAGCGGTGATAACGAAGCATTCGGTTCAACAGATTCGCAACCATTTCCACGCGTAGATGCAGCTTACCGCGTACCAAAAATTCCTATCTTTTTTAAATCTGATCCTGCCGTGTGGTTTATACAAGTCGAAGCCTCTCTTCGAAATGCCGGAATAAAAAGTCAAATTACCATGGCAGACACTGTAATTGCGAATCTGGACCCGGAGGCTGTGTCATTTGTCCGCGATTTAATTGCGAATCCGAATCCTAATCGGCAGTACGATTTAATTAAAGAACGCATTGTCTCAACATTCGCTGCTTCCTCTGAAGCTAAATTGCGACAGTTATTGCTGTTGCACCGGGGCCGGTGCACGGGGTCCGTCCTTCGGGATCCGCGAGGGAGAGGGCGAATAATTGATATATTATAATAAAAGATTAGACTTTTTTATTTGGTTACACTGTTTCTTTTCTATCTCCCTTTGTTCTCCCTTTGTCGGTTCGGCACACGTCCTCGCGTTGTCACGCGTTCTCGTCTCCGCGAGGTTTCTTCTTACTTGGCACGCGACCGAACTTTCGTTATCACCGCTCTCAGTTTACGGTACGGACTATAATGCGACTGCCCGTCCGTGACGGGCCGCGGTTATTTAATAGTGACGCAGGGCCTTGGCCTCCTCGGGTTGCAATGCCGAACTTCGGTAGTTCGGCGAATGCAACCTCAGCGATTTCGGCAATAAGTTCTCGCACGTGTTTCTTTTATTATTTAATTTCTTAAGGAGGTTTGCTGATCTTGCATCCTCCGAGGTTATTTAATTACGAGAGACTTATTCCGAAATGCCCTGCGTCATGTATCGTGTTGTAACGGGGTTTGGGTTACAACATTGCAAAGACAGATTACCCTCGAGGGGAAGCCTTCCCAGATTTTTGCGCGCATGCGTAACTTGAGCGGATCCTCATGTAGCAATTCCGTTTTGCGTTCCATATTTTTAGAATTCCTTCCGGAACCATGTCGCTCTGTATTGGTAGCTTCTAAAACAGAATTCCTTCAGGATTTAGCTCAGCTCGCTGACACCGTCATGGACGCGTACGGTCACTCGCCGCAGTATTCCACGATTTCTTCCACTGATTCCGCGAACTATAGTTCCATAGCTTCTTCCTCAAATACAAATGCCTTAGAGCGCAAGATTGAGGAGATGCGTAAGCAAATTCAAAGACTTTCAATTCGCAATCAATCGCGCTCGCGTTCTCGCGGACGATCCAACAATTATCGTTCGCAACCTCGTTTCCGTAGTCATTCCTCGAACGGAGTTTGCCATATACACCGTAAATATGGTGACAAGGCCAAGCATTGTAGAAAACCGTGTTCATGGAAGAATAGCGATGTTAATCAGTCAAACTAAAATGGCCTTCGCCAAACGAGACGATGGTAGAGGGTCATAAAACTTCGAAACGCCTTCACATTCGTGATTTTAAAACCGGTATAATCTTCTTAGTTGATTCAAGAGCGGACATTTCTCTCTTTCCCATTCCGCGTAACAGCAAACTCACTCCGACAGGTAATAAACTATACGCGGCAAACGATTCAACTATCAATACCTACGGTTCTACAAATCTTACGTTAGACCTCGGTATTCCTCGCCCTATATCGTGGAATTTTTGTATTGCCGCCGTGCCTTACGCAATTATCGGGGCTGATCTCATTTCGCACTACAATTTTCTTTTAGACTTAAAGAAGCGAAGACTGGTCGATCAACTCACCGGATTTTATTCTTCCGGCGTTATCAAATCCGTTAATACAATTGTTACTCAATTGGTTAGCTCTACGCATAAGTATTCCCGGCTCATTGCTAACTATCCCAAAGTTGTCGGTGCCGAACAGTTCGCACCGTTAGAATCTCGCGGCGTTCACCATCACATTATCACTAATGGTCCGCCCGTCGCCGAGCGTCCTCGACGCTTACCCTCCGATAAACTCAAGGCTGCCAAAGCTCAATTTAAGCGTTTTTGTGAAGAGGGTTTATGCAGGCCGTCCTGCAGCCCGTGGGCAAGTCCCATTCATATGGTAAAAAAGTCTAATGGCGAATGGCGTGTCTGCGGAGATTATCGTCGTCTTAACGCGATTACTACTCCTGATAGATATCCGGTACCTCACATTCATGATTTTACATCGGTCTTACACGGTAAAACCATTTTCTCGTCTTTAGATTTGCATCGAGCATTTTATCAAATTCCGGTAGCCCCTGAGGATATTCCCAAAACCGCGGTCATTACCCCTTTTGGTTTATTTAAATTCAGCGCAATGACCTTTGGTCTACGTAACGCCGGTCAAACCTTTCAACGTTACATGCACCGCGCGCTAGGTAATTTAGAATTCGTTTTTTTATTTTTTGATGATATTCTCATAGCGTCCGCTTCTGAAGAGAAGCATGAGAAACATTTAAAAACTGTATTCGATCGCCTCAATACATATCACTTCCGCATTAACTTAGACAAATGCGTTTTCGGCGTTCCGGAATTAACATTTCTTGGTCACTCTGTGACTGCTCAAGGTCTTAAGCCTACTACTGAAAAAGTACGAGCTATTCGCGACTATCCTAAACCTCGCACAGTTGAGGAGCTTCGTCGATTCTTGGGCGTTATTAATTTTTATCGTCGCTTCATCCCTAAGGCAACCCAATTATTACTTCCGTTAAATGCGTACATTACAGACTCGCGAAAGCGCGATAAACGCGAAATCCTTTGGACTGCCGAAGCAAAATCTGCATTCGATAAATGCAAAACCGAATTAACAAATGTTGCGTTACTAGCGTATCCGTCGGACTCAGCCGATCTCAGATTAGTTACCGATGCTTCTGACATAGCCATCGGAGCGGTTATAGAGCAAGGAACTAATGATTCTTGGCAACCATTAGCTTTCTTCTCCCGTAAATTTACTCCGGTTCAATTAAAGTATAGCGCTTACGACCGCGAGCTCACTGCAATTTACGAATCTATCCGTTATTTTAAACATTACTTAGAAGGCCGTGATTTCACCGTCGTTACTGATCACAAGCCTCTGACTTATGCGTTTAATCAGCTTTCTGATAAGGCATCTCCACGCCAAGCGCGTCAATTATCATACATTGCGCAATTTACGTGTAAAATAAAACATATTTCCGGTAACTCTAACGTGGTCGCTGATTCACTTTCTCGCATCGAACCGATATGCTTTCCCGATCAAATTGATGTTGAGGAACTATCGCGCGAACAAAACAGTGATGTCGAGCTGCTCGAATTACTTAAGTCTTCCAAGTCAACGTTACCTTTAAAAAAACTAACTTGGGGATCTAACCGTATTCCTCTTTACTGTGATATATCTAGTGAGTTTATTGATAGATCAAACGAGCGTCCGCCGAAGGCGGACGCGAAGTTTGATCAAAATTATATGGAGTGTCTCGTTTGAAGATGATAGTATATTGTAGTATGCTTGTCATGCTTAAATCCACAACGTTTAACGCTTAATTTCAAAGTATTTTTGGCGCTTTCCGCCATCTTGCCTCGACATGCGCCCTCTCTTGTCCATATTGTTTAGTGTGATTAATTTTTTTTTTTTTAATGAATTATCACGACTTATCTTGAAGATGATAGTGGGAGTAGATAATTTTGGGGCAGAATAGGGCGGGAGACTATCATCTTCGAACGAGACACTCCATATAATTTTGTTGTAACGGAGTTCGGGTTACAACAGACGGATAAAGCCTTATTCACCCCTAATGGAATTTTGAACTCTAAAAATTTTATTTAATGGCAGCGTCATAATCCACGTGCAGTGCGCCAGGGCGGATTTCAATTTAGGTGGCAACTAAATATGTGGGCGGGAGTAATAGACAACAGAGTTGTAAGTATTATCATAACAAAAAAATTCATTTAATTAAAATTGATATGAGATTCGTAATATTTTGATTTATAATAATTAGATCGGTCCATACTTTCTTCCACCGCGACTAAATGGAGAACTTTATAGTCAATTTCTTGAGAATGAATTACCGGTTCTTCTAGAAGACGTTCCTTTGGAAATTCGGCGTCAATTGATCTATCAACAGAACGGGGCGCCGCCACACTTTAATCGTCGCACGTGACAGGTGTTAGATTTAAATTTTCCTAATAGGTGGATGGGGCGGGGGGGGTCCTATCTCGTGGCCAGCACGTTCCCCGGACATGAACGTGCTGGATTATTTCGTTTGGGGCCACGTTAAAGCCCACATAGAAAATATGCGTGATCGTACCGTTGAAGAGGTTCGCGATGCAATTGTAGCGGCCTTTGGTACGATTACGCCCGACATGGCACATAGGGCAACGCAACAAATTGTTCGGAGAGCGGAACTTTGTTTGCAAAAACAAGGGAAGCACTTTGAACAATTGTTGCATTGAACTTGTGCCGGTGGATTAGGCCTATCGGGGATACCACCAAAAAAAAGACGCTGAGCTATCTGCCTCAATAGGTAGTGAGGAAACGATAGCGTTTGCACATTAAATTAAAAATTAATTATAAATTCAGAACTTTGCCTTGTCTGCGGGTCTTCGTTCGCTTCTCCTCACGCGTCGCATCGTGTTGCTTGCGCGTTGTCGCGTCGTCTCGCTCGCGCGTTGTCGCATCGTGTCGCTTGCGCGTAATCGTTCGCTTCTTCTCATGCGTCGCATCGTGTTGCTTGCGCGTTGTCGCGTCGTGTCGCTCGCGCGTTGTCGCATCGTGTCGCTCGCACGTCGTCACATCGTGTCGCTCGCGCGTTGTCGCATCGTGTCGCTTGCGCGTAATCGTATGCTTCTCCTCATGCGTCGCATCGTGTTGCTTGCGCGTTGTCGCGTCGTGTCGCTCGCGCGTTGTCGCATCGTTTCGGTCGCGCATCGTCGCATCGTCTCGCTCTCGGTTGAATATAATTGTTCATATCTCGTAAATAAACGCCCAAAATTAAAAATGGTATGGGACTTTCATACTTCTATTTAAAAGATCTATCTATTCATACCGGGTTAATAAGTTGTAACGAAACACCCTGTATAGATTATCGTAAATATCCCAATGCAGATGAGGATGCTCCAACAGTCACAAAATGAATTCGACCAACACGCCTCTTTACAGATATTATTAAAATACAATTAATGAGTTTCAATCAAACATGGCATCAGCATTGAACATCGACACAGCTTCTTGAAATACTTACAAATGAAGCAATGCAGGCAACGAATAAAATACATGCTGGATGGTTTGATAAAAATAATGAATGTTACAATTATCACAAACAAGCTGTAAGATTTTTAATGATAGTTAAAATATATTCTTGTACCCGATATAATAATCAGGTTGCAAAGACGGTAAATACATGTAATAGAAAAATAAAAAACTTATCAAATAAATAATCATATTTAATAAAATAATTAGGAAAATATTAAGTTACAAAAATAACGCAAAACGTATAGACGACTTGATGGTGTACTTGATTAAAGACCATTATAAAAAATATATAAAGTTCTATTAAATTTACGGTTTAATAGTAGTGTAGCAATATTTAATATAATATATTTAGTATAACAGAGATATAAATTTGTAGATATGTTCCTATTATTTCAAAAATTATATATTACAACTTTAATCAATATTAATTGTTTTGAACGTTACAAATAAAATATAAAAATAATATATGTATCATCTTATGTTAACTTGTAAAAAAATAAAATATGCAAAAATAAAAAGCAAAATATGTATAATATATACATTCTTATAAACGTATTATACATATATTTCAATACGTTTATAAGAATGTATATATTATACATATTTTGCTTCTGGTATCAGCTACATACATGAATGAATAAGTTATGACTTTTATAAGTGGAAAGTACCATGGTTGATACTTGACACAGTAGCATTTCAACATTTACATTAAATATGTGAATTGGACAGCTAGAATATTCAATCTTCCAGTAATCTAGCTGATTATTACACACATTTTTTGTAAATGTTTAAATGGTACTATTACCATACAAGTATCAGTAACTTCGCCTAAACTATTAAGATATCTTTGTAGCGTAACGGTTAACAGCGGGCCTGCTAATTTGACGACCGTGTGAGCATCGGTTCAAATCCGGTTATGTGCGTACTCGTAATTTTTTAAAATTTCTTTTATAATACCATGTGCACAAAAGTCATATTTTTATAAATAAATTGTTATTGCGCTGTAATAATTTATTTATAAAAATATGATTCCACATGGCCATCAAGATGGACAGAATAGGATAGGCAAAGCAGGCAAATCTGGCAAAGGTCTGTTATTTTTATATATTTTTTTTTTCTTTTTTTTTATTAAGTAAAGTGTATAGGTGACGCTTTGGGTGCTAGCCCATTTGGTCATACATGGTGCTTACATAGAGATGCGCCATACAAATCCAGCATAGTTAACAAGTCTATATACAGCTCTTTACTTAAAATCTTACAAAAGATCTTTAACATTGTTTAAATTAATAATTTTAAAATGGAGGAATAACATATACGTGTTTATACATTATTAAACTAATATAGCATAGAACTGGATTATATAGTACGTTTGACGAAGGAATAGCACAAAGAATTCTTTTATGCTTATTAGGAAACTTAGATTAAATTAAATGATAAGGATAATATCACAATAACATAATAGAACATCTAATAGATAATTAAATAAATATATCAATAGAACAAATAAACTCTTCTAAGGCGGAAATAGTGTCGCTAACTAAAGAAGCCAAAAGGAAATTCACACAGTAAGGAAGGAAGCCTTTGGTTACAATTAGCCTTTTGTACATTTTTTCTCTTTGGGGTTCATATCTCTTACACTCCCAGAAAATATAATGCGGAGTCTCTTCTATATCACACACATCACACAACGGAGAATCAACAATACCAAATCGAAACAGGCTAGCTTTAAGGGAGGAATGCCCGCTTCTAAGTCTATTAATTGACGCTATCGCTTTCCTACATATATTGTGTCCCTTAAACCATATATGCTTAGAACAAACAAGAAAATTATTGTAGTAAAAAGAACCGCGCTTTGTCGATTCTTCAATGGTCCACTGATATAGTTGGTCATTCATGAGACTTTTGCTAAAATTTTTTATTTCCCCTGGGGGTAATCCGACCTGTGTATCTCTGCCTTCCTTAATAGCTTCTCTCGCCAGCAAGTCAGCAGTCTCGTTACCCAGGATTCCTCTGTGGCTTGGTATCTAAATAAGTTCCATCTTTACCTTTTGGCTAACCAAAAGAGTGTACAGCAGTGATTTGATCCTCAGTATGAGATAAGAGCTTTGCCGGTGTTTAAATGGAGACTCTATGGCGGTAAGTACTGACTTCGAGTCAGAGAAAATAGCGAATTTATCCCATCCTCTCTCAAGTCCTATTTCTAAAGCGTGTAATATAGCCAAGGCTTCTACGCAATATGACGATACAAAGCCCGCCGTTCTGAAGCGAAGATTTATAGAATTGTCCATTGAAACTATCGAAAAATCTGCAAACGGAGAATTTTGGATAACCGAACCGTCTGTGAACAGACATATATAAGAAGAAATTATATTAGAGAAGATTGACCGAAATTGATTCCGTTCTAGATCCACATGCTTAATATCGCTACCACTAGAAGTATTAACCTTTGGTAGAAAAAGGAGAGCCTCGTATGAATCTGAGTAGCATAAAGGAGATTAAGAAACAGGTAGAAATCTGAATTTGTCTTCCAAGTCCAGAAACGACAAGAATAAAGGGGAGCTATTGAGTGCGTCAACCAGGCCTTGATATTCAATGATGTCTTAGTTTTTCCAAAAAAACCAATAAGTGATTGTCTTCAGAAACCGCCGATCTAATTAGAAAATTCCTGGCTAAATATTTACTTCTTATAAACAGAGGAGGTTCCTTGGATTCATAACAAATTACGTTCAGAGGCGTACTCTCTCTGTACCCCATAAATCTACGAATACCTCGATTCATTACTTTATCAAGGCGTGAAGAGAGGCTAAATTTTGAAACATGAAGCTGCCGTATTCCAATCTGAATCTTATCAAAGCCTCAAAAACCATTCTAAGAACGCCTGGATCTGCTCCCCACCATGTGTGGCAAAGGCACTTAACGACTCTCATCGGGATCATGCTGAGACCGGCCGCACGGTTAATGTGATCAGACCAGCTTAGATTAGAACAAAATACAATACCCAAAAATTTAACAGTTTTGGAGTTAAAAATTTCATTGTTCATTATAGAGACTTTATATCGCTTTTCTCCTAAACAGCGCTTCTGAAATGGAGGCCTGATGGCAGAATCTCTACGACTGAAAACACAAAGCTGAGATTTATTTGGGGACAGAGAAAGACCTAGCTTATTCAGTGATACCGAGATTTTATTGATTGCTTGATTTAAATGTTGAATACCTTCCTCAGGTTTAGACAATAGCGAGTAGATACACACATCGTCGGCGTATTGCAAAATTTTGCATTCCTCGGAGTTGATTGATTCTAGTTCTGCCACATAGATAGTGTAAAGTAGGGGACTAAGAACACTACCCTGTGGAAGGCCCTTGTAAATCCAAAAAATTTCCTCTACTTCACCGTAAACGACTTGTCTACAGGATATTAAATTAAAAATAAAATGACAGATATTTGAAGGAAACTTAAGACTATAAAGTTTAGAAATTAAAATATCCGGAAGCACATTATCATATGCCGATTCAATATCGAGGAAGATCGCAGGAACGGATAACTTCTTGTGAAAAGCCGTAATTATTTCTATATAGAGTGTTGATAAATTATCCATGCAGGATCTATTCTTACGAAAACCAAATTGTGACTTAGGTAGGAGACTGAAATGTTCAAGCCACCAAGCGACTCTGTTGTTAACCATTCTTTCCATCGTTTTACAGAGGCACGAAGACAGAGATATTGGGCGAAACTTGTCCGAGTTCGCCTTAGGGATAAAGAAAACCGCATAGCGACGCCAGCTAGTCGGGAAAATCTTACAATTAAAAAAAAAATTGAAAATATAAAGAAGAACCTGAAGTGCCCTATCGGATAGTTTCTTAATAATTAAGTAGTCAATACCATCTAAACCTGGACTAGATTTAACATTAACTTCTAATAACGCCGCAACAAGCTCATTCATAGTGAAAGGCAAATCAAGAAACGGATCGTCAGTGTGGTTCATTTTCGCATCAGGCATGCTAGGGGGAGCCCAATTAGTGAAGAGAGAGGAAATTTTTTCTTTGACGTTAGCGACTTTTTTCAGACTATACTCAAATTGGTTTGATGATTATTAAGGCCAGATTGAAATTTTTTAACTGTGGACCAAATATATGAGACTAGTGTCCTTTTTAATACTCGAACAGAAGTTCCTGAAACTATTCTTTTTTTTTTGCGAAATTCCTGTTTTGTTATTGCGACGCGCTTCTTATTTTGTACAAAGTCTTTATACAGTCCCGTACATTGAAATTTACACAGAGCAGCCTTACGCAGACGAATGAGCCTGTTGCATTCATTATCCCACCACAAACAAGGTGGAGGAGAAGAGGAATGAGACTTATCCTCCTGAGAAGCCCTTCTTCTACCCGGAGTTGAAGATAAAAGAGCCTCTTCAATGATGGTCTTAAATGACTCATATAAAACTTCAGTATCCATTGACTCGTAGTCGTCAAAAGAGTCAATACCCTCGTCCACCAACTCCTGAAATTGAAACCAATTAGTTTTCAAACTATATAAACGAGGTGACTTTCCAGTCGCAAAACGAGACCCTGGATTCCCCGTAGGAAAACGGAAATTGGAAAATGATCGCTCCCCCATGGATCGACTCACCCTGCCAATTAGACCTAATGGCTAATGAAGAATGATAATAACTAAGTCTGTCTTATTCAAAGCCTCCCAAAGTGTTTTACCTACTTCACTATTTTGAGCAAACCCCCATGCCTCATTATGAGCGTTAAAATCTCCGCCGAAATATACTTTCCCCGGGAACTGATTAAAAAATCTGGCCCATTCATCGCGTGAAATATTCCCCCACTAGAGAGCGATAACACGAAATAATAATAATTGACTCGTTGTCCAAAAACTTCAATACCACATACTTCGGCCTGGCCTGGCCTGCCTGGCCTGGCCTGGCCTGGCCTGGCCTGGCCTGCCTGGCCTGGCCTGGCCTGGCCTGGCCTGGCCTGGCCTGGCCTGGCCTGGCCTGGCCTGGCCTGGCCTGGCCTGGCCTGGCCTGGCCTGGCCTGGCCTGGCCTGGCCTGGCCTGGCCTGGCCTGGCCTGGCCTGGCCTGGCCTGGCCTGGCCTGGCCTGGCCTGGCCTGGCCTGGCCTGGCCTGGCCTGGCCTGGCCTGGCCTGGCCTGGCCTGGCCTGGCCTGGCCTGGCCTGGCCTGGCCTGGCCTGGCCTGGCCTGGCCTGGCCTGGCCTGGCCTGGCCTGGCCTGGCCTGGCCTGGCCTGGCCTGGCCTGGCCTGGCCTGGCCTGGCCTGGCCTGGCCTGGCCTGGCCTGGCCTGGCCTGGCCTGGCCTGGCCTGGCCTGGCCTGGCCTGGCCTGGCCTGGCCTGGCCTGGCCTGGCCTGGCCTGGCCTGGCCTGGCCTGGCCTGGCCTGGCCTGGCCTGGCCTGGCCTGGCCTGGCCTGGCCTGGCCTGGCCTGGCCTGGCCTGGCCTGGCCTGGCCTGGCCTGGCCTGGCCTGGCCTGGCCTGGCCTGGCCTGGCCTGGCCTGGCCTGGCCTGGCCTGGCCTGGCCTGGCCTGGCCTGGCCTGGCCTGGCCTGGCCTGGCCTGGCCTGGCCTGGCCTGGCCTGGCCTGGCCTGGCCTGGCCTGGCCTGGCCTGGCCTGGCCTGGCCTGGCCTGGCCTGGCCTGGCCTGGCCTGGCCTGGCCTGGCCTGGCCTGGCCTGGCCTGGCCTGGCCTGGCCTGGCCTGGCCTGGCCTGGCCTGGCCTGGCCTGGCCTGGCCTGGCCTGGCCTGGCCTGGCCTGGCCTGGCCTGGCCTGGCCTGGCCTGGCCTGGCCTGGCCTGGCCTGGCCTGGCCTGGCCTGGCCTGGCCTGGCCTGGCCTGGCCTGGCCTGGCCTGGCCTGGCCTGGCCTGGCCTGGCCTGGCCTGGCCTGGCCTGGCCTGGCCTGGCCTGGCCTGGCCTGGCCTGGCCTGGCCTGGCCTGGCCTGGCCTGGCCTGGCCTGGCCTGGCCTGGCCTGGCCTGGCCTGGCCTGGCCTGGCCTGGCCTGGCCTGGCCTGGCCTGGCCTGGCCTGGCCTGGCCTGGCCTGGCCTGGCCTGGCCTGGCCTGGCCTGGCCTGGCCTGGCCTGGCCTGGCCTGGCCTGGCCTGGCCTGGCCTGGCCTGGCCTGGCCTGGCCTGGCCTGGCCTGGCCTGGCCTGGCCTGGCCTGGCCTGGCCTGGCCTGGCCTGGCCTGGCCTGGCCTGGCCTGGCCTGGCCTGGCCTGGCCTGGCCTGGCCTGGCCTGGCCTGGCCTGGCCTGGCCTGGCCTGGCCTGGCCTGGCCTGGCCTGGCCTGGCCTGGCCTGGCCTGGCCTGGCCTGGCCTGGCCTGGCCTGGCCTGGCCTGGCCTGGCCTGGCCTGGCCTGGCCTGGCCTGGCCTGGCCTGGCCTGGCCTGGCCTGGCCTGGCCTGGCCTGGCCTGGCCTGGCCTGGCCTGGCCTGGCCTGGCCTGGCCTGGCCTGGCCTGGCCTGGCCTGGCCTGGCCTGGCCTGGCCTGGCCTGGCCTGGCCTGGCCTGGCCTGGCCTGGCCTGGCCTGGCCTGGCCTGGCCTGGCCTGGCCTGGCCTGGCCTGGCCTGGCCTGGCCTGGCCTGGCCTGGCCTGGCCTGGCCTGGCCTGGCCTGGCCTGGCCTGGCCTGGCCTGGCCTGGCCTGGCCTGGCCTGGCCTGGCCTGGCCTGGCCTGGCCTGGCCTGGCCTGGCCTGGCCTGGCCTGGCCTGGCCTGGCCTGGCCTGGCCTGGCCTGGCCTGGCCTGGCCTGGCCTGGCCTGGCCTGGCCTGGCCTGGCCTGGCCTGGCCTGGCCTGGCCTGGCCTGGCCTGGCCTGGCCTGGCCTGGCCTGGCCTGGCCTGGCCTGGCCTGGCCTGGCCTGGCCTGGCCTGGCCTGGCCTGGCCTGGCCTGGCCTGGCCTGGCCTGGCCTGGCCTGGCCTGGCCTGGCCTGGCCTGGCCTGGCCTGGCCTGGCCTGGCCTGGCCTGGCCTGGCCTGGCCTGGCCTGGCCTGGCCTGGCCTGGCCTGGCCTGGCCTGGCCTGGCCTGGCCTGGCCTGGCCTGGCCTGGCCTGGCCTGGCCTGGCCTGGCCTGGCCTGGCCTGGCCTGGCCTGGCCTGGCCTGGCCTGGCCTGGCCTGGCCTGGCCTGGCCTGGCCTGGCCTGGCCTGGCCTGGCCTGGCCTGGCCTGGCCTGGCCTGGCCTGGCCTGGCCTGGCCTGGCCTGGCCTGGCCTGGCCTGGCCTGGCCTGGCCTGGCCTGGCCTGGCCTGGCCTGGCCTGGCCTGGCCTGGCCTGGCCTGGCCTGGCCTGGCCTGGCCTGGCCTGGCCTGGCCTGGCCTGGCCTGGCCTGGCCTGGCCTGGCCTGGCCTGGCCTGGCCTGGCCTGGCCTGGCCTGGCCTGGCCTGGCCTGGCCTGGCCTGGCCTGGCCTGGCCTGGCCTGGCCTGGCCTGGCCTGGCCTGGCCTGGCCTGGCCTGGCCTGGCCTGGCCTGGCCTGGCCTGGCCTGGCCTGGCCTGGCCTGGCCTGGCCTGGCCTGGCCTGGCCTGGCCTGGCCTGGCCTGGCCTGGCCTGGCCTGGCCTGGCCTGGCCTGGCCTGGCCTGGCCTGGCCTGGCCTGGCCTGGCCTGGCCTGGCCTGGCCTGGCCTGGCCTGGCCTGGCCTGGCCTGGCCTGGCCTGGCCTGGCCTGGCCTGGCCTGGCCTGGCCTGGCCTGGCCTGGCCTGGCCTGGCCTGGCCTGGCCTGGCCTGGCCTGGCCTGGCCTGGCCTGGCCTGGCCTGGCCTGGCCTGGCCTGGCCTGGCCTGGCCTGGCCTGGCCTGGCCTGGCCTGGCCTGGCCTGGCCTGGCCTGGCCTGGCCTGGCCTGGCCTGGCCTGGCCTGGCCTGGCCTGGCCTGGCCTGGCCTGGCCTGGCCTGGCCTGGCCTGGCCTGGCCTGGCCTGGCCTGGCCTGGCCTGGCCTGGCCTGGCCTGGCCTGGCCTGGCCTGGCCTGGCCTGGCCTGGCCTGGCCTGGCCTGGCCTGGCCTGGCCTGGCCTGGCCTGGCCTGGCCTGGCCTGGCCTGGCCTGGCCTGGCCTGGCCTGGCCTGGCCTGGCCTGGCCTGGCCTGGCCTGGCCTGGCCTGGCCTGGCCTGGCCTGGCCTGGCCTGGCCTGGCCTGGCCTGGCCTGGCCTGGCCTGGCCTGGCCTGGCCTGGCCTGGCCTGGCCTGGCCTGGCCTGGCCTGGCCTGGCCTGGCCTGGCCTGGCCTGGCCTGGCCTGGCCTGGCCTGGCCTGGCCTGGCCTGGCCTGGCCTGGCCTGGCCTGGCCTGGCCTGGCCTGGCCTGGCCTGGCCTGGCCTGGCCTGGCCTGGCCTGGCCTGGCCTGGCCTGGCCTGGCCTGGCCTGGCCTGGCCTGGCCTGGCCTGGCCTGGCCTGGCCTGGCCTGGCCTGGCCTGGCCTGGCCTGGCCTGGCCTGGCCTGGCCTGGCCTGGCCTGGCCTGGCCTGGCCTGGCCTGGCCTGGCCTGGCCTGGCCTGGCCTGGCCTGGCCTGGCCTGGCCTGGCCTGGCCTGGCCTGGCCTGGCCTGGCCTGGCCTGGCCTGGCCTGGCCTGGCCTGGCCTGGCCTGGCCTGGCCTGGCCTGGCCTGGCCTGGCCTGGCCTGGCCTGGCCTGGCCTGGCCTGGCCTGGCCTGGCCTGGCCTGGCCTGGCCTGGCCTGGCCTGGCCTGGCCTGGCCTGGCCTGGCCTGGCCTGGCCTGGCCTGGCCTGGCCTGGCCTGGCCTGGCCTGGCCTGGCCTGGCCTGGCCTGGCCTGGCCTGGCCTGGCCTGGCCTGGCCTGGCCTGGCCTGGCCTGGCCTGGCCTGGCCTGGCCTGGCCTGGCCTGGCCTGGCCTGGCCTGGCCTGGCCTGGCCTGGCCTGGCCTGGCCTGGCCTGGCCTGGCCTGGCCTGGCCTGGCCTGGCCTGGCCTGGCCTGGCCTGGCCTGGCCTGGCCTGGCCTGGCCTGGCCTGGCCTGGCCTGGCCTGGCCTGGCCTGGCCTGGCCTGGCCTGGCCTGGCCTGGCCTGGCCTGGCCTGGCCTGGCCTGGCCTGGCCTGGCCTGGCCTGGCCTGGCCTGGCCTGGCCTGGCCTGGCCTGGCCTGGCCTGGCCTGGCCTGGCCTGGCCTGGCCTGGCCTGGCCTGGCCTGGCCTGGCCTGGCCTGGCCTGGCCTGGCCTGGCCTGGCCTGGCCTGGCCTGGCCTGGCCTGGCCTGGCCTGGCCTGGCCTGGCCTGGCCTGGCCTGGCCTGGCCTGGCCTGGCCTGGCCTGGCCTGGCCTGGCCTGGCCTGGCCTGGCCTGGCCTGGCCTGGCCTGGCCTGGCCTGGCCTGGCCTGGCCTGGCCTGGCCTGGCCTGGCCTGGCCTGGCCTGGCCTGGCCTGGCCTGGCCTGGCCTGGCCTGGCCTGGCCTGGCCTGGCCTGGCCTGGCCTGGCCTGGCCTGGCCTGGCCTGGCCTGGCCTGGCCTGGCCTGGCCTGGCCTGGCCTGGCCTGGCCTGGCCTGGCCTGGCCTGGCCTGGCCTGGCCTGGCCTGGCCTGGCCTGGCCTGGCCTGGCCTGGCCTGGCCTGGCCTGGCCTGGCCTGGCCTGGCCTGGCCTGGCCTGGCCTGGCCTGGCCTGGCCTGGCCTGGCCTGGCCTGGCCTGGCCTGGCCTGGCCTGGCCTGGCCTGGCCTGGCCTGGCCTGGCCTGGCCTGGCCTGGCCTGGCCTGGCCTGGCCTGGCCTGGCCTGGCCTGGCCTGGCCTGGCCTGGCCTGGCCTGGCCTGGCCTGGCCTGGCCTGGCCTGGCCTGGCCTGGCCTGGCCTGGCCTGGCCTGGCCTGGCCTGGCCTGGCCTGGCCTGGCCTGGCCTGGCCTGGCCTGGCCTGGCCTGGCCTGGCCTGGCCTGGCCTGGCCTGGCCTGGCCTGGCCTGGCCTGGCCTGGCCTGGCCTGGCCTGGCCTGGCCTGGCCTGGCCTGGCCTGGCCTGGCCTGGCCTGGCCTGGCCTGGCCTGGCCTGGCCTGGCCTGGCCTGGCCTGGCCTGGCCTGGCCTGGCCTGGCCTGGCCTGGCCTGGCCTGGCCTGGCCTGGCCTGGCCTGGCCTGGCCTGGCCTGGCCTGGCCTGGCCTGGCCTGGCCTGGCCTGGCCTGGCCTGGCCTGGCCTGGCCTGGCCTGGCCTGGCCTGGCCTGGCCTGGCCTGGCCTGGCCTGGCCTGGCCTGGCCTGGCCTGGCCTGGCCTGGCCTGGCCTGGCCTGGCCTGGCCTGGCCTGGCCTGGCCTGGCCTGGCCTGGCCTGGCCTGGCCTGGCCTGGCCTGGCCTGGCCTGGCCTGGCCTGGCCTGGCCTGGCCTGGCCTGGCCTGGCCTGGCCTGGCCTGGCCTGGCCTGGCCTGGCCTGGCCTGGCCTGGCCTGGCCTGGCCTGGCCTGGCCTGGCCTGGCCTGGCCTGGCCTGGCCTGGCCTGGCCTGGCCTGGCCTGGCCTGGCCTGGCCTGGCCTGGCCTGGCCTGGCCTGGCCTGGCCTGGCCTGGCCTGGCCTGGCCTGGCCTGGCCTGGCCTGGCCTGGCCTGGCCTGGCCTGGCCTGGCCTGGCCTGGCCTGGCCTGGCCTGGCCTGGCCTGGCCTGGCCTGGCCTGGCCTGGCCTGGCCTGGCCTGGCCTGGCCTGGCCTGGCCTGGCCTGGCCTGGCCTGGCCTGGCCTGGCCTGGCCTGGCCTGGCCTGGCCTGGCCTGGCCTGGCCTGGCCTGGCCTGGCCTGGCCTGGCCTGGCCTGGCCTGGCCTGGCCTGGCCTGGCCTGGCCTGGCCTGGCCTGGCCTGGCCTGGCCTGGCCTGGCCTGGCCTGGCCTGGCCTGGCCTGGCCTGGCCTGGCCTGGCCTGGCCTGGCCTGGCCTGGCCTGGCCTGGCCTGGCCTGGCCTGGCCTGGCCTGGCCTGGCCTGGCCTGGCCTGGCCTGGCCTGGCCTGGCCTGGCCTGGCCTGGCCTGGCCTGGCCTGGCCTGGCCTGGCCTGGCCTGGCCTGGCCTGGCCTGGCCTGGCCTGGCCTGGCCTGGCCTGGCCTGGCCTGGCCTGGCCTGGCCTGGCCTGGCCTGGCCTGGCCTGGCCTGGCCTGGCCTGGCCTGGCCTGGCCTGGCCTGGCCTGGCCTGGCCTGGCCTGGCCTGGCCTGGCCTGGCCTGGCCTGGCCTGGCCTGGCCTGGCCTGGCCTGGCCTGGCCTGGCCTGGCCTGGCCTGGCCTGGCCTGGCCTGGCCTGGCCTGGCCTGGCCTGGCCTGGCCTGGCCTGGCCTGGCCTGGCCTGGCCTGGCCTGGCCTGGCCTGGCCTGGCCTGGCCTGGCCTGGCCTGGCCTGGCCTGGCCTGGCCTGGCCTGGCCTGGCCTGGCCTGGCCTGGCCTGGCCTGGCCTGGCCTGGCCTGGCCTGGCCTGGCCTGGCCTGGCCTGGCCTGGCCTGGCCTGGCCTGGCCTGGCCTGGCCTGGCCTGGCCTGGCCTGGCCTGGCCTGGCCTGGCCTGGCCTGGCCTGGCCTGGCCTGGCCTGGCCTGGCCTGGCCTGGCCTGGCCTGGCCTGGCCTGGCCTGGCCTGGCCTGGCCTGGCCTGGCCTGGCCTGGCCTGGCCTGGCCTGGCCTGGCCTGGCCTGGCCTGGCCTGGCCTGGCCTGGCCTGGCCTGGCCTGGCCTGGCCTGGCCTGGCCTGGCCTGGCCTGGCCTGGCCTGGCCTGGCCTGGCCTGGCCTGGCCTGGCCTGGCCTGGCCTGGCCTGGCCTGGCCTGGCCTGGCCTGGCCTGGCCTGGCCTGGCCTGGCCTGGCCTGGCCTGGCCTGGCCTGGCCTGGCCTGGCCTGGCCTGGCCTGGCCTGGCCTGGCCTGGCCTGGCCTGGCCTGGCCTGGCCTGGCCTGGCCTGGCCTGGCCTGGCCTGGCCTGGCCTGGCCTGGCCTGGCCTGGCCTGGCCTGGCCTGGCCTGGCCTGGCCTGGCCTGGCCTGGCCTGGCCTGGCCTGGCCTGGCCTGGCCTGGCCTGGCCTGGCCTGGCCTGGCCTGGCCTGGCCTGGCCTGGCCTGGCCTGGCCTGGCCTGGCCTGGCCTGGCCTGGCCTGGCCTGGCCTGGCCTGGCCTGGCCTGGCCTGGCCTGGCCTGGCCTGGCCTGGCCTGGCCTGGCCTGGCCTGGCCTGGCCTGGCCTGGCCTGGCCTGGCCTGGCCTGGCCTGGCCTGGCCTGGCCTGGCCTGGCCTGGCCTGGCCTGGCCTGGCCTGGCCTGGCCTGGCCTGGCCTGGCCTGGCCTGGCCTGGCCTGGCCTGGCCTGGCCTGGCCTGGCCTGGCCTGGCCTGGCCTGGCCTGGCCTGGCCTGGCCTGGCCTGGCCTGGCCTGGCCTGGCCTGGCCTGGCCTGGCCTGGCCTGGCCTGGCCTGGCCTGGCCTGGCCTGGCCTGGCCTGGCCTGGCCTGGCCTGGCCTGGCCTGGCCTGGCCTGGCCTGGCCTGGCCTGGCCTGGCCTGGCCTGGCCTGGCCTGGCCTGGCCTGGCCTGGCCTGGCCTGGCCTGGCCTGGCCTGGCCTGGCCTGGCCTGGCCTGGCCTGGCCTGGCCTGGCCTGGCCTGGCCTGGCCTGGCCTGGCCTGGCCTGGCCTGGCCTGGCCTGGCCTGGCCTGGCCTGGCCTGGCCTGGCCTGGCCTGGCCTGGCCTGGCCTGGCCTGGCCTGGCCTGGCCTGGCCTGGCCTGGCCTGGCCTGGCCTGGCCTGGCCTGGCCTGGCCTGGCCTGGCCTGGCCTGGCCTGGCCTGGCCTGGCCTGGCCTGGCCTGGCCTGGCCTGGCCTGGCCTGGCCTGGCCTGGCCTGGCCTGGCCTGGCCTGGCCTGGCCTGGCCTGGCCTGGCCTGGCCTGGCCTGGCCTGGCCTGGCCTGGCCTGGCCTGGCCTGGCCTGGCCTGGCCTGGCCTGGCCTGGCCTGGCCTGGCCTGGCCTGGCCTGGCCTGGCCTGGCCTGGCCTGGCCTGGCCTGGCCTGGCCTGGCCTGGCCTGGCCTGGCCTGGCCTGGCCTGGCCTGGCCTGGCCTGGCCTGGCCTGGCCTGGCCTGGCCTGGCCTGGCCTGGCCTGGCCTGGCCTGGCCTGGCCTGGCCTGGCCTGGCCTGGCCTGGCCTGGCCTGGCCTGGCCTGGCCTGGCCTGGCCTGGCCTGGCCTGGCCTGGCCTGGCCTGGCCTGGCCTGGCCTGGCCTGGCCTGGCCTGGCCTGGCCTGGCCTGGCCTGGCCTGGCCTGGCCTGGCCTGGCCTGGCCTGGCCTGGCCTGGCCTGGCCTGGCCTGGCCTGGCCTGGCCTGGCCTGGCCTGGCCTGGCCTGGCCTGGCCTGGCCTGGCCTGGCCTGGCCTGGCCTGGCCTGGCCTGGCCTGGCCTGGCCTGGCCTGGCCTGGCCTGGCCTGGCCTGGCCTGGCCTGGCCTGGCCTGGCCTGGCCTGGCCTGGCCTGGCCTGGCCTGGCCTGGCCTGGCCTGGCCTGGCCTGGCCTGGCCTGGCCTGGCCTGGCCTGGCCTGGCCTGGCCTGGCCTGGCCTGGCCTGGCCTGGCCTGGCCTGGCCTGGCCTGGCCTGGCCTGGCCTGGCCTGGCCTGGCCTGGCCTGGCCTGGCCTGGCCTGGCCTGGCCTGGCCTGGCCTGGCCTGGCCTGGCCTGGCCTGGCCTGGCCTGGCCTGGCCTGGCCTGGCCTGGCCTGGCCTGGCCTGGCCTGGCCTGGCCTGGCCTGGCCTGGCCTGGCCTGGCCTGGCCTGGCCTGGCCTGGCCTGGCCTGGCCTGGCCTGGCCTGGCCTGGCCTGGCCTGGCCTGGCCTGGCCTGGCCTGGCCTGGCCTGGCCTGGCCTGGCCTGGCCTGGCCTGGCCTGGCCTGGCCTGGCCTGGCCTGGCCTGGCCTGGCCTGGCCTGGCCTGGCCTGGCCTGGCCTGGCCTGGCCTGGCCTGGCCTGGCCTGGCCTGGCCTGGCCTGGCCTGGCCTGGCCTGGCCTGGCCTGGCCTGGCCTGGCCTGGCCTGGCCTGGCCTGGCCTGGCCTGGCCTGGCCTGGCCTGGCCTGGCCTGGCCTGGCCTGGCCTGGCCTGGCCTGGCCTGGCCTGGCCTGGCCTGGCCTGGCCTGGCCTGGCCTGGCCTGGCCTGGCCTGGCCTGGCCTGGCCTGGCCTGGCCTGGCCTGGCCTGGCCTGGCCTGGCCTGGCCTGGCCTGGCCTGGCCTGGCCTGGCCTGGCCTGGCCTGGCCTGGCCTGGCCTGGCCTGGCCTGGCCTGGCCTGGCCTGGCCTGGCCTGGCCTGGCCTGGCCTGGCCTGGCCTGGCCTGGCCTGGCCTGGCCTGGCCTGGCCTGGCCTGGCCTGGCCTGGCCTGGCCTGGCCTGGCCTGGCCTGGCCTGGCCTGGCCTGGCCTGGCCTGGCCTGGCCTGGCCTGGCCTGGCCTGGCCTGGCCTGGCCTGGCCTGGCCTGGCCTGGCCTGGCCTGGCCTGGCCTGGCCTGGCCTGGCCTGGCCTGGCCTGGCCTGGCCTGGCCTGGCCTGGCCTGGCCTGGCCTGGCCTGGCCTGGCCTGGCCTGGCCTGGCCTGGCCTGGCCTGGCCTGGCCTGGCCTGGCCTGGCCTGGCCTGGCCTGGCCTGGCCTGGCCTGGCCTGGCCTGGCCTGGCCTGGCCTGGCCTGGCCTGGCCTGGCCTGGCCTGGCCTGGCCTGGCCTGGCCTGGCCTGGCCTGGCCTGGCCTGGCCTGGCCTGGCCTGGCCTGGCCTGGCCTGGCCTGGCCTGGCCTGGCCTGGCCTGGCCTGGCCTGGCCTGGCCTGGCCTGGCCTGGCCTGGCCTGGCCTGGCCTGGCCTGGCCTGGCCTGGCCTGGCCTGGCCTGGCCTGGCCTGGCCTGGCCTGGCCTGGCCTGGCCTGGCCTGGCCTGGCCTGGCCTGGCCTGGCCTGGCCTGGCCTGGCCTGGCCTGGCCTGGCCTGGCCTGGCCTGGCCTGGCCTGGCCTGGCCTGGCCTGGCCTGGCCTGGCCTGGCCTGGCCTGGCCTGGCCTGGCCTGGCCTGGCCTGGCCTGGCCTGGCCTGGCCTGGCCTGGCCTGGCCTGGCCTGGCCTGGCCTGGCCTGGCCTGGCCTGGCCTGGCCTGGCCTGGCCTGGCCTGGCCTGGCCTGGCCTGGCCTGGCCTGGCCTGGCCTGGCCTGGCCTGGCCTGGCCTGGCCTGGCCTGGCCTGGCCTGGCCTGGCCTGGCCTGGCCTGGCCTGGCCTGGCCTGGCCTGGCCTGGCCTGGCCTGGCCTGGCCTGGCCTGGCCTGGCCTGGCCTGGCCTGGCCTGGCCTGGCCTGGCCTGGCCTGGCCTGGCCTGGCCTGGCCTGGCCTGGCCTGGCCTGGCCTGGCCTGGCCTGGCCTGGCCTGGCCTGGCCTGGCCTGGCCTGGCCTGGCCTGGCCTGGCCTGGCCTGGCCTGGCCTGGCCTGGCCTGGCCTGGCCTGGCCTGGCCTGGCCTGGCCTGGCCTGGCCTGGCCTGGCCTGGCCTGGCCTGGCCTGGCCTGGCCTGGCCTGGCCTGGCCTGGCCTGGCCTGGCCTGGCCTGGCCTGGCCTGGCCTGGCCTGGCCTGGCCTGGCCTGGCCTGGCCTGGCCTGGCCTGGCCTGGCCTGGCCTGGCCTGGCCTGGCCTGGCCTGGCCTGGCCTGGCCTGGCCTGGCCTGGCCTGGCCTGGCCTGGCCTGGCCTGGCCTGGCCTGGCCTGGCCTGGCCTGGCCTGGCCTGGCCTGGCCTGGCCTGGCCTGGCCTGGCCTGGCCTGGCCTGGCCTGGCCTGGCCTGGCCTGGCCTGGCCTGGCCTGGCCTGGCCTGGCCTGGCCTGGCCTGGCCTGGCCTGGCCTGGCCTGGCCTGGCCTGGCCTGGCCTGGCCTGGCCTGGCCTGGCCTGGCCTGGCCTGGCCTGGCCTGGCCTGGCCTGGCCTGGCCTGGCCTGGCCTGGCCTGGCCTGGCCTGGCCTGGCCTGGCCTGGCCTGGCCTGGCCTGGCCTGGCCTGGCCTGGCCTGGCCTGGCCTGGCCTGGCCTGGCCTGGCCTGGCCTGGCCTGGCCTGGCCTGGCCTGGCCTGGCCTGGCCTGGCCTGGCCTGGCCTGGCCTGGCCTGGCCTGGCCTGGCCTGGCCTGGCCTGGCCTGGCCTGGCCTGGCCTGGCCTGGCCTGGCCTGGCCTGGCCTGGCCTGGCCTGGCCTGGCCTGGCCTGGCCTGGCCTGGCCTGGCCTGGCCTGGCCTGGCCTGGCCTGGCCTGGCCTGGCCTGGCCTGGCCTGGCCTGGCCTGGCCTGGCCTGGCCTGGCCTGGCCTGGCCTGGCCTGGCCTGGCCTGGCCTGGCCTGGCCTGGCCTGGCCTGGCCTGGCCTGGCCTGGCCTGGCCTGGCCTGGCCTGGCCTGGCCTGGCCTGGCCTGGCCTGGCCTGGCCTGGCCTGGCCTGGCCTGGCCTGGCCTGGCCTGGCCTGGCCTGGCCTGGCCTGGCCTGGCCTGGCCTGGCCTGGCCTGGCCTGGCCTGGCCTGGCCTGGCCTGGCCTGGCCTGGCCTGGCCTGGCCTGGCCTGGCCTGGCCTGGCCTGGCCTGGCCTGGCCTGGCCTGGCCTGGCCTGGCCTGGCCTGGCCTGGCCTGGCCTGGCCTGGCCTGGCCTGGCCTGGCCTGGCCTGGCCTGGCCTGGCCTGGCCTGGCCTGGCCTGGCCTGGCCTGGCCTGGCCTGGCCTGGCCTGGCCTGGCCTGGCCTGGCCTGGCCTGGCCTGGCCTGGCCTGGCCTGGCCTGGCCTGGCCTGGCCTGGCCTGGCCTGGCCTGGCCTGGCCTGGCCTGGCCTGGCCTGGCCTGGCCTGGCCTGGCCTGGCCTGGCCTGGCCTGGCCTGGCCTGGCCTGGCCTGGCCTGGCCTGGCCTGGCCTGGCCTGGCCTGGCCTGGCCTGGCCTGGCCTGGCCTGGCCTGGCCTGGCCTGGCCTGGCCTGGCCTGGCCTGGCCTGGCCTGGCCTGGCCTGGCCTGGCCTGGCCTGGCCTGGCCTGGCCTGGCCTGGCCTGGCCTGGCCTGGCCTGGCCTGGCCTGGCCTGGCCTGGCCTGGCCTGGCCTGGCCTGGCCTGGCCTGGCCTGGCCTGGCCTGGCCTGGCCTGGCCTGGCCTGGCCTGGCCTGGCCTGGCCTGGCCTGGCCTGGCCTGGCCTGGCCTGGCCTGGCCTGGCCTGGCCTGGCCTGGCCTGGCCTGGCCTGGCCTGGCCTGGCCTGGCCTGGCCTGGCCTGGCCTGGCCTGGCCTGGCCTGGCCTGGCCTGGCCTGGCCTGGCCTGGCCTGGCCTGGCCTGGCCTGGCCTGGCCTGGCCTGGCCTGGCCTGGCCTGGCCTGGCCTGGCCTGGCCTGGCCTGGCCTGGCCTGGCCTGGCCTGGCCTGGCCTGGCCTGGCCTGGCCTGGCCTGGCCTGGCCTGGCCTGGCCTGGCCTGGCCTGGCCTGGCCTGGCCTGGCCTGGCCTGGCCTGGCCTGGCCTGGCCTGGCCTGGCCTGGCCTGGCCTGGCCTGGCCTGGCCTGGCCTGGCCTGGCCTGGCCTGGCCTGGCCTGGCCTGGCCTGGCCTGGCCTGGCCTGGCCTGGCCTGGCCTGGCCTGGCCTGGCCTGGCCTGGCCTGGCCTGGCCTGGCCTGGCCTGGCCTGGCCTGGCCTGGCCTGGCCTGGCCTGGCCTGGCCTGGCCTGGCCTGGCCTGGCCTGGCCTGGCCTGGCCTGGCCTGGCCTGGCCTGGCCTGGCCTGGCCTGGCCTGGCCTGGCCTGGCCTGGCCTGGCCTGGCCTGGCCTGGCCTGGCCTGGCCTGGCCTGGCCTGGCCTGGCCTGGCCTGGCCTGGCCTGGCCTGGCCTGGCCTGGCCTGGCCTGGCCTGGCCTGGCCTGGCCTGGCCTGGCCTGGCCTGGCCTGGCCTGGCCTGGCCTGGCCTGGCCTGGCCTGGCCTGGCCTGGCCTGGCCTGGCCTGGCCTGGCCTGGCCTGGCCTGGCCTGGCCTGGCCTGGCCTGGCCTGGCCTGGCCTGGCCTGGCCTGGCCTGGCCTGGCCTGGCCTGGCCTGGCCTGGCCTGGCCTGGCCTGGCCTGGCCTGGCCTGGCCTGGCCTGGCCTGGCCTGGCCTGGCCTGGCCTGGCCTGGCCTGGCCTGGCCTGGCCTGGCCTGGCCTGGCCTGGCCTGGCCTGGCCTGGCCTGGCCTGGCCTGGCCTGGCCTGGCCTGGCCTGGCCTGGCCTGGCCTGGCCTGGCCTGGCCTGGCCTGGCCTGGCCTGGCCTGGCCTGGCCTGGCCTGGCCTGGCCTGGCCTGGCCTGGCCTGGCCTGGCCTGGCCTGGCCTGGCCTGGCCTGGCCTGGCCTGGCCTGGCCTGGCCTGGCCTGGCCTGGCCTGGCCTGGCCTGGCCTGGCCTGGCCTGGCCTGGCCTGGCCTGGCCTGGCCTGGCCTGGCCTGGCCTGGCCTGGCCTGGCCTGGCCTGGCCTGGCCTGGCCTGGCCTGGCCTGGCCTGGCCTGGCCTGGCCTGGCCTGGCCTGGCCTGGCCTGGCCTGGCCTGGCCTGGCCTGGCCTGGCCTGGCCTGGCCTGGCCTGGCCTGGCCTGGCCTGGCCTGGCCTGGCCTGGCCTGGCCTGGCCTGGCCTGGCCTGGCCTGGCCTGGCCTGGCCTGGCCTGGCCTGGCCTGGCCTGGCCTGGCCTGGCCTGGCCTGGCCTGGCCTGGCCTGGCCTGGCCTGGCCTGGCCTGGCCTGGCCTGGCCTGGCCTGGCCTGGCCTGGCCTGGCCTGGCCTGGCCTGGCCTGGCCTGGCCTGGCCTGGCCTGGCCTGGCCTGGCCTGGCCTGGCCTGGCCTGGCCTGGCCTGGCCTGGCCTGGCCTGGCCTGGCCTGGCCTGGCCTGGCCTGGCCTGGCCTGGCCTGGCCTGGCCTGGCCTGGCCTGGCCTGGCCTGGCCTGGCCTGGCCTGGCCTGGCCTGGCCTGGCCTGGCCTGGCCTGGCCTGGCCTGGCCTGGCCTGGCCTGGCCTGGCCTGGCCTGGCCTGGCCTGGCCTGGCCTGGCCTGGCCTGGCCTGGCCTGGCCTGGCCTGGCCTGGCCTGGCCTGGCCTGGCCTGGCCTGGCCTGGCCTGGCCTGGCCTGGCCTGGCCTGGCCTGGCCTGGCCTGGCCTGGCCTGGCCTGGCCTGGCCTGGCCTGGCCTGGCCTGGCCTGGCCTGGCCTGGCCTGGCCTGGCCTGGCCTGGCCTGGCCTGGCCTGGCCCTGGCCTGGCCTGGCCTGGCCTGGCCTGGCCTGGCCTGGCCTGGCCTGGCCTGGCCTGGCCTGGCCTGGCCTGGCCTGGCCTGGCCTGGCCTGGCCTGGCCTGGCCTGGCCTGGCCTGGCCTGGCCTGGCCTGGCCTGGCCTGGCCTGGCCTGGCCTGGCCTGGCCTGGCCTGGCCTGGCCTGGCCTGGCCTGGCCTGGCCTGGCCTGGCCTGGCCTGGCCTGGCCTGGCCTGGCCTGGCCTGGCCTGGCCTGGCCTGGCCTGGCCTGGCCTGGCCTGGCCTGGCCTGGCCTGGCCTGGCCTGGCCTGGCCTGGCCTGGCCTGGCCTGGCCTGGCCTGGCCTGGCCTGGCCTGGCCTGGCCTGGCCTGGCCTGGCCTGGCCTGGCCTGGCCTGGCCTGGCCTGGCCTGGCCTGGCCTGGCCTGGCCTGGCCTGGCCTGGCCTGGCCTGGCCTGGCCTGGCCTGGCCTGGCCTGGCCTGGCCTGGCCTGGCCTGGCCTGGCCTGGCCTGGCCTGGCCTGGCCTGGCCTGGCCTGGCCTGGCCTGGCCTGGCCTGGCCTGGCCTGGCCTGGCCTGGCCTGGCCTGGCCTGGCCTGGCCTGGCCTGGCCTGGCCTGGCCTGGCCTGGCCTGGCCTGGCCTGGCCTGGCCTGGCCTGGCCTGGCCTGGCCTGGCCTGGCCTGGCCTGGCCTGGCCTGGCCTGGCCTGGCCTGGCCTGGCCTGGCCTGGCCTGGCCTGGCCTGGCCTGGCCTGGCCTGGCCTGGCCTGGCCTGGCCTGGCCTGGCCTGGCCTGGCCTGGCCTGGCCTGGCCTGGCCTGGCCTGGCCTGGCCTGGCCTGGCCTGGCCTGGCCTGGCCTGGCCTGGCCTGGCCTGGCCTGGCCTGGCCTGGCCTGGCCTGGCCTGGCCTGGCCTGGCCTGGCCTGGCCTGGCCTGGGCCTGGCCTGGCCTGGCCTGGCCTGGCCTGGCCTGGCCTGGCCTGGCCTGGCCTGGCCTGGCCTGGCCTGGCCTGGCCTGGCCTGGCCTGGCCTGGCCTGGCCTGGCCTGGCCTGGCCTGGCCTGGCCTGGCCTGGCCTGGCCTGGCCTGGCCTGGCCTGGCCTGGCCTGGCCTGGCCTGGCCTGGCCTGGCCTGGCCTGGCCTGGCCTGGCCTGGCCTGGCCTGGCCTGGCCTGGCCTGGCCTGGCCTGGCCTGGCCTGGCCTGGCCTGGCCTGGCCTGGCCTGGCCTGGCCTGGCCTGGCCTGGCCTGGCCTGGCCTGGCCTGGCCTGGCCTGGCCTGGCCTGGCCTGGCCTGGCCTGGCCTGGCCTGGCCTGGCCTGGCCTGGCCTGGCCTGGCCTGGCCTGGCCTGGCCTGGCCTGGCCTGGCCTGGCCTGGCCTGGCCTGGCCTGGCCTGGCCTGGCCTGGCCTGGCCTGGCCTGGCCTGGCCTGGCCTGGCCTGGCCTGGCCTGGCCTGGCCTGGCCTGGCCTGGCCTGGCCTGGCCTGGCCTGGCCTGGCCTGGCCTGGCCTGGCCTGGCCTGGCCTGGCCTGGCCTGGCCTGGCCTGGCCTGGCCTGGCCTGGCCTGGCCTGGCCTGGCCTGGCCTGGCCTGGCCTGGCCTGGCCTGGCCTGGCCTGGCCTGGCCTGGCCTGGCCTGGCCTGGCCTGGCCTGGCCTGGCCTGGCCTGGCCTGGCCTGGCCTGGCCTGGCCTGGCCTGGCCTGGCCTGGCCTGGCCTGGCCTGGCCTGGCCTGGCCTGGCCTGGCCTGGCCTGGCCTGGCCTGGCCTGGCCTGGCCTGGCCTGGCCTGGCCTGGCCTGGCCTGGCCTGGCCTGGCCTGGCCTGGCCTGGCCTGGCCTGGCCTGGCCTGGCCTGGCCTGGCCTGGCCTGGCCTGGCCTGGCCTGGCCTGGCCTGGCCTGGCCTGGCCTGGCCTGGCCTGGCCTGGCCTGGCCTGGCCTGGCCTGGCCTGGCCTGGCCTGGCCTGGCCTGGCCTGGCCTGGCCTGGCCTGGCCTGGCCTGGCCTGGCCTGGCCTGGCCTGGCCTGGCCTGGCCTGGCCTGGCCTGGCCTGGCCTGGCCTGGCCTGGCCTGGCCTGGCCTGGCCTGGCCTGGCCTGGCCTGGCCTGGCCTGGCCTGGCCTGGCCTGGCCTGGCCTGGCCTGGCCTGGCCTGGCCTGGCCTGGCCTGGCCTGGCCTGGCCTGGCCTGGCCTGGCCTGGCCTGGCCTGGCCTGGCCTGGCCTGGCCTGGCCTGGCCTGGCCTGGCCTGGCCTGGCCTGGCCTGGCCTGGCCTGGCCTGGCCTGGCCTGGCCTGGCCTGGCCTGGCCTGGCCTGGCCTGGCCTGGCCTGGCCTGGCCTGGCCTGGCCTGGCCTGGCCTGGCCTGGCCTGGCCTGGCCTGGCCTGGCCTGGCCTGGCCTGGCCTGGCCTGGCCTGGCCTGGCCTGGCCTGGCCTGGCCTGGCCTGGCCTGGCCTGGCCTGGCCTGGCCTGGCCTGGCCTGGCCTGGCCTGGCCTGGCCTGGCCTGGCCTGGCCTGGCCTGGCCTGGCCTGGCCTGGCCTGGCCTGGCCTGGCCTGGCCTGGCCTGGCCTGGCCTGGCCTGGCCTGGCCTGGCCTGGCCTGGCCTGGCCTGGCCTGGCCTGGCCTGGCCTGGCCTGGCCTGGCCTGGCCTGGCCTGGCCTGGCCTGGCCTGGCCTGGCCTGGCCTGGCCTGGCCTGGCCTGGCCTGGCCTGGCCTGGCCTGGCCTGGCCTGGCCTGGCCTGGCCTGGCCTGGCCTGGCCTGGCCTGGCCTGGCCTGGCCTGGCCTGGCCTGGCCTGGCCTGGCCTGGCCTGGCCTGGCCTGGCCTGGCCTGGCCTGGCCTGGCCTGGCCTGGCCTGGCCTGGCCTGGCCTGGCCTGGCCTGGCCTGGCCTGGCCTGGCCTGGCCTGGCCTGGCCTGGCCTGGCCTGGCCTGGCCTGGCCTGGCCTGGCCTGGCCTGGCCTGGCCTGGCCTGGCCTGGCCTGGCCTGGCCTGGCCTGGCCTGGCCTGGCCTGGCCTGGCCTGGCCTGGCCTGGCCTGGCCTGGCCTGGCCTGGCCTGGCCTGGCCTGGCCTGGCCTGGCCTGGCCTGGCCTGGCCTGGCCTGGCCTGGCCTGGCCTGGCCTGGCCTGGCCTGGCCTGGCCTGGCCTGGCCTGGCCTGGCCTGGCCTGGCCTGGCCTGGCCTGGCCTGGCCTGGCCTGGCCTGGCCTGGCCTGGCCTGGCCTGGCCTGGCCTGGCCTGGCCTGGCCTGGCCTGGCCTGGCCTGGCCTGGCCTGGCCTGGCCTGGCCTGGCCTGGCCTGGCCTGGCCTGGCCTGGCCTGGCCTGGCCTGGCCTGGCCTGGCCTGGCCTGGCCTGGCCTGGCCTGGCCTGGCCTGGCCTGGCCTGGCCTGGCCTGGCCTGGCCTGGCCTGGCCTGGCCTGGCCTGGCCTGGCCTGGCCTGGCCTGGCCTGGCCTGGCCTGGCCTGGCCTGGCCTGGCCTGGCCTGGCCTGGCCTGGCCTGGCCTGGCCTGGCCTGGCCTGGCCTGGCCTGGCCTGGCCTGGCCTGGCCTGGCCTGGCCTGGCCTGGCCTGGCCTGGCCTGGCCTGGCCTGGCCTGGCCTGGCCTGGCCTGGCCTGGCCTGGCCTGGCCTGGCCTGGCCTGGCCTGGCCTGGCCTGGCCTGGCCTGGCCTGGCCTGGCCTGGCCTGGCCTGGCCTGGCCTGGCCTGGCCTGGCCTGGCCTGGCCTGGCCTGGCCTGGCCTGGCCTGGCCTGGCCTGGCCTGGCCTGGCCTGGCCTGGCCTGGCCTGGCCTGGCCTGGCCTGGCCTGGCCTGGCCTGGCCTGGCCTGGCCTGGCCTGGCCTGGCCTGGCCTGGCCTGGCCTGGCCTGGCCTGGCCTGGCCTGGCCTGGCCTGGCCTGGCCTGGCCTGGCCTGGCCTGGCCTGGCCTGGCCTGGCCTGGCCTGGCCTGGCCTGGCCTGGCCTGGCCTGGCCTGGCCTGGCCTGGCCTGGCCTGGCCTGGCCTGGCCTGGCCTGGCCTGGCCTGGCCTGGCCTGGCCTGGCCTGGCCTGGCCTGGCCTGGCCTGGCCTGGCCTGGCCTGGCCTGGCCTGGCCTGGCCTGGCCTGGCCTGGCCTGGCCTGGCCTGGCCTGGCCTGGCCTGGCCTGGCCTGGCCTGGCCTGGCCTGGCCTGGCCTGGCCTGGCCTGGCCTGGCCTGGCCTGGCCTGGCCTGGCCTGGCCTGGCCTGGCCTGGCCTGGCCTCCTGGCCTGGCCTGGCCTGGCCTGGCCTGGCCTGGCCTGGCCTGGCCTGGCCTGGCCTGGCCTGGCCTGGCCTGGCCTGGCCTGGCCTGGCCTGGCCTGGCCTGGCCTGGCCTGGCCTGGCCTGGCCTGGCCTGGCCTGGCCTGGCCTGGCCTGGCCTGGCCTGGCCTGGCCTGGCCTGGCCTGGCCTGGCCTGGCCTGGCCTGGCCTGGCCTGGCCTGGCCTAACCTGAACCTAACCTGGCCTAACCCTAACCTAACCTAACCTAACCTGGCCTAAATAACCTGTACAGGTTAGGTTAGGTGGAGGTAGATTAGTTAGGTGGAACCAGGTTAGGTTAGGTAGGTTAAATTTTATTTTTTTTTTTTTTTTTTTTTTGACAAATCAAAATTTTTTGCGCCAAAAGCCCAAAAATTTTTGTTTTTGCCGCCGGCAAAGGCCGGCGCAAAAATTTTTTACCGACTGTCGGTAATGCAGATTTCTGTTTTACCGACATGGTATCGGTCGGTAAAACAGGGCTTTCAATTTTATATCGGTCGGTAAAACAGATTTTAAAAAAAAAAAAAAATTTTTTTTTGGCAGACCAAAATTTTTTGCGTCAAAAGGCTAAAAATTTTTGTTTTTGCCGCCGGCCAAGGCCGGCGCAAAAATTTTTTACCGATTGTCGGTAATGTAGATTCCTGTTTTACCGACATAGTATTGGTCGGTAAAACAGGTTTTTCAATTTTATATCGGTCGGTAAAACAGATTTAAAAAAAATTTTTTTTTGGGGGACCAAAATTTTTTGAGCCAAAAGGCTAAAAATTTTTGTTTTTGCCGCCGGCCAAAGGCCGGCGCGAAAATTTTTTACCCACTGTCGGTAATGTAGATTCCTGTTTTATCGACATAGTATCGGTCGGTAAAACAGGTTTTTTAATTTTATATTGGTCGGTAAAACAGATTTTAAAAAATAATTTTTTTTTCTTTTTGGCGGACCAAAATTTTTTGCGCCAAAAGACTAAAAATTTTCGTTTTTGCCGCCGGCCAAAGGCCGGCGCGAAAATTTTTTACCGACTGTCGGTAATGTAGATTCCTGTTTTACCGACATAGTATCGGTCGGTAAAACAGGTTTTTCAATTTAATATCGGTCGGTAAAACAGATTTTTTAATTTCTTTTTTTTTGTTCTGCGGATCAAAATTTTTCGCGCCAAAAACCCAAAAATTTTTGTTTTTGCCGCCGGCCGAAGGCCGGCTCGAAAATTTTTTTACCGACTGTTGGTAATGCAGATTTCTGTTTTACCGACTTATTATTTGTTGGTAAAACAGATTTTTAAATTTACAATTGGTCGGTGTGACGTCCTGAAGTCCGAAGTGGTCTCGAGACCTGGTTCGACCATGTAATGATGAATAATAATAATTAAAGGGTTCTTCTGCGGTTAAGGAGGCTAAAACTCCAAGATAAAGGTCACTTAATGATTCACTGTTGAAGAGTTGATGATTTGTTCCCAGAGTAGATTTATTGTTGAACACAAATTTTTACAATATTTCAATATAATTAGTAAAGTTGGTATTATAGTTTAACGAATTTGTAATATGCGTATTTTTATTTATATCTTGACAGCGATAAAATTGTAGCGCGAGAAAGTTAAAAGTAAAAGGGGTTGAATAATAGTAGAAGTAACTGAAGTAGTGGGCGCGATAAAAGCTGGCTTATGGTTTTCTGAACTGCTTATATACTATTTTAGAACAATGGAAAGGAGTAGTTCTGACCTTGACAATCCTTATTTGGTTACAGAGTTTCAGATTGGTCCACGTAGGTTCAACCTTGGTTCCTTATATGGTAACGAATTTCGCTATTGGCTTGAAAGGCTGGCCTTGGTTCGAGAAAGTGTTTTGTCATGACTCAGAACTATGACTCACAAGTAAGCTCTGTTTTTCTATTATTTTATCTGATGGCCTTTAAACATACTTTACATAAATTGTCTAAGAAATGTCTTAGAGTATGTTTAAAGTATTAATAAATTCAGTCTTAGATCTCTCCATTTTTCCTTGTGTTAACATAATATTATATATATATATATATTTTATAGTTTAAATTATTGAATGTAAAAGCTATTTTCTTTATGGGACTCAAGGATATATCCTTGAGTCTATTTCTGTATTGAAGGCAGTGAGAGTGCTGGTTAAAATCTACTTTCTACCGCACTAGGTTTTAATACTTGGTTTAGATAGAAACAATTCTTCTATTTTAATCATTAATTAACTAAAGGATATTTATATATTTTATTTTATATATAAAAGAGTTGTTTCTTTACATTATACATATTTTCCAAGTGTTTAACTAAAGCATTTCTTATTTTATATATAATATAGATTTTATATAATAATAATAATTATTATAATTGTTAGAAGTTGTTAAGTTTGTTAATTGTTCTCTACTGTTATTGTTTCTATTACAGGATAGCAGAGATAAGACCAGAGTTGCTATTTATCAACTAATAATAGGATGGTAAGAATTACATGCTTTAGTATATCTATATATATATAGAATAAAAGTTTTAAAAATTCATAAAAGCTAAATTAATAGGAATTAAGAAAAGTTATTTTGCAGGGATTAATGATTCATTATAGTCTTTAACTTCTATTATAAAATTTAAAGAAGGTCAATTGTTAACTTGAAATTGTTTATAACAATTTATTAATTTGTTTATTAATATAAGATTTTTAATTACTCAGTTGTGCGTTATAGCGATGAGTCTTTGTTCCGTTCGTAGTTGGTTATTAGGAGCATTAGTTTAAAAAATGTTGGTGTTACTATTTTGTGTCATTTGTGTCGGTCTCTGATTTTGAACAGTGGTCATAACTCGAGAACTAAAAGAGTTAGAAAGAAAATGTTTAATAGTTTTTAAATGGGAGCTCAAATGTGACAAAATACACGTAACAGAATTTTGAATAATTGGATAGTGTTTTATTTGTTTATAACAATTTGGATAATTAACTAATTAAGAAAGTTTATTTATAGAACCATTTTTATTCCTTTATTCAATTACTTTATAAATAAATTAATAGTTTATTAATATTTTATAATTTAAAAGGTCTTTTATTAACTTTTGTATCTCTTGTTTTTCAGCAAAAAGGTATTCCAGTTCTTCAAATTATCGGAGTTTGTAAAATTCCTATATCTCGGAATCTATGAGGAGTAGAAGAAAGTATAATATATGGATTTGGGGTAATTTTGCAAATGCCGAAGGATGTACGGAACAGAATTTGAAAATAATGTACTTGTTTAATTTGTTTATAACAAATTTAATAATTAATTAATAAAGAATAACTTTTATAAAAGTTAATTTGAATATTTATTTACTCTTAATACAAATATAATTATAAGTTCTTGAAATGTTGCAAATAAAGGGAGTTCTCTCTGTACGTGTGTTGAAATGTATGTATGTATGGGTAAGAGTAAAAGTTTAAAAATTCGTAGCTGCTAAACTAATAAAAATTAAGAAAAGATATTTAGTATACGTTAATAATTCATAGGGAAGTATGATTTAGCGTTATAAAATTTGCGTGTTAATGGTTATTAAATTTAATTTATTTATAACAATATACTATTAATGCCCACAAAGGTATAAGTCTATATGGGTTTTTTAGATGGAAAATCATAGGGCTCTTCACATCTAAGAGGATATGGCTTGATCTTTAATGGTTTAATAATTATTAAGGATTTTACGCGGCTGATGTATCAGGAGAACATGAGTGGGTAACTTTAAAAATTTATAAGTCCAAAACTAAGGCAGATTAAGAAATGGTTTATAAGGGTTTGTTATTAGTTATTTAAGGCTCTTTAGAACGTATATAACAAAAAGTAAAAATTATTAAATTTTTAATTTTATGTTGGTTGATCGAGAGTCTAAGTTCTATAAGAGAGCTCACGCGGCTAAGTCCATCGTATAGTCTGTGCGGCTAAGTCCATCGTTCATTTTCGCGGCTAAGTCCGTCTCGAAATTCATACTTAGTAATTTTTATAGATGAAAAGACAAGAGTACGCGCGGCTAAGTCCTATGCCTTTACCATTCTCGCGGCTAAGTCTTTGTACGTACATTTATATATATGGTTCGAGGACCGATTGACTCCGGGTATTATTTAAATTAATTAGGTATGCAAGGTGAGTAAAAATTATTATTAGGGTATGGTTTTAAAGGAAAAGGTTCAAGGTTTAATTTAAATTAATCAGCATATTTTTATGATTATTATTTTTAAAAATATTAAGGGTTAAACTTGTGGTCCCGGTAATTACCGTTAGACGCAGATATATATGTATGTACATTGGCACTTACTGGGACTTTTGCCTTATAACGGGTGACTTTTCCTTTAATTCTTTTTATAAATTAGGTTTTTGATTTTATATAGAAAATGTTATAATAAAAGTTATTATAGGTCTTATAGGCTTTTCAAAAAAAAATTATAATTAATATTGTTTATGGTTTATTATCAAAAGTTATATATTATAAGTTATATATATATTATTATTTAATAATGGTGTGATTATTTTCATATATTCTGTTTCTATAGAGAGAGACGAATACAGCTATATAATTTTTTCTATCAGTTATATTGTTTTTTATATTTTATTTTATTTTTATACGATTTGATTTGTGGTTCCTTAGTTTCATAAGAGAAAAGTTGAACTGAGAGATTCAAATTCAGGAAATTTTTATATCTCGGAAACTATTACAGATACCGAAAAAATGGTATATACAAAAGTTTTTGTATTTTTAACAACAAGATTGATAGCCATCACAGTTTTTATATTTTATATATAATTTTAATTGTTTATAACAATTGATATTAAAAAATGTCTTATTATGAAACTGTTATTTTTACGTATGTTGTTACCGTAAGACAGAAGAACATGTTTCTATATATTTTTTATTTATATATCATTGTTATAAGTTTTATTTTCAATAGTTAATAATTGTTCATAAGATTTGTTAGTAGGAGTTGTCACAAAATGTCGGTTTCTTGGGTCTACATGTGTAATTGAGTGTAGTTAGAGTAAATTTAATGGGTCAGGTTATGATTGGTTGGCTCTGGACTTGACTTAAAACGGACTTATTGTAGATGTCGCTTGTGTCTCTTTAAAGATTTGTCGAGTGACTGTACTACAAGTGGTGAAATTTATGAATGCCGGTGTAGTTGGTGTAGTAGAATTATTTTTAATAATATGATTTTTGAAAAATTTTCGCCGGTGGTGAAGTTTTTACCCGTGTTAATAAAACGTCTCCTAGTCGTCGCAGGATGTGACATCGGTAAAACAAACTTTTTTTTTTTTTTTTTAACGGATCAAAATTTTTTGCGCCAAAAGCCCAAAAATTATTGTTTTTGTCGTCGGCCAAAATCTGGCGCAAAAATTTTTACCAACTGTTGATAATGCAGATTCCTGTTTTACCGATTTACTATCGGTCGGTAAAACAGGTTCTCAATTTATAATCGGTCGGTAAAGCAGATTTTTTTTAAATTAAAATATTTTGCGCCAAAAATTAAAAAATTGTTGTTTTTGTCGTCGGTAAAAATCTGGCGCAAAAATTTTTTATCGACTGTTTGTATTGCAGATTTCTGTTTTACCGACTTAATATCGGTCAAAAAAGCAAATTTTTTAATTTATAATTGGTCGGTAAAAGAGATTTTTAAATTTTTTATTTTACGGAACAAAAATTTTTTTTGTTTTTTGTCAATATTTTCGCCCCTGGAGAAAGTAGGCCGCTGAAAATGGTCACGTGGACATCTGTTGACGTCACCGCTGTGACGTCCTGAAGTCTGAAATGGTCTCGAGACTTGGTTCAACCATGTAATAATAAATAATAATAATTAAAGGGTTCTTCTGCAATTAAAAAGGCTAAAACTCCAAGATAAAGGTCTCTTAATGATTCACTGTTGAAGAGTTGATAATTTGTTCCCAGAGTAGATTTATTGTTGAACACAAATTTTTACGTTTTAATATAATTAGTAAAGTTGGTTCTATAGTTTAACGAATTTATAATATGCGTATTTTATTTATATCTTCTGGGCGCGAAAAAATCGTAGAAATAGTAGTAGAAGTATCTAAAGTAGTGAGCGCGATAAAAGGTTGGCTTGTGGTTTTCTGAACTGCTTATATACTATTTTAGAACAATAGAAAGGAATAGTTCTGACCTTGACAATCCTTATTTGGTTACAGAGTTTCAGATTGGTCCACGTAGGTTTAACCTTGGTTCCTTATATGGTAACGAATTTTGCTATTGGCTTGAAAAGCTGGTCTTAGTTCAAGAGAGTGTTTTGTCATGACTCACAACTATGACTCACAAGTAAGCTCTGTTTTTCTATTATTTTATCTGATGGCCTTTAAACATACTTTACATAAATTGTCTAAGAAATGTCTTAGAGTATGTTTAAAGTATTAATAAATTCAGTCTTAAATCTCTCCCTTTTTTCCTAATACTAACATAATAATATGTATATATATATATATTTTATAGTTTAATTTATTGAATGTAAAAATTATTCTCTTTATGGGACTCAAGGATATATCCTTGAGTCTATTTCTGTATTAAAGACAGTGAGAGTGCTGGTTAAAATTTACTTTCTACCGCACTAAGTTTTAATACTTGGTTTAGATAGAAACAATTCTATTTTAATAATTAATTAATTAAAGGATATTTATATATTAATTTTTATATATAAAAGAGTTGTTTCCTTACATTATACATATTTTTCAAGTATTTAATTAGAGCATTTTTTATTATATATATATAACATAGATTTTATATAATAATAGTAATTATTATAATTGTTAAAAGTTATTAAGTTTGTTAATTGTTCTCTATTGTTGTTGTTTCTATTACAGGATAGCAGGGATAAAACCAGAGTGGCTATTTATCAACTAATAATAGGATGGTAAGAATTGCATGCTTTAGTATATTTGTATATATATAGAATAAAAGTTTTAAAAATTCATAAAAAGTAAATTAATATAAATTAAGAAAAGTTATTTTGCAGGGATTAATGATTCATTATAGTTTTTAATTTTTACTATAAAATTTAAAGAAAGACATTTATTAACTTGAAATTGTTTAAAACAATTTATTAATTTGTTTATTAATATAAGATTTTTAATTACTCAGTTGTGCGTTATAGCGACAAGTCTTTGTTCCGTTCGTAATTGGTTATTAAGAGCATTAGTTAAAAAATGTTGGTGTTACTATTTTGTGTCTTTGTATCGGTCTATGATTTTGAACAGTGCTCATAAATCGAGAACTAAAAAAGTTAGAAAGAAAATGTTTAATAGTTTTATAAATGAGAGCTTAAATGTGACAAAATACACGTAACAGAATTTTGAATAATTGGATAGTGTTTTATTTGTTTATAACAATTTGGATAATTAACTAATTAAGGAAGTTTATTTATAAAACTATTTTAATTTTTTTATTTAATCACATTATAAATAAATTAAAAGTTTATTAATATTTTATAATTTAAAAGGTTTTTTATTAACTTTTGTATCTCTTGTTTTTCAGTAAAAGGTATTCCGGTTCTTCAAACTATCGGAGTTTGTAAAATTTTTATATTTTGGAATCTATGAAAAGTAAAAAAAAGTATAATATATGGATTTGGGGTAATTTTTCAAATGCCGAAAAATGTACGGAACAGAATTTAAAAATATTGTAGTTGTTTAATATGTTTATAACAAATTTAATAATTAATTGATAAATAATAACTTTTATAAATGTTCATTTAAATATTTATTTACTTTTAATACAAGTATAACTATATATAAAAAAGTAAAATCACCGCATATTATCACGCGTTAAATCGATACTCTCGCGAAACTTTGCACTATTATCTGAAGTGTTACGTCCCGGTAGGCGCGGGCGCCCAAAGCGGATTCGGACTACGGGCCTAGGCAATTGTGGGAGTTACGATAACTCAACAAAATAAGATTGATCTACGTTAAAGCAATTCTCTGATATTCGATGCAAATGATAGTTGCTTCGTTATTTAAGTAAAGTTGATCTTGCGGGTTCCGTTCGAGGTAGATTAGAAATAACCGTATAGCTTCTTGACACTGTAGACAGTGTCTGATATTTCGCGAGTCGGCGACTAATACTCCGCAGTTACTACATTCATATTCTCCATGACTTAAACCGATATTAATTCTATGCAACGACACGTAGTAAAAGTCCGAAGAGGGTTGTCCAGATCTGAGCATGCACCTCCGGCAAAAAGGGAGACGCGTCACCTTTTGCTCGTATAGCCGGTATCTGGTCTCACAAGTCGCGTGAGCTAGCCAATTAATAATTATTCAAGTTATATCCAACGGGATTCTACAAGTGGGTACACGCGCGCGAGGTCGCCTTGGACACATTTATTAATTCAGACTAAACCGTAGTTTGTTACGACCCCACAACACATAGTTAATAAGAAACGCTACGCCTAAGAAATTTTTCGCCTTTTTACTTGTATGACACTTCTAATCTATTTTAGACCTATAAGAATTAATCTACTTAGACGCATGTGCGTCAATATACCACTTCGTAAACACATTATATAAGAATAGCATTAAGCATAAGATAGTATTGCGTAATCGTATTGCGTACCACATGGACCTGCGTCATCGCCTACGTCATCACCCCCACGCAATAGCCAGCAGAGCATACGCGTCATCGCCCCACCAACAGTCAGCGGCGGCGCGCGCATTATCCCCACCTGCGTCATCGCCCCATCAACGGCCAGCGGCGGCGCGCGCATCACCCCCACCGTCAGCCAACGACGATGGAGGGGATCAAACCAAAGGAGGCCCATGCATGAGCTGGAAAGCTCACTTCGTACCCAGTTCTAAGTCGAGTCACATCTCTCTAAGGAGAGTCCATCCCGCGTGCGGGTCCTTTACTATTTCCTTCTAGTTCGTACTTATATCTTAAACTTTATTTTTGTATAACCAACATTATTGTAACGTAACTTTAGAATATATACTTATTTTTAATTCTATATCGTGTGCTTAGATTCAGTGATACCTTACCTCACCTTAATCCAACAGTTTCACTATTTGCTATATCTATTAACCTGTGTGATTGAAGATTGATTTCGGTGCAGCCGCACTGCACGTCTTCGAGATTCAGTCTAACAGGTATTCCTGTGTTGGAAGTGGTGCAGCCGCACTGCACGCTTTCTGCCTGGAATCTTTAGTTAACTTATTCACATTCTGTGAAACTACCCATGACAAACTCTAAATCACGACGCGGCGGCCGTAAATATCAAATACTGTTACGACCCCACAACACATAGTTAATAAGAAACACTACGCCTAAGAAATTTTTCGCCATTTTACTTGTATGACACTTCTAATCTATTTTAGACCTATAAGAATTAATCTACTTAGACGCATGTGCGTCAATATACCACTTCGTAAACACATTATATAAGAATAGCATTAAGCATAAGATAGTATTGCGTAATCGTATTGCGTACCACATGGACCTGCGTCATCGCCTACGTCATCACCCCCACGCAACAGTCAGCAGAGCAGACGCGTCATCGCCCCACCAACAGTCAGCGGCGGCGCGCGCATTATCCCCACCTGCGTCATCGCCCCATCAACGGCCAGCGGCGGCGCGCGCATCACCCCCACCGTCAGCCAACGACGATGGAGGGGATCAAACCGAAGGAGGTCCATGCCCGAGCTAGAGAGCTCACTTCGTACCCAGTTCTAAGTCGAGTCACATCTCTCTAAGGAGAGTCCATCCCGCGTGCGGGTCCTTTACTATTTTCTTCTAGTTCGTACTTATATCTTAAACTTTATTCTTGTATAACCAACATTATTGTAACGTAACTTTAGAATATATACTTATTGTTAATTCTACATCGTGTGCTAGATTCAGTGATACCTTACCTTACCATAATCCAACAGTTTCACTATTTGCTATATTTATTAACCTGTGTGATTGAAGATTGATTTCGGTGCAGCCGCACTGCACGTCTTTGAGATTCAGTCTAACAGGTATTCCTGCGTTGGAAGTGGTGCAGCCGCACTGCACGCTTTCTGCCTGGAATCTTTAGTTAACTTATTCATATTCTGTGAAACTACCCATGACAAACTCTAAATCACGACGCGGCGGCCGTAAATATCAAATACGTAAAATCACCGCGTATTATCACGCGCTAAATCGACACTCTTGTGGAACTTCGATCTATCATCTGAAGCCGATTACCTACGTCATAAAGAGGCCTTCCTTGAACGACATCCCGAAGGACGACCCACGCAGGAGAGCCTACGAAAATCCACCTCAGAAGGAAGTCAAAGACTGCGACGCTGAATTCATAGAAACGCAGAGGAAGCAATCCAAAGCAGCGCAGATGAGATGCCGAGATTGGGTAAGTACCTGCCAACCTCATTTGTAATGTTCGTTTTAAACGGAAATGTGCCCGCCGAGTCAGGCTAATTACTGTAGAGTCAACGAAAGAAACTACGCGTTATTAAATCTAACTGCTACTAGATCAGAGTGGATAGCAAACGCTTGCTGTGTCCATAAAATATACCGACGACATCGCGAAACTCGTGAGCTATATTGTCTCGGTTGTGCACCCTTAATAGACTCTTTCAAATCCAACTTTGTACACGTCGTCGATCATTACCTGTATTTCGGGAACGCTCCTAATACATTAAAGTGTCGCGAGTGTAGAATAAAATTAGAGCTGTCGGAAGCTTACAGGAATTGTGGCGTTTGCCCCTTAGTTCATCGCGATTTTATACGTTATCTTGAATTAAGCGGAGATACAGTATATTTGCTAGGAGAACCAGTAGAAATATTCATCGATCATATAGGGAGTGAATCTCAGTAAAGAACGTAAATGTGCCCAAATCGACCCCGTCCTCGAATGCCCGTTAGCACAGCTCCTTTGGGATTAACCAGAGCAGTTATCAATTGGTTGCTCCAAGCTAGGTGCGAGATCAGATACCGTCACTTCGAACAAAAGGTTACGCGTCTTCCCTTTTGCCGTAGATGCATGCTTAATTCCGGATACCCGACTTCAGAATTTGACTACGTACCGTCTCATCGCATCCTTATCGGAATACGTAGTGGAGAATACGAATGTAGCAATTGTGGTGTTTTAATAGCAGATTCACATAATATCCGACATTGCCCCTTGTGTATAGAAACGATAGATCGTTTTCTAGATTACCTTGACGAAAATCCGGAAGATCAACCATATTTAGATAGTGAACCGACTATAATTACTATTGTATACCGGAGATTACCAGTGCCAGATGCCTCATAAATTGTAAAATAAATATTTCGTGGTCCGAGCGAGTAAAAGAATCCCTTGATCGGAAGCCGTAACACGCTGAACTTTCTTGATCCCATAAATGCCTAAGACCCGCGGTTCGAAATTGTTTTGAAACATCCGCAATCGCCGGGACGTAACATAAATTTGGTGACAGCGGTGGGATCCGTTAAGTCCACGTGCAAACAAATTCAATATTAACCCACAATTAAATTAAATTATATTTCGTTGAATGAATAGAAGCACTGTTCATCAAGTTGTTAACGGAATAAATAAAGGCCTTGTAGCATATCAGGTTGTTATCACAGGAAGCGTCTTATCTTATCTTATCATAAGACTAAACAGTCGCCAAAAGAACGTTTCAATTTAATTATACTAATTGGTTGTTATCACGAGAAGTGCCTTATCTTATCTTATCATTGAAGACCAAGCATTCGCCAAGCGAACGTTTCATTTAAATACACTAATTGGCCTTATATTCGTACTACGAAATCAGCCTCACTGATAAAGCA
Source organism: Cardiocondyla obscurior (assembly GCF_019399895.1). NCBI lineage: Eukaryota > Metazoa > Arthropoda > Insecta > Hymenoptera > Formicidae > Cardiocondyla > Cardiocondyla obscurior. Next base: position 63,412 of record NC_091871.1, on the reverse strand, counting down.
GACCACGCAATTAAAATTCTGACGCAATCGTGACGTCACCTTGTAAGCAAGATAAGATATGCCCAACGAGATGGAGACGCGCAGTAAGACTACTGATAAGCCTCTGAGCGAGTCCGAACTTGATATTGCTCGCAGAAAGATTGCGCAAGAAACCGCCGAACTTGACGCAATACGCACAAGTATTAAAGCACAACAAAAGAAAATGGCCGCGGAAAGCGCGGAACTCCAAAAACAACGCGTCGCGTTTGAAAAGGAAAGAGCCGCCCAAATCCATGAGTCTTCTATATCTCACTTGGAATTAAATAAATGGAACAACCCTACGCTCCCAAAAGAAACCGAGCATACACGCGAGGAAACTACTCACAATATTGGTAACATACCAAACGCCACGGCTCATATAGAACCTTCATCTACCCCGTTCAGTTTTGACGTACCTTACGACGTTAGTATTCCTAAAGTATCCTTTCGCGAAGCCACGGAAGGCGTACCGTCATTCGATGGTTATAGCATTCCCCTCGCTCAATTCACGCGTGCTTGCCGAAGAGCAAGAAGCATCGTACCAGCCGCGTCAGAAAGAAACTTGACCAAACTCTTAATTAATAAATTAAGAGGACGCGCGTACTACGCCGTAGAAGACGAACCTTGCGATACCGTTACCCAGTTGATAGACCTATTAAATGGTGCATTCGGACCCTCGAGGACTATTGATCAATACCGCGGAGATCTAAGTACAGTATACCTAAAACCGCACGAACACATTCTCGATTACATCAGTCGCGTTAAGGACCTGCGTTCCAACATCCTCGACGCGGAACGTCGAAGGCACGGACAACTCGACCATCGCATAACAGCCGAAGTGGAAACATTAACCGCGCGTTCTTTTTGCGATGGCTTGCCACTTGAGTACAGGCTCCAATTACGACCGGATGCATATTATAATCCGTCAGAAGCATTTGCTTCAGTGAAAGCTATCGCGAAACGACAAGAATTAGACAAACAACGCTTCGATTCACGAGGGCGAAATGATAACGAAAGAAATAATCAGTCGCAGCGCATTCATCCTATCGGACGGCCGATAGCCTTTTCGACCCCAAAAACTTACATGACTAACCGACCGACGTCGCAATGGAATCGTCCGAGATACGAGAGAAATCAGCCGGAGCGCGATAACTACACATCGCGACCCCGCGATAACTATTCACCTCGACCCCGCGATAATTACACATCGCGACCCCGCGATAACTATTCACCTCGACCCCGCGATAACTACACTACTCGACCGCAAGATAACCCACCGACGCGACAGAGTACGCCTACAACAACTGAAAAAACATGTAGATATTGTAAAAATCACGGCCATACGATCGAAGAATGCCGGAAACGACAATATAATAATAATTTACAGAGACAACATTCGGGAAACGAGAATCGTCCGACGGGACGCCCGGACGCACCCCGGTCGGACAACCGACAAAATACGCGTCCGATAAATTCCATAACGTCACAACCGTCGACCAGCAAAACGGAAACACCCGACGAACCCGTATCGCAATCCTAAATCCAAAAGAGTTCACACACGCGCCAACAACAAAGATAAATTCAGATAACCTCCTTAGGGAAGTTAATCTCATGATTGATACTGGCGCAGCACCTAATCTAATCAAGCAACACGGGATTAAACCGGACGCCGAGATAATAAATGGAGACCCCTTGTTCCTTAGCGGCATCACAAGCGGGCAAGTAAAAACCCTCGGTTATTTAAAAATAGAATTGTTCGGTCACCCGGTTATTTTCCATATCGTTCCCGATGACTTCCCCATAATACAAGAAGGCATCTTAGGATCGGACTTTCTTAGGGACGCATCAAATATAAATTTCGTGGAGAAATACGTAGAATGGAAAGGAAACAGACTACCATTTACTACTCCAGAATCGATAACTATTCCAGCCCGAACACAAACAACTCTCTACGTAAAAGTTATAAATAAACTCAGAGTCGGCTACATCCCGCGCCTTAGGGTAGGCGGTGATGTCATCCTCGGCGACGCCGTGGTCACTAACCGAGACGGGAAGGCATATTGCCGCGCGATAAACCCAGGGGAACGGGATCAGGAGATAATAGTCCCCTCGATAAACTTAGAAGAAATCGAAACCGTCTCCAAGCGCGCGATAAGCGTATCAGCGAGAGATACCGCACAAGTAAACTCCGTCTCTATATCGAAAGAGGACCGAGTAGATAAGGTAAAGAAATTACTCAGACTCGATCATCTAAACCAAGAAGAGGCCGAACATGCGATAAGCCTCATCCATAAACATCATGATCTATTCCATCTCCCCGGTGAAACCTTAGGGCACACCACCGTGGCAAGTCACAAAATCACTACCACCGATAACCAACCCATTAATACAAAGCAATACCGCTTTCCTCCAATCCACAAAAATGAGATTGATAAACAAGTCAAAGATCTATTAGAAAACAAAGTAATAGAGGAATCGAAATCCCCATATAACAGTCCGTTATGGATTGTACCCAAGAAACCTGATTCGAAGGGAAATAAACGTTGGAGGCTCGTAATAGATTTTCGCGCACTCAATGAAAAAACACTAGGAGACGCATACCCGTTACCAAATATAACGGAAATTTTGGACCAACTCGGGAGTTCAAAATACTTCAGTGTTTTTGACCTCGCGTCAGGATTTCACCAAATACCAATGTCCGAGGAAGACGCTCAGAAAACCGCGTTTTCTACGCCCTTTGGGCACTATGAATTCAAGCGAATGCCGTTTGGCTTAAAGAACGCACCGGCCACCTTTCAAAGAGTGATGGATAGAATTCTGAGCGGCCTCCAAGGAACGTTATTGTTCGTTTACTTAGATGACATAGTAATCTACGCGAGCTCTTTGAAAGAGCATGCAGTAAAATTCAATAAGCTAGCCGAGCGCCTAAGAATAGCGAACTTGAAGCTCCAACCAGACAAATGCGAATTCCTTCGCAAGGAGGTTGGCTACCTTGGTCATATAATAAGTGAAGATGGGGTAAAACCAGACCCAAAGAAAATAATTGCCGTCAAGAACTTTCCAAGACCAAAGGATCCCAAAAATATCAAGCAATTTTTGGGTCTCGCCGGTTACTACCGACGATTTATACCGGGTTTTTCCAAGGAAGCCAAGCCTTTAACTCAATTACTTAAAAAGGAAACCGCATTTGCATGGTCAGAAGAGCAAGAGAAAGCGTTTTGTAAATTACGCGATTTACTATGTTCAGAACCCCTTTTGCAACATCCCGATTTTACTAAGCCATTTGTGTTGACAACAGACGCCTCGGGATACGCAATAGGAGGAATTTTAAGTCAGGGCGAAATAGGGAAAGATAGACCAATTGCATATGCGTCGAGACTACTGAATGAAGCCGAATGTAACTATTCCACGATAGAAAAAGAACTTTTGGCAATTGTTTATTGTACAAATTACTTCAGACCTTACCTGTACGGTAATAAATTTACTCTTGTGACCGATCATAAACCACTTGTATGGTTAAATTCAGTTAAAGACCCGACATCACGCCTTATTCGGTGGCGGTTAAAACTCGCCGAATATGATTATAAAATCGAATACAAAGCAGGCAAAATTAATGTGAACGCCGACGCGCTATCTCGGAACCCGATAACCCAAGCCGCGCGTGTATATCCGCTAGAGATAAGCTCTGATGAAGAAATATTTGAAGCCACACGAGGCAGTAGAGCAACAGATAAGAACCAGCGAGTTATAAGCGATAACGATAATGTGCAGGCCACTAGCGATAAACCCGAAACGAGCGATACCGAAACCGAATATTCAGCTAATGAGAGCCCCGATAGCGAACAATCTGACACTGAGACCTCGGACGAGGAGATATTTGATAACGTTAACAAGCCGTACGTGTTTCCAAATAATTATATGACGATAATAAGCTCGACGAAAGATAACCTATTAGGCCGAAAAGATAACCTAGTTATTTTTATCACGGATAAGAGCCAACCGTACGATGCAGGCTCCGAATTATTAAATAAAGCCGCAGTTATGCCAGTTATCAAAGACCCAACGATAGGACGCGCTCGACCCTTGCCATATAAGAAAGATAAATTTATTATAGCACTTACCTTAACCAAAAGTATATCAGCCGTATCTGAAAGAGACCTCATTAAAGAATCAATAGCATCTTTGTTCGACGTCGTTAAAGAACTTGGTCTTCTCAGCTTTTCAATCAGTAAGGGCAAAGTAGGAAACATACCGTGGCTTACCATCCACAGACTTTTAGATGATACATTTAGAGGAACGGAAGTTAGAATCACTGTCTGCTCCAACGAAATTAGTATTCCACCTGAAAATCAAAGAATGAATATTATTAATGAAAATCATGCATCACCAATAGGCGGACATAAAGGTATAACAAAAACTTACCGTAGAATTCGCGAACATTATCTGTGGCCACGAATGAAAATGGAGATAGAAAAGTTTATAAAGAATTGTAAAAACTGCCAACGTAAAAAGTTAATTAGAGTTAAGCCTAAACAACCGATGGTATTAACCGATACCCCTGATACTGCGTTTGATAAAATTTCTATGGACATTATGGGACCGTTGCCTACCTCTCGCACAGGACATTCATACATTTTAACTATCCAAGATCTTTTGACAAAATATTCATTAGCTATACCCTTAAAGAAAGCCGGCGCGTTAGACGTTGCCGACGCATTCGTTGAAAAGTTTATCTGTATTTATGGTGCTCCTAAAGCGCTATTGACAGACCAAGGGTCACATTTCTTAAACAGTCTCATGCGAGCGATAGCCAAACGATTTCGGATAACTACTTTTAAGACGACCGCTTATCGACCTCAGGCGAATGGGTCAATAGAACGGTCACACCACGTTCTCTGGGAATACTTAAAACAAATTGTAGATAACAAATCCGATTGGGACTGTTATCTTAGCTTAGCAAGCTTATCTTACAACACGAGCGTTCATGAGGGAACGGGTTACACGCCTCATGAATTAGTATTTGGCAAAGCCGCCCGCGTACCGACAAGCAATCCATTCCCAGAAGACGTTCCGAACGAAAGCTATACCGACTATCTCATTAAGTTACACGATAAGATTCATGATGTACAGACGAGCGCCCAATCTAATCTTATAAATGCGAAACATAAATCAAAGGCAAGATACGACGCAAGACAGAATTTAAATTGTATAAAGAAAGATGATATGGTGTATCTCTTAAAAGAACCGACACATAAACTTGGGGACCAGTATGTAGGACCTTATCAAGTAATTGAGATACTCCCTCGAAATAACGTACGTCTTAAGATAAACAACCGAGTCACGCGAACCGTCCACATGGATAAGATTAAGTTAGCCCCTCCCAATGCTGAGTCACCTGAAAAGGATACATATTCCCGGTCATCGGAGCCAAGAACCGGCACTACACCCGAAGACCACTGACCGACAACATGACTCTCTCTGCCAGGAAGACTCTCGTCATCACAACACTCTTGCCGTTAGCAACAGCGCTGATAGGCTATGATTGTGGAGGACAAGGAATGAACATAACTACGCTATCACTTCTCGATATCGGAGACTGTGACGTCGGAAGCCTGGAACCAAAAGAAGAAAAAGTCTATGTACAACTGATGCAGACATCGGACTACGACAGGGTAACAATAACCCAATGCAGAATAGAGATAGACCGAACCATTTCCTACTGTGGAATGCACTCACACACATCAGTCGTTCATAATGGACGCCGCGAATACATTCAGGAAGTAGGCGAACAAGCTTGCAGGAGAATACACGACACCGGCTCCATTACTATTGTCAACGCCATCCTCGATGGACTCACCAAAAACTCAACCAACTTCAGAAGCGCAACGTTAGCCGGATCCGTGTCAGTCGATGGACGCTGTAGCGGATCACAATACTCTGATGGATATGGAAATTGGGAGAACGTTGTGGTACAGGCCAGTATCAAGATTACACTCAGATCCTCGGAAGCGCCAGTAAAACGAGCTTCAGGACAAGTGATACTACCAGTTGGAACAAAATGCACTCTTTCAAGAGGATACTGCATGGACGCTGAAGGGACAGAAACGTATTGGCCAATTCTACCCACTGATACCTGCCACTTCGATCGATACGACATACTGTATGAAGGAATAGCTGCAAAATTGACATCACGAAATAACCCAGACAACCCAATAATCTACACAGTGACATCACAAGATACAACGTTTGCTCTGACCAAAACGCACGAAATCAATGTGTGTGGATACACATTACTGCAAACGGAACACCCGAAGCTATTCATATTGGAGACTAAAAGAGGAGCAACCTTCAAGACAAGATCTAAAATATCAGTCGATAATTTAGACATTTTCGCATATGTGAATTCTAAATTTATATATGTAGAAAAGCATATAAAGACCCAACTGTCTAAACTATACAGAGACATTATGGAACAGAAATGCGCATTGGAGCGCCAAGTGCTACAAAACGCCTTATCATTAGCCAGTATCGCACCAGACGAAATGGCGATAAGACTAATGAAAGGACCCGGTTATACTGCCGTAACAAGTGGAGAAGTCATCCACATGATTAAATGCATTCCAGTGGAGTGTAAAATTAGACACACCGAGGACTGCTACAACGAGTTGCCAATTACGAGACACAACGAATCGTTCTTCTTATTACCAAGATCCCGGATAATCACGAGAAAAGGAACAGTTCGTGATTGCCATGGTTTATTACCTGCCATGTACAAAATCGAAAACACTTGGTATAGAGTAGCACCACGACCAATGGAAACTCTTCCGCCTCCAATAATCGAACCACTATCACAACCTAAATGGCATTATACCAGCCCAGCAGGTCTAGCAGCGAGCGGAATCTACTCTACCGACGACCTAGACCGACTCAGGACACACATAATGTTTCCAGTGGAAAAACCAGCAATGATTAACAACATTGCACAAGGCGCGATGGGAAATAAAGTCGCACCTGGATCAATATCTATGATCGGCTTACTGGATGAAGCCACACTCGATCATATTGCTGAAAATACGGGACGACGAATCTGGAAAGGATTCATGTCATTTGGATCAGCCAGTGCAGGAATACTGGCAATCTTCCTAATCATCAGATTTGTAAAACTCTGCATAGATACCATTATTCACGGTTACGCTCTACACACCGTCTACGGATGGAGTCTTCATCTATTGGGAGCCTTGTGGAGTTCAGTCACGCACCTGTTACTACACCTGGGAGGAAAACCAACAAGGGAACGAGAGCCAGATATCCCCAAAGAAGATAAACCCCATTCAACGATAGAAGCTCTTCACCCGCCATCAACCTCCAAAGCTGATTTTCCTGAAGAAAAGGTACCCCACAAGTATACATACGCATCACTGCGTCAATATATAGACGGAAATAATTAAGTATAGTTTTAAGCAAAAACATTGGCACATTGGCCAATCTTTTATTTTAAGGAAGGAGGTGTTACGACCCCACAACACATAGTTAATAAGAAACACTACGCCTAAGAAATTTTTCGCCATTTTACTTGTATGACACTTCTAATCTATTTTAGACCTATAAGAATTAATCTACTTAGACGCATGTGCGTCAATATACCACTTCGTAAACACATTATATAAGAATAGCATTAAGCATAAGATAGTATTGCGTAATCGTATTGCGTACCACATGGACCTGCGTCATCGCCTACGTCATCACCCCCACGCAACAGTCAGCAGAGCAGACGCGTCATCGCCCCACCAACAGTCAGCGGCGGCGCGCGCATTATCCCCACCTGCGTCATCGCCCCATCAAGGGCCAGCGGCGGCGCGCGCATCACCCCCACCGTCAGCCAACGACGATGGAGGGGATCAAACCGAAGGAGGTCCATGCCCGAGCTAGAGAGCTCACTTCGTACCCAGTTCTAAGTCGAGTCACATCTCTCTAAGGAGAGTCCATCCCGCGTGCGGGTCCTTTACTATTTTCTTCTAGTTCGTACTTATATCTTAAACTTTATTCTTGTATAACCAACATTATTGTAACGTAACTTTAGAATATATACTTATTGTTAATTCTACATCGTGTGCTAGATTCAGTGATACCTTACCTTACCATAATCCAACAGTTTCACTATTTGCTATATTTATTAACCTGTGTGATTGAAGATTGATTTCGGTGCAGCCGCACTGCACGTCTTTGAGATTCAGTCTAACAGGTATTCCTGCGTTGGAAGTGGTGCAGCCGCACTGCACGCTTTCTGCCTGGAATCTTTAGTTAACTTATTCATATTCTGTGAAACTACCCATGACAAACTCTAAATCACGACGCGGCGGCCGTAAATATCAAATACGTAAAATCACCGCGTATTATCACGCGCTAAATCGACACTCTTGTGGAACTTCGATCTATCATCTGAAGCCGATTACCTACGTCATAAAGAGGCCTTCCTTGAACGACATCCCGAAGGACGACCCACGCAGGAGAGCCTACGAAAATCCACCTCAGAAGGAAGTCAAAGACTGCGACGCTGAATTCATAGAAACGCAGAGGAAGCAATCCAAAGCAGCGCAGATGAGATGCCGAGATTGGGTAAGTACCTGCCAACCTCATTTGTAATGTTCGTTTTAAACGGAAATGTGCCCGCCGAGTCAGGCTAATTACTGTAGAGTCAACGAAAGAAACTACGCGTTATTAAATCTAACTGCTACTAGATCAGAGTGGATAGCAAACGCTTGCTGTGTCCATAAAATATACCGACGACATCGCGAAACTCGTGAGCTATATTGTCTCGGTTGTGCACCCTTAATAGACTCTTTCAAATCCAACTTTGTACACGTCGTCGATCATTACCTGTATTTCGGGAACGCTCCTAATACATTAAAGTGTCGCGAGTGTAGAATAAAATTAGAGCTGTCGGAAGCTTACAGGAATTGTGGCGTTTGCCCCTTAGTTCATCGCGATTTTATACGTTATCTTGAATTAAGCGGAGATACAGTATATTTGCTAGGAGAACCAGTAGAAATATTCATCGATCATATAGGGAGTGAATCTCAGTAAAAGAACGTAAATGTGCCCAAATCGACCCCGTCCTCGAATGCCCGTTAGCACAGCTCCTTTGGGATTAACCAGAGCAGTTATCAATTGGTTGCTCCAAGCTAGGTGCGAGATCAGATACCGTCACTTCGAACAAAAGGTTACGCGTCTTCCCTTTTGCCGTAGATGCATGCTTAATTCCGGATACCCGACTTCAGAATTTGACTACGTACCGTCTCATCGCATCCTTATCGGAATACGTAGTGGAGAATACGAATGTAGCAATTGTGGTGTTTTAATAGCAGATTCACATAATATCCGACATTGCCCCTTGTGTATAGAAACGATAGATCGTTTTCTAGATTACCTTGACGAAAATCCGGAAGATCAACCATATTTAGATAGTGAACCGACTATAATTACTATTGTATACCGGAGATTACCAGTGCCAGATGCCTCATAAATTGTAAAATAAATATTTCGTGGTCCGAGCGAGTAAAAGAATCCCTTGATCGGAAGCCGTAACACGCTGAACTTTCTTGATCCCATAAATGCCTAAGACCCGCGGTTCGAAATTGTTTTGAAACATCCGCAATCGCCGGGACGTAACAATACGTAAAATCACCGCGTATTATCACGCGCTAAATAGACACTCTTGTGGAACTTCGATCTATCATCTGAAGCCGATCACCTACGTCATAAAGAGGCCTTCCTTGAACGACATCCCGAAGGACGACCCACGCAGGAGAGCCTACGAAAATCTACCTCAGAAGGAAGTCAAGGACTGCGACGCTGAATTCATAGAAACGCAGAGGAAGCAATCAAAAGCAGCACAGATGAGATGCCGAGATTGGGTAAGTACCTGCCAACCTCATTTGTAATGTTTGTCTTAAACGGAAATATGCCCGCCGAGTCAGGCTAATTACTGTAGAGTCAACGAAAGAAACTACGCGTTATTAAATCTAACTGCTACTAGATCAGAGTGGATAGCAAACGCTTGCTGTGTCCATAAAATATACCGACGACATCGCGAAACTCGTGAGCTATATTGTCTCGGTTGTGCACCCTTAATAGACTCCTTCAAATCCAACTTCGTGCACGTCGTCGATCATTACCTGTATTTTGGGAACGCTCCTAATACATTAAAGTGTCGCGAGTGCGGATTAAAATTAGAGCTGTCGGAAGCTTACAGAAATTGTGGCATTTGCTCTTTAGTTCATCGCGATTTTGTACGTTATCTTGAATTAAGCAAAGATACAGTATATTTGTTAGGAGAACCAGTAGAAATATTTATCGATTATATGGGAAGCGAATCTTAGTAAAAGAACATAAATGTGTCCAAATCGACCCCGTCCTTAAATGCCCATTAACACAGCTCCCTTGGGATTAACCAGAGCAATTATCAATTGGTTGCTCCAGGCTACGTGCGATATCAGGTACCGTCACTTTAAACAAAAAATTACGCGCCTTTTTTTTTGCCGTAAATGCATGCTTAATTCTGAATATCCGATTTCAGAATTTAACTACGTACTATTCTTATACTTACTACTACTCGCATTCTTATCGGAATACGTAGCGGAAAATATAAATGTAGCAATTGTAGTGTTTTGATAGCAAATTCAGTAGTATCCGACACTGCCTTGTGTACAGAAACGATAAATTGTTTTCTAACTTATCTCGAAAAAAATTCGGAAGATCAACTATATTTAGATAGTAAACCGACTATAATCACTATTTTATACCGGAGAATGCCAGTGCCAGATGCCTTATAAATTGTAAAGTTAATATTTCGTGATCCGAGCAAATGAAAGAATCCCTTGATCGGAAGCCGCAACACGCTTAACTTTCGTGATTCCATAAATGCCTAAGACCCGCGGTTCGAAATTGTTTTAAAACATTCGCAATCGCCGGGACGTTACGCGACGAGAAAATATTTGAGATGACACGCAACACTCAAACGCGCGACGCGGTGACATAAGCATTTTCCGACTCCGGTAATGTAAATCGAAGAGATGATAAGAAAATGCAAACACGCAACGCGCCAGACATATCAATCCTTTCCGATTCCGGTAACGTAAACCAAAGAAGTAATAAGAAAATGCGAACACGTTACGCGCCAGACATAAACATCTTTCCCAACACCGGTAATATAAGTAAAAAAAATGATAATAAAATATGTGAAACAATAACCGACATTCAAGCGCGCAATACATCAGACATAAATATTTTACCCGAATCAAGTAACATAAATTAAAACGATGCTCGCTTAGATTTAGATGCTCTCTTGAGTGACAATTATAATAACAAATATGCGGATAGGGGCGTATCAGATATATCAGATAGCAACTCTATTTCAAGCGATCAGTCCAACAACAAAATATTTAATAATGTTAATATACTGTACCAGTTTTCAAATCATTACATGACCATAATAAGAAACACGCAAAACAATATTTTATATCGAAAAAATAGTTTGGTAATATGTATCTAGAAAACCGGACAACCATGCAATTAATAAGTTAAAGTGTTAAAACAAAACTTAATTTTACCGAAAATTAATGAGCCCACTTTTGAACAAGCGCGTCTAGTACCGTATATAAATAAATATATTAATTATTAACTTTACCTAAAAAATTATTCACTGTATCGCAAATGTTACGTTTCGAAGTCGCGGACGCCTAGGCGGAATTGGACTACGGGTTTAGGCAATTACGGGAGTAACAATAATTTAACGAAATAAAATTAATTTACGTTAAGGCAACTCTTTGATATTTAATACAAATAATAGTCGCTTTGCTATTTAAGTAAGGTTGATCCTGCGGGTTTTGCTTAAAGTAATTTAGAAATAACAATATTGCTTTTTAACACAGTGGGCAATGTCTGATATTTCGCGAATCGCGACAAAGCACACCGCAGTTACTGCATTCGTATTTCCTTTGACTTAAGCCGATGTTGATTTTATGTGATGGTATGTAATAAAGTCCAGCAAAAAAAAGACGCGTTACCTTTTGCTCATACAATAAATACCTGATTTCGCAAGTGGCATGAGCTAGCCAGTTATAATTACTCTAGTTAAATCCAACGAGATTTTACAGGTGGATGCACGCGCGCAAGGTTGCCTTGGACATATTTATTAATGTAAACTAAACCGTAGTTAAAGTTTCTATAAAAATCTCAACGGAATTGTTTTAAAAAAATATTCTATCTTCACTCAAGGTTAAACAACGGGAAAAATCGCGACGTACTAATCGGCAGTAATCACAATCTTAATACGACTCAAAAATTTCTAAAATTATTTTACAGTGATGGCACCTTAAAGAATTATAGGAAAGTCCCAAACAAAGATAATGTCCGGTAACGAGAACAAAAATGATTTTAAGTCTATCAGCGTCGAGTGCGCAAATTAAACAATAATTATCGCGAGTTTTGCGATGCCGTCTATATACTTTATGGACACAGCGGCCTGTGTCTAACTATTCAGTTAGCGTATGAGTCGAGTTTAATAGAGCCGTGTCGCGAGTATTACTAGTGTGCTGACACGGATCGATGGAGGACAGGCACATTATACATAATGACAAAAATCAAGTTTCATTGATGCAAATAAAATTTAAAATAATCATGCACAAAAATTTTACAAATTTCTACAAGCCAGGGAAAAAGTAAAAACAACCTTCACTGCAGAGTGCCGAATGACAATAGGACCAAAAAATAAAAAAATGAAAGTTAGGAAATATCACAGAACAATAGGGTAAAGTGAAAGTTGAAAAAAGTTGAGCAAGTCTGAACAAGAATAAGCTAGTCTAGTCGGATGTGACTTGCGGAGCAAATGCACAAAGAAATTAATGTAACTATTAGTTTGGTTTACTCACTGCTGGCTTTTCGACTGTACTTTGCGGTGTTTTGTTCACTTGATGAAGTTGCAGAATATGGCGTTCTTTCGTAAATGGTTTCGTACGCCTGCCCTGCAGAATCGTGTTTAAGATGTTGTCTAAGTTCGGCTTTTTTAGAACCACACTGATTGGTGTTTGGCGGTATTGTAGGTGATTAATGATTTTGGGGTTGCCGCGCGATCGTCGATTCAACGCGTGGTAATAAGCCGTAATTTGCGAATTTGGAATTTGTGTTTATCTCGTTGTCTAAAGCTAAATCCCAACATCCGCAAGAATTTTGCAAAAATACATTTTAGGTTGCCGATAGTAAAAAATATTTATCGACAAAGACTCAACATCTTTCGTTTGAAAATGAACAATGCCGACACTATGCGCCAAACCTCGAGACAATCGTAATAAGCTCAAGCGGTGCCCCGCTCCGGTGCCGATCGGATTTAATCAGTCATACGGTGCACATCGTCTTGTGCTATTCACCTATACCTGTCATTGGGACTTAGTTTTGTGAGGGTTGACCCCACAACACATAGTTAATAAGAAACACTACGCCTAAGAAATTTTTCGCCATTTTACTTGTATGACACTTCTAATCTATTTTAGACCTATAAGAATTAATCTACTTAGACGCATGTGCGTCAATATACCACTTCGTAAACACATTATATAAGAATAGCATTAAGCATAAGATAGTATTGCGTAATCGTATTGCGTACCACATGGACCTGCGTCATCGCCTACGTCATCACCCCCACGCAACAGTCAGCAGAGCAGACGCGTCATCGCCCCACCAACAGTCAGCGGCGGCGCGCGCATTATCCCCACCTGCGTCATCGCCCCATCAACGGCCAGCGGCGGCGCGCGCATCACCCCCACCGTCAGCCAACGACGATGGAGGGGATCAAACCGAAGGAGGTCCATGCCCGAGCTAGAGAGCTCACTTCGTACCCAGTTCTAAGTCGAGTCACATCTCTCTAAGGAGAGTCCATCCCGCGTGCGGGTCCTTTACTATTTTCTTCTAGTTCGTACTTATATCTTAAACTTTATTCTTGTATAACCAACATTATTGTAACGTAACTTTAGAATATATACTTATTGTTAATTCTACATCGTGTGCTAGATTCAGTGATACCTTACCTTACCATAATCCAACAGTTTCACTATTTGCTATATTTATTAACCTGTGTGATTGAAGATTGATTTCGGTGCAGCCGCACTGCACGTCTTTGAGATTCAGTCTAACAGGTATTCCTGTTGGAAGGTGCAGCCGCACTGCACGCTTTCTGCCTGGAATCTTTAGTTAACTTATTCATATTCTGTGAAACTACCCATGACAAACTCTAAATCACGACGCGGCGGCCGTAAATATCAAATACGTAAAATCACCGCGTATTATCACGCGCTAAATCGACACTCTTGTGGAACTTCGATCTATCATCTGAAGCCGATTACCTACGTCATAAAGAGGCCTTCCTTGAACGACATCCCGAAGGACGACCCACGCAGGAGAGCCTACGAAAATCCACCTCAGAAGGAAGTCAAAGACTGCGACGCTGAATTCATAGAAACGCAGAGGAAGCAATCCAAAGCAGCGCAGATGAGATGCCGAGATTGGGTAAGTACCTGCCAACCTCATTTGTAATGTTCGTTTTAAACGGAAATGTGCCCGCCGAGTCAGGCTAATTACTGTAGAGTCAACGAAAGAAACTACGCGTTATTAAATCTAACTGCTACTAGATCAGAGTGGATAGCAAACGCTTGCTGTGTCCATAAAATATACCGACGACATCGCGAAACTCGTGAGCTATATTGTCTCGGTTGTGCACCCTAATAGACTCTTTCAAATCCAACTTTGTACACGTCGTCGATCATTACCTGTATTTCGGGAACGCTCCTAATACATTAAAGTGTCGCGAGTGTAGAATAAAATTAGAGCTGTCGGAAGCTTACAGGAATTGTGGCGTTTGCCCCTTAGTTCATCGCGATTTTATACGTTATCTTGAATTAAGCGGAGATACAGTATATTTGCTAGGAGAACCAGTAGAAATATTCATCGATCATATAGGAGTGAATCTCAGCAAAGAACGTAAATGTGCCCAAATCGACCCCGTCCTCGAATGCCCGTTAGCACAGCTCCTTTGGGATTAACCAGAGCAGTTATCAATTGGTTGCTCCAAGCTAGGTGCGAGATCAGATACCGTCACTTCGAACAAAAGGTTACGCGTCTTCCCTTTGCCGTAGATGCATGCTTAATTCCGGATACCCGACTTCAGAATTTGACTACGTACCGTCTCATCGCATCCTTATCGGAATACGTAGTGGAGAATACGAATGTAGCAATTGTGGTGTTTTAATAGCAGATTCACATAATATCCGACATTGCCCCTTGTGTATAGAAACGATAGATCGTTTTCTAGATTACCTTGACGAAAATCCGGAAGATCAACCATATTTAGATAGTGAACCGACTATAATTACTATTGTATACCGGAGATTACCAGTGCCAGATGCCTCATAAATTGTAAAATAAATATTTCGTGGTCCGAGCGAGTAAAAGAATCCCTTGATCGGAAGCCGTAACACGCTGAACTTTCTTGATCCCATAAATGCCTAAGACCCGCGGTTCGAAATTGTTTTGAAACATCCGCAATCGCCGGGACGTAACATAAATTTGGTGACAGCGGTGGGATCCGTTAAGTCCACGTGCAAACAAATTCAATATTAACCCACAATTAAATTAAATTATATTTCGTTGAATGAATAGAAGCACTGTTCATCAAGTTGTTAACGGAATAAATAAAGGCCTTGTAGCATATCAGGTTGTTATCACAGGAAGCGTCTTATCTTATCTTATCATAAGACTAAACAGTCGCCAAAAGAACGTTTCAATTTAATTATACTAATTGGTTGTTATCACGAGAAGTGCCTTATCTTATCTTATCATTGAAGACCAAGCATTCGCCAAGCGAACGTTTCATTTTAATTACACTAATTGGCCTTATATTCGTACTACGAAATCAGCCTCACTGATAAAGCAGACCACGCAATTAAAATTCTGACGCAATCGTGACGTCACCTTGTAAGCAAGATAAGATATGCCCAACGAGATGGAGACGCGCAGTAAGACTACTGATAAGCCTCTGAGCGAGTCCGAACTTGATATTGCTCGCAGAAAGATTGCGCAAGAAACCGCCGAACTTGACGCAATACGCACAAGTATTAAAGCACAACAAAAGAAAATGGCCGCGGAAAGCGCGGAACTCCAAAAACAACGCGTCGCGTTTGAAAAGGAAAGAGCCGCCCAAATCCATGAGTCTTCTATATCTCACTTGGAATTAAATAAATGGAACAACCCTACGCTCCCAAAAGAAACCGAGCATACACGCGAGGAAACTACTCACAATATTGGTAACATACCAAACGCCACGGCTCATATAGAACCTTCATCTACCCCGTTCAGTTTTGACGTACCTTACGACGTTAGTATTCCTAAAGTATCCTTTCGCGAAGCCACGGAAGGCGTACCGTCATTCGATGGTTATAGCATTCCCCTCGCTCAATTCACGCGTGCTTGCCGAAGAGCAAGAAGCATCGTACCAGCCGCGTCAGAAAGAAACTTGACCAAACTCTTAATTAATAAATTAAGAGGACGCGCGTACTACGCCGTAGAAGACGAACCTTGCGATACCGTTACCCAGTTGATAGACCTATTAAATGGTGCATTCGGACCCTCGAGGACTATTGATCAATACCGCGGAGATCTAAGTACAGTATACCTAAAACCGCACGAACACATTCTCGATTACATCAGTCGCGTTAAGGACCTGCGTTCCAACATCCTCGACGCGGAACGTCGAAGGCACGGACAACTCGACCATCGCATAACAGCCGAAGTGGAAACATTAACCGCGCGTTCTTTTTGCGATGGCTTGCCACTTGAGTACAGGCTCCAATTACGACCGGATGCATATTATAATCCGTCAGAAGCATTTGCTTCAGTGAAAGCTATCGCGAAACGACAAGAATTAGACAAACAACGCTTCGATTCACGAGGGCGAAATGATAACGAAAGAAATAATCAGTCGCAGCGCATTCATCCTATCGGACGGCCGATAGCCTTTTCGACCCCAAAAACTTACATGACTAACCGACCGACGTCGCAATGGAATCGTCCGAGATACGAGAGAAATCAGCCGGAGCGCGATAACTACACATCGCGACCCCGCGATAACTATTCACCTCGACCCCGCGATAATTACACATCGCGACCCCGCGATAACTATTCACCTCGACCCCGCGATAACTACACTACTCGACCGCAAGATAACCCACCGACGCGACAGAGTACGCCTACAACAACTGAAAAAACATGTAGATATTGTAAAAATCACGGCCATACGATCGAAGAATGCCGGAAACGACAATATAATAATAATTTACAGAGACAACATTCGGGAAACGAGAATCGTCCGACGGGACGCCCGGACGCACCCCGGTCGGACAACCGACAAAATACGCGTCCGATAAATTCCATAACGTCACAACCGTCGACCAGCAAAACGGAAACACCCGACGAACCCGTATCGCAATCCTAAATCCAAAAGAGTTCACACACGCGCCAACAACAAAGATAAATTCAGATAACCTCCTTAGGGAAGTTAATCTCATGATTGATACTGGCGCAGCACCTAATCTAATCAAGCAACACGGGATTAAACCGGACGCCGAGATAATAAATGGAGACCCCTTGTTCCTTAGCGGCATCACAAGCGGGCAAGTAAAAACCCTCGGTTATTTAAAAATAGAATTGTTCGGTCACCCGGTTATTTTCCATATCGTTCCCGATGACTTCCCCATAATACAAGAAGGCATCTTAGGATCGGACTTTCTTAGGGACGCATCAAATATAAATTTCGTGGAGAAATACGTAGAATGGAAAGGAAACAGACTACCATTTACTACTCCAGAATCGATAACTATTCCAGCCCGAACACAAACAACTCTCTACGTAAAAGTTATAAATAAACTCAGAGTCGGCTACATCCCGCGCCTTAGGGTAGGCGGTGATGTCATCCTCGGCGACGCCGTGGTCACTAACCGAGACGGGAAGGCATATTGCCGCGCGATAAACCCAGGGGAACGGGATCAGGAGATAATAGTCCCCTCGATAAACTTAGAAGAAATCGAAACCGTCTCCAAGCGCGCGATAAGCGTATCAGCGAGAGATACCGCACAAGTAAACTCCGTCTCTATATCGAAAGAGGACCGAGTAGATAAGGTAAAGAAATTACTCAGACTCGATCATCTAAACCAAGAAGAGGCCGAACATGCGATAAGCCTCATCCATAAACATCATGATCTATTCCATCTCCCCGGTGAAACCTTAGGGCACACCACCGTGGCAAGTCACAAAATCACTACCACCGATAACCAACCCATTAATACAAAGCAATACCGCTTTCCTCCAATCCACAAAAATGAGATTGATAAACAAGTCAAAGATCTATTAGAAAACAAAGTAATAGAGGAATCGAAATCCCCATATAACAGTCCGTTATGGATTGTACCCAAGAAACCTGATTCGAAGGGAAATAAACGTTGGAGGCTCGTAATAGATTTTCGCGCACTCAATGAAAAAACACTAGGAGACGCATACCCGTTACCAAATATAACGGAAATTTTGGACCAACTCGGGAGTTCAAAATACTTCAGTGTTTTTGACCTCGCGTCAGGATTTCACCAAATACCAATGTCCGAGGAAGACGCTCAGAAAACCGCGTTTTCTACGCCCTTTGGGCACTATGAATTCAAGCGAATGCCGTTTGGCTTAAAGAACGCACCGGCCACCTTTCAAAGAGTGATGGATAGAATTCTGAGCGGCCTCCAAGGAACGTTATTGTTCGTTTACTTAGATGACATAGTAATCTACGCGAGCTCTTTGAAAGAGCATGCAGTAAAATTCAATAAGCTAGCCGAGCGCCTAAGAATAGCGAACTTGAAGCTCCAACCAGACAAATGCGAATTCCTTCGCAAGGAGGTTGGCTACCTTGGTCATATAATAAGTGAAGATGGGGTAAAACCAGACCCAAAGAAAATAATTGCCGTCAAGAACTTTCCAAGACCAAAGGATCCCAAAAATATCAAGCAATTTTTGGGTCTCGCCGGTTACTACCGACGATTTATACCGGGTTTTTCCAAGGAAGCCAAGCCTTTAACTCAATTACTTAAAAAGGAAACCGCATTTGCATGGTCAGAAGAGCAAGAGAAAGCGTTTTGTAAATTACGCGATTTACTATGTTCAGAACCCCTTTTGCAACATCCCGATTTTACTAAGCCATTTGTGTTGACAACAGACGCCTCGGGATACGCAATAGGAGGAATTTTAAGTCAGGGCGAAATAGGGAAAGATAGACCAATTGCATATGCGTCGAGACTACTGAATGAAGCCGAATGTAACTATTCCACGATAGAAAAAGAACTTTTGGCAATTGTTTATTGTACAAATTACTTCAGACCTTACCTGTACGGTAATAAATTTACTCTTGTGACCGATCATAAACCACTTGTATGGTTAAATTCAGTTAAAGACCCGACATCACGCCTTATTCGGTGGCGGTTAAAACTCGCCGAATATGATTATAAAATCGAATACAAAGCAGGCAAAATTAATGTGAACGCCGACGCGCTATCTCGGAACCCGATAACCCAAGCCGCGCGTGTATATCCGCTAGAGATAAGCTCTGATGAAGAAATATTTGAAGCCACACGAGGCAGTAGAGCAACAGATAAGAACCAGCGAGTTATAAGCGATAACGATAATGTGCAGGCCACTAGCGATAAACCCGAAACGAGCGATACCGAAACCGAATATTCAGCTAATGAGAGCCCCGATAGCGAACAATCTGACACTGAGACCTCGGACGAGGAGATATTTGATAACGTTAACAAGCCGTACGTGTTTCCAAATAATTATATGACGATAATAAGCTCGACGAAAGATAACCTATTAGGCCGAAAAGATAACCTAGTTATTTTTATCACGGATAAGAGCCAACCGTACGATGCAGGCTCCGAATTATTAAATAAAGCCGCAGTTATGCCAGTTATCAAAGACCCAACGATAGGACGCGCTCGACCCTTGCCATATAAGAAAGATAAATTTATTATAGCACTTACCTTAACCAAAAGTATATCAGCCGTATCTGAAAGAGACCTCATTAAAGAATCAATAGCATCTTTGTTCGACGTCGTTAAAGAACTTGGTCTTCTTAGCTTTTCAATCAGTAAGGGCAAAGTAGGAAACATACCGTGGCTTACCATCCACAGACTTTTAGATGATACATTTAGAGGAACGGAAGTTAGAATCACTGTCTGCTCCAACGAAATTAGTATTCCACCTGAAAATCAAAGAATGAATATTATTAATGAAAATCATGCATCACCAATAGGCGGACATAAAGGTATAACAAAAACTTACCGTAGAATTCGCGAACATTATCTGTGGCCACGAATGAAAATGGAGATAGAAAAGTTTATAAAGAATTGTAAAAACTGCCAACGTAAAAAGTTAATTAGAGTTAAGCCTAAACAACCGATGGTATTAACCGATACCCCTGATACTGCGTTTGATAAAATTTCTATGGACATTATGGGACCGTTGCCTACCTCTCGCACAGGACATTCATACATTTTAACTATCCAAGATCTTTTGACAAAATATTCATTAGCTATACCCTTAAAGAAAGCCGGCGCGTTAGACGTTGCCGACGCATTCGTTGAAAAGTTTATCTGTATTTATGGTGCTCCTAAAGCGCTATTGACAGACCAAGGGTCACATTTCTTAAACAGTCTCATGCGAGCGATAGCCAAACGATTTCGGATAACTACTTTTAAGACGACCGCTTATCGACCTCAGGCGAATGGGTCAATAGAACGGTCACACCACGTTCTCTGGGAATACTTAAAACAAATTGTAGATAACAAATCCGATTGGGACTGTTATCTTAGCTTAGCAAGCTTATCTTACAACACGAGCGTTCATGAGGGAACGGGTTACACGCCTCATGAATTAGTATTTGGCAAAGCCGCCCGCGTACCGACAAGCAATCCATTCCCAGAAGACGTTCCGAACGAAAGCTATACCGACTATCTCATTAAGTTACACGATAAGATTCATGATGTACAGACGAGCGCCCAATCTAATCTTATAAATGCGAAACATAAATCAAAGGCAAGATACGACGCAAGACAGAATTTAAATTGTATAAAGAAAGATGATATGGTGTATCTCTTAAAAGAACCGACACATAAACTTGGGGACCAGTATGTAGGACCTTATCAAGTAATTGAGATACTCCCTCGAAATAACGTACGTCTTAAGATAAACAACCGAGTCACGCGAACCGTCCACATGGATAAGATTAAGTTAGCCCCTCCCAATGCTGAGTCACCTGAAAAGGATACATATTCCCGGTCATCGGAGCCAAGAACCGGCACTACACCCGAAGACCACTGACCGACAACATGACTCTCTCTGCCAGGAAGACTCTCGTCATCACAACACTCTTGCCGTTAGCAACAGCGCTGATAGGCTATGATTGTGGAGGACAAGGAATGAATATAACCACACTATCACTTCTCGATATCGGAGACTGTGACGTCGGAAGCCTGGAACCAAAAGAAGAAAAAGTCTATGTACAACTGATGCAGACATCGGACTACGACAGGGTAACAATAACCCAATGCAGAATAGAGATAGACCGAACCATTTCCTACTGTGGAATGCACTCACACACATCAGTCGTTCATAATGGACGCCGCGAATACATTCAGGAAGTAGGCGAACAAGCTTGCAGAAGAATACACGACACCGGCTCCATTACTATTGTCAACGCCATCCTCGATGGACTCACCAAAAACTCAACCAACTTCAGAAGCGCAACGTTAGCCGGATCCGTGTCAGTCGATGGACGCTGTAGCGGATCACAATACTCTGATGGATATGGAAATTGGGAGAACGTTGTGGTACAGGCCAGTATCAAGATTACACTCAGATCCTCGGAAGCGCCAGTAAAACGAGCTTCAGGACAAGTGATACTACCAGTTGGAACAAAATGCACTCTTTCAAGAGGATACTGCATGGACGCTGAAGGGACAGAAACGTATTGGCCAATTCTACCCACTGATACCTGCCACTTCGATCGATACGACATACTGTATGAAGGAATAGCTGCAAAATTGACATCACGAAATAACCCAGACAACCCAATAATCTACACAGTGACATCACAAGATACAACGTTTGCTCTGACCAAAACGCACGAAATCAATGTGTGTGGATACACATTACTGCAAACGGAACACCCGAAGCTATTCATATTGGAGACTAAAAGAGGAGCAACCTTCAAGACAAGATCTAAAATATCAGTCGATAATTTAGACATTTTCGCATATGTGAATTCTAAATTTATATATGTAGAAAAGCATATAAAGACCCAACTGTCTAAACTATACAGAGACATTATGGAACAGAAATGCGCATTGGAGCGCCAAGTGCTACAAAACGCCTTATCATTAGCCAGTATCGCACCAGACGAAATGGCGATAAGACTAATGAAAGGACCCGGTTATACTGCCGTAACAAGTGGAGAAGTCATCCACATGATTAAATGCATTCCAGTGGAGTGTAAAATTAGACACACCGAGGACTGCTACAACGAGTTGCCAATTACGAGACACAACGAATCGTTCTTCTTATTACCAAGATCCCGGATAATCACGAGAAAAGGAACAGTTCGTGATTGCCATGGTTTATTACCTGCCATGTACAAAATCGAAAACACTTGGTATAGAGTAGCACCACGACCAATGGAAACTCTTCCGCCTCCAATAATCGAACCACTATCACAACCTAAATGGCATTATACCAGCCCAGCAGGTCTAGCAGCGAGCGGAATCTACTCTACCGACGACCTAGACCGACTCAGGACACACATAATGTTTCCAGTGGAAAAACCAGCAATGATTAACAACATTGCACAAGGCGCGATGGGAAATAAAGTCGCACCTGGATCAATATCTATGATTGGCTTACTGGATGAAGCCACACTCGATCATATTGCTGAAAATACGGGACGACGAATCTGGAAAGGATTCATGTCATTTGGATCAGCCAGTGCAGGAATACTGGCAATCTTCCTAATCATCAGATTTGTAAAACTCTGCATAGATACCATTATTCACGGTTACGCTCTACACACCGTCTACGGATGGAGTCTTCATCTATTGGGAGCCTTGTGGAGTTCAGTCACGCACCTGTTACTACACCTGGGAGGAAAACCAACAAGGGAACGAGAGCCAGATATCCCCAAAGAAGATAAACCCCATTCAACGATAGAAGCTCTTCACCCGCCATCAACCTCCAAAGCTGATTTTCCTGAAGAAAAGGTACCCCACAAGTATACATACGCATCACTGCGTCAATATATAGACGGAAATAATTAAGTATAGTTTTAAGCAAAAACATTGGCACATTGGCCAATCTTTTATTTTAAGGGGGGAGGTGTTACGACCCCACAACACATAGTTAATAAGAAACACTACGCCTAAGAAATTTTTCGCCTTTTTACTTGTATGACACTTCTAATCTATTTTAGACCTATAAGAATTAATCTACTTAGACGCATGTGCGTCAATATACCACTTCGTAAACACATTATATAAGAATAGCATTAAGCATAAGATAGTATTGCGTAATCGTATTGCGTACCACATGGACCTGCGTCATCGCCTACGTCATCACCCCCACGCAACAGTCAGCAGAGCAGACGCGTCATCGCCCCACCAACAGTCAGCGGCGGCGCGCGCATTATCCCCACCTGCGTCATCGCCCCATCAAGGGCCAGCGGCGGCGCGCGCATCACCCCCACCGTCAGCCAACGACGATGGAGGGGATCAAACCGAAGGAGGTCCATGCCCGAGCTAGAGAGCTCACTTCGTACCCAGTTCTAAGTCGAGTCACATCTCTCTAAGGAGAGTCCATCCCGCGTGCGGGTCCTTTACTATTTTCTTCTAGTTCGTACTTATATCTTAAACTTTATTCTTGTATAACCAACATTATTGTAACGTAACTTTAGAATATATACTTATTGTTAATTCTACATCGTGTGCTAGATTCAGTGATACCTTACCTTACCATAATCCAACAGTTTCACTATTTGCTATATTTATTAACCTGTGTGATTGAAGATTGATTTCGGTGCAGCCGCACTGCACGTCTTTGAGATTCAGTCTAACAGGTATTCCTGCGTTGGAAGTGGTGCAGCCGCACTGCACGCTTTCTGCCTGGAATCTTTAGTTAACTTATTCATATTCTGTGAAACTACCCATGACAAACTCTAAATCACGACGCGGCGGCCGTAAATATCAAATACGTAAAATCACCGCGTATTATCACGCGCTAAATCGACACTCTTGTGGAACTTCGATCTATCATCTGAAGCCGATTACCTACGTCATAAAGAGGCCTTCCTTGAACGACATCCCGAAGGACGACCCACGCAGGAGAGCCTACGAAAATCCACCTCAGAAGGAAGTCAAAGACTGCGACGCTGAATTCATAGAAACGCAGAGGAAGCAATCCAAAGCAGCGCAGATGAGATGCCGAGATTGGGTAAGTACCTGCCAACCTCATTTGTAATGTTCGTTTTAAACGGAAATGTGCCCGCCGAGTCAGGCTAATTACTGTAGAGTCAACGAAAGAAACTACGCGTTATTAAATCTAACTGCTACTAGATCAGAGTGGATAGCAAACGCTTGCTGTGTCCATAAAATATACCGACGACATCGCGAAACTCGTGAGCTATATTGTCTCGGTTGTGCACCCTTAATAGACTCTTTCAAATCCAACTTTGTACACGTCGTCGATCATTACCTGTATTTCGGGAACGCTCCTAATACATTAAAGTGTCGCGAGTGTAGAATAAAATTAGAGCTGTCGGAAGCTTACAGGAATTGTGGCGTTTGCCCCTTAGTTCATCGCGATTTTATACGTTATCTTGAATTAAGCGGAGATACAGTATATTTGCTAGGAGAACCAGTAGAAATATTCATCGATCATATAGGGAGTGAATCTCAGTAAAAGAACGTAAATGTGCCCAAATCGACCCCGTCCTCGAATGCCCGTTAGCACAGCTCCTTTGGGATTAACCAGAGCAGTTATCAATTGGTTGCTCCAAGCTAGGTGCGAGATCAGATACCGTCACTTCGAACAAAAGGTTACGCGTCTTCCCTTTTGCCGTAGATGCATGCTTAATTCCGGATACCCGACTTCAGAATTTGACTACGTACCGTCTCATCGCATCCTTATCGGAATACGTAGTGGAGAATACGAATGTAGCAATTGTGGTGTTTTAATAGCAGATTCACATAATATCCGACATTGCCCCTTGTGTATAGAAACGATAGATCGTTTTCTAGATTACCTTGACGAAAATCCGGAAGATCAACCATATTTAGATAGTGAACCGACTATAATTACTATTGTATACCGGAGATTACCAGTGCCAGATGCCTCATAAATTGTAAAATAAATATTTCGTGGTCCGAGCGAGTAAAAGAATCCCTTGATCGGAAGCCGTAACACGCTGAACTTTCTTGATCCCATAAATGCCTAAGACCCGCGGTTCGAAATTGTTTTGAAACATCCGCAATCGCCGGGACGTAACAATACGTAAAATCACCGCGTATTATCACGCGCTAAATAGACACTCTTGTGGAACTTCGATCTATCATCTGAAGCCGATCACCTACGTCATAAAGAGGCCTTCCTTGAACGACATCCCGAAGGACGACCCACGCAGGAGAGCCTACGAAAATCTACCTCAGAAGGAAGTCAAGGACTGCGACGCTGAATTCATAGAAACGCAGAGGAAGCAATCAAAAGCAGCACAGATGAGATGCCGAGATTGGGTAAGTACCTGCCAACCTCATTTGTAATGTTTGTCTTAAACGGAAATATGCCCGCCGAGTCAGGCTAATTACTGTAGAGTCAACGAAAGAAACTACGCGTTATTAAATCTAACTGCTACTAGATCAGAGTGGATAGCAAACGCTTGCTGTGTCCATAAAATATACCGACGACATCGCGAAACTCGTGAGCTATATTGTCTCGGTTGTGCACCCTTAATAGACTCCTTCAAATCCAACTTCGTGCACGTCGTCGATCATTACCTGTATTTTGGGAACGCTCCTAATACATTAAAGTGTCGCGAGTGCGGATTAAAATTAGAGCTGTCGGAAGCTTACAGAAATTGTGGCATTTGCTCTTTAGTTCATCGCGATTTTGTACGTTATCTTGAATTAAGCAAAGATACAGTATATTTGTTAGGAGAACCAGTAGAAATATTTATCGATTATATGGGAAGCGAATCTTAGTAAAAGAACATAAATGTGTCCAAATCGACCCCGTCCTTAAATGCCCATTAACACAGCTCCCTTGGGATTAACCAGAGCAATTATCAATTGGTTGCTCCAGGCTACGTGCGATATCAGGTACCGTCACTTTAAACAAAAAATTACGCGCCTTTTTTTTTGCCGTAAATGCATGCTTAATTCTGAATATCCGATTTCAGAATTTAACTACGTACTATTCTTATACTTACTACTACTCGCATTCTTATCGGAATACGTAGCGGAAAATATAAATGTAGCAATTGTAGTGTTTTGATAGCAAATTCGAGTAGTATCCGACACTGCCCCTTGTGTACAGAAACGATAAATTGTTTTCTAACTTATCTCGAAAAAAATTCGGAAGATCAACTATATTTAGATAGTAAACCGACTATAATCACTATTTTATACCGGAGAATGCCAGTGCCAGATGCCTTATAAATTGTAAAGTTAATATTTCGTGATCCGAGCAAATGAAAGAATCCCTTGATCGGAAGCCGCAACACGCTTAACTTTCGTGATTCCATAAATGCCTAAGACCCGCGGTTCGAAATTGTTTTAAAACATTCGCAATCGCCGGGACGTTACGCGACGAGAAAATATTTGAGATGACACGCAACACTCAAACGCGCGACGCGGTAGACATAAGCATTTTTTCCGACTCCGGTAATGTAAATCGAAGAGATGATAAGAAAATGCAAACACGCAACGCGCCAGACATATCAATCCTTTCCGATTCCGGTAACGTAAACCAAAGAAGTAATAAGAAAATGCGAACACGTTACGCGCCAGACATAAACATCTTTCCCAACACCGGTAATATAAGTAAAAAAAATGATAATAAAATATGTGAAACAATAACCGACATTCAAGCGCGCAATACATCAGACATAAATATTTTACCCGAATCAAGTAACATAAATTAAAACGATGCTCGCTTAGATTTAGATGCTCTCTTGAGTGACAATTATAATAACAAATATGCGGATAGGGGCGTATCAGATATATCAGATAGCAACTCTATTTCAAGCGATCAGTCCAACAACAAAATATTTAATAATGTTAATATACTGTACCAGTTTTCAAATCATTACATGACCATAATAAGAAACACGCAAAACAATATTTTATATCGAAAAAATAGTTTGGTAATATGTATCTAGAAAACCGGACAACCATGCAATTAATAAGTTAAAGTGTTAAAACAAAACTTAATTTTACCGAAAATTAATGAGCCCACTTTTGAACAAGCGCGTCTAGTACCGTATATAAATAAATATATTAATTATTAACTTTACCTAAAAAATTATTCACTGTATCGCAAATGTTACGTTTCGGAAGTCGCGGACGCCCAAGGCGGAATTGGACTACGGGTTTAGGCAATTACGGGAGTAACAATAATTTAACGAAATAAAATTAATTTACGTTAAGGCAACTCTTTGATATTTAATACAAATAATAGTCGCTTTGCTATTTAAGTAAAGTTGATCCTGCGGGTTTTGCTTAAAGTAATTTAGAAATAACAATATTGCTTTTTAACACAGTGGGCAATGTCTGATATTTCGCGAATCGCGACAAGCACACCGCAGTTACTGCATTCGTATTTCCTTTGACTTAAGCCGATGTTGATTTTATGTGATGGTATGTAATAAAAGTCCGAAGAAAGTTGCCCAGATCTAAGCATACACCTCCGGCAAAAAAAAAGACGCGTTACCTTTTGCTCATACAATAAATACCTGATTTCGCAAGTGGCATGAGCTAGCCAGTTATAATTACTCTAGTTAAATCCAACGAGATTTTACAGGTGGATGCACGCGCGCAAGGTTGCCTTGGACATATTTATTAATGTAAACTAAACCGTAGTTAAAGTTTCTATAAAAATCTCAACGGAATTGTTTTAAAAAAATATTCTATCTTCACTCAAGGTTAAACAACGGGAAAAATCGCGACGTACTAATCGGCAGTAATCACAATCTTAATACGACTCAAAAATTTCTAAAATTATTTTACAGTGATGGCACCTTAAAGAATTATAGGAAAGTCCCAAACAAAGATAATGTCCGGTAACGAGAACAAAAATGATTTTAAGTCTATCAGCGTCGAGTGCGCAAATTAAACAATAATTATCGCGAGTTTTGCGATGCCGTCTATATACTTTATGGACACAGCGGCCTGTGTCTAACTATTCAGTTAGCGTATGAGTCGAGTTTAATAGAGCCGTGTCGCGAGTATTACTAGTGTGCTGTGACACGGATCGATAGGACAGGCACATTATACATAATGACAAAAATCAAGTTTCATTGATGCAAATAAAATTTAAAATAATCATGCACAAAATTTTACCAAATTTCTACAAGCCAGGAGAAAAAGTAAAAACAACCTTCACTGCAGAGTGCCGAATGACAATAGGACCAAAAAATAAAAAAATGAAAGTTAGGAAATATCACAGAACAATAGGGTAAAGTGAAAGTTGAAAAAAGTTGAGCAAGTCTGAACAAGAATAAGCTAGTCTAGTCGGATGTGACTTGCGGAGCAAATGCACAAAGAAATTAATGTAACTATTAGTTTGGTTTACTCACTGCTGGCTTTTCGACTGTACTTTGCGGTGTTTTTTTTTTGTTCCTTGATGAAGTTGCAGAATATGGCGTTCTTTCGTAAATGGTTTTCGTACGCCTGCCTGCAAGAATCGTGTTTAAGATGTTGTCTAAGTTCGGCTTTTTTAGAACCACACTGATTGGTGTTTGGCGGTATTGTAGGTGATTAATGATTTTGGGGTTGCCGCGCGATCGTCGATTCAACGCGTGGTAATAAGCCGTAATTTTGCGAATTTGGAATTTGTGTTTATCTCGTTGTCTAAAAACTAAATCCCAACATCCGCAAGAATTTTGCAAAATACATTTTAGGTTGCCGATAGTAAAAAATATTTTATCGACAAAGACTCAACATCTTTCGTTTTGAAAATGAACAATGCCGACACTATGCGCAAACCTCGAGACAATCGTAATAAGCTCAAGCGGTGCCCCGCTCCGGTGCCAGTCGGATTTAATCAGTCATACAGTGCACATCGTCTGTGCCAGTCTATTCTCTATACCTGTCATTAGGACTTAGTTTTGTGAGAGCGTTAGCAATACACTTGCAACTTCGCTTAGTTCTATTGTTCTATTTCAAGGATTATTTTCGTAAAACATCCAAAACCTGGAACTACATTCACAGGCCGGTGGTTACATTTAAGATCAATTAACGCCTCAGAATATTAATTTTTTCTAACATTAACAACGTAAGTTTTATTCACTTTTTAAACCTAAGAAATTACACTTAAATTAGCTACCGTGGTCAATTCTATTTTAAATTTAATTCATTTTTGTAAGCTATTGCAATTTCAATTAAAAATTTAATTAAAACTAATAGTATAAATCTATGACAACTTACCTTAAACGTGTTACGTCCCGGCGATTGCGGATGTTTCAAAACAATTTCGAACCGCGGGTCTTAGGCATTTATGGGATCAAGAAAGTTCAGCGTGTTAAGGCTTCCGATCAAGGGATTCTTTTACTCGCTCGGACCATGAAATATTTATTTTACAGTTTATGAGGCATCTGGCACTGGTAATCTCCGGTATACAATAGTGATTATGGTCGGTTCACTGTCTAAATATGGTTGATCTTTCGGATTTTCGTCAAGGTAATCTAGAAAACGATCTATCGTTTCTATACACAAGGGGCAATGTCGGATATTATGTGAATCTGCTATTAAAACACCACAATTGCTACATTCGTATTCTCCGCTACGTATTCCGATAAGGATGCGATGAGACGGTACGTAATCAAATTCTGAAGTCGGGTATCCGGAATTAAGCATGCATCTACGGCAAAAGGGAAGACGCGTAACCTTTTGTTCGAAGTGACGGTATCTGATCTCGCACCTAGCTTGGAGCAACCAATTGATAACTGCTCTGGTTAATCCCAAAGGAGCTGTACTAACGGGCATTCGAGGACGGGGTCGATTTGGGCACATTTACGTTCTTTTACTGAGATTCCTATATGATCGATGAATATTTCTACTGGTTCTCCTAGCAAATATACTGTATCTCCGCTTAATTCAAGATAACGTATAAAATCGCGATGAACTAAGGGGCAAACGCCACAATTTGTGTAAGCTTCCGACAGCTCTAATTTTATTCTACACTCGCGACACTTTAATGTATTAGGAGCGTTCCCAAAATACAGGTAATGATCGACGACGTGCACGAAGTTGGATTTGAAGGAGTCTATTAAGGGTGCACAACCGAGACAATATAGCTCACGAGTTTCGCGATGTCGTCGGTATATTTTATGGACACAGCAAGCGTTTGCTATCCACTCTGATCTAGTAGCAGTTAGATTTATTAACGCGTAGTTTCTTTCGTTGATTCTACAGTAATTAGCCTGACTCGGCGGGCACATTTCCGTTTAAGACAAACATTACAAATGAGGTTGGCAGGTACTTACCCAATCTCGGCATCTCATCTGTGCTGCTTTTGATTGCTTCCTCTGCGTTTCTATGAATTCAGCGTCGCAGTCCTTGACTTCCTTCTGAGGTAGATTTTCGTAGGCTCTCCTGCGTGGGTCGTCCTTCGGGATGTCGTTCAAGGAAGGCCTCTTTATGACGTAGGTGATCGGCTTCAGATGATAGATCGAAGTTCCACAAGAGTGTCTATTTAGCGCGTGATAATACGCGGTGATTTTACGTATTTGATATTTACGGCCGCCGCGTCGTGATTTAGAGTTTGTCATGGGTAGTTTCACAGAATGTGAATAAGTTAACTAAAGATTCCAGGCAGAAAGCGTGCAGTGCGGCTGCACCACTTCCAACACAGGAATACCTGTTAGACTGAATCTCGAAGACGTGCAGTGCGGCTGCACCGAAATCAATCTTCAATCACACAGGTTAATAGATATAGCAAATAGTGAAACTGTTGGATTAAGGTGAGGTAAGGTATCACTGAATCTAAGCACACGATGTAGAATTAACAATAAGTATATATTCTAAAGTTACGTTACAATAATGTTGGTTATACAAGAATAAGGTTTAAGATATAAGTACGAACTAGAAGAAAATAGTAAAGGACCCGCACGCGGGATGGACTCTCCTTAGAGAGATGTGACTCGACTTAGAACTGGGTACGAAGTGAGCTCTCCAGCTCATGCATGGGCCTCCTTTGGTTTGATCCCCTCCATCGTCGTTGGCTGACGGTGGGGGTGATGCGCGCGCCGCCGCTGGCCGTTGATGGGGCGATGACGCAGGTGGGGATAATGCGCGCGCCGCCGCTGACTGTTGGTGGGGCGATGACGCGTATGCTCTGCTGGCTATTGCGTGGGGTGATGACGTAGGCGATGACGCAGGTCCATGTGGTACGCAATACGATTACGCAATACTATCTTATGCTTAATGCTATTCTTATATAATGTGTTTACGAAGTGGTATATTGACGCACATGCGTCTAAGTAGATTAATTCTTATAGGTCTAAAATAGATTAGAAGTGTCATACAAGTAAAAAGGCGAAAAATTTCTTAGGCGTAGCGTTTCTTATTAACTATGTGTTGTGGGGTCGTAACAAACGCGAATCGATTACCAATTATATTGTATTGTTTTTTATTGCATTAAATATTATAATCAGTGATCGAGTCAACGGTTACACTATTTGGTCTCTACGTCGTTTAATTTTAATCCTAAATTTAGCGTTAGCATGTCGGTGTGACTTTGCCCCATTAGCACAAACTCTGAGTAATTTATTCTTTTCAAATTTGTGACATTGATGCGCTAACACTTGCCCCATTGACACTTAACGTTGATGCGCTACTAGTCAGTTTGAGCGTATGCAAATTCGCTCCATATGACTCAACGTCTATGAATTTTGTTAACAGGCGACAGCGTCCATGTGTTCTCATTTTAAAAAATAAATACACTTTAATTCCACTTGCTTTATAGGGGCATTCATATAATTGCTACTCTGCTGATCCATTTTATTTCTATTTTCTTTTTTTAATTCGGGTTTGTAAAGTGAAGCAAACGTGTGAGACCCGCCAAGCGAAAGAGTGTTTTAAAGTGCTACTCCGCTTTATTAGCGACGATATTGAAGCGCTGGACCGCTCCATAAGCGTTAACGTTTGAATTGCTACATTGCTTGAGAGGCGAAAGCGTTCATGTACTATCAGCAAGACAAGCAATAGCATCGACGAGCGTCTCTCTAGCCCGGCGAATCATACAAATCTTTATTTTACAAACCCATCCAGTTCTGAAGAGCTACTCCGCTTTGTGCCGTAACACGATAGCGCTAGAATCGAGAATTGCGCCACAAGCGATTGCTCCGATGACCAAGTCTTTTCTATAATTTTTATTATTCTTCTTTATTTTATTACACTAACACAAGCGGCCATACCGCGTTACATAAACACAAATTTTATTAACTTTACATTACACTTACACCAGCAAAAGCTAGCAATAGCTATTCCGCTCTTAGACTAAGGCGTTACCATTCATCTGCTACACCGCCGCCTTCACAACACTCCACAACATTATCCTCAAGCGTAAGCATTTTAATTGCTAAAATCGCTTATCATATCTTTTCCTTTTATCTTAGAAAATCTGAAATTTAAAACACAGAGCCGGCAAACGTAAACGCGCCCGGATAAAATTTTTGAAAAGAAAAGCAGCGGCAGAAAAGGCAAAACCAAAATTACTATTTATTAAAAGCAAAACATTTCTAACACCTTTGCAAATACGACAATTTTAACGATTTTTGAGACCACCGACTCCGCCAGTAATAGACACAACAGATTTAACTTTAGACGCATCTCCTATTTCAGACACTGCAAAAACTTTTACTATCTTAAACACTCCAAGATCTTTGACACCAAAAATTAAAAAAATTTTTGAATTTATGGAAATAATTAAAAACTAACAGTTGTTACGTCTCGGTGGTCGCGGGCGTTTATAACGGTTTCGGACCACGGGCCTAGGCAATAATAAGATCGCGATATTTTGACTAGGTAAAAACTGAATTTATTTTGTGGGAACTTTTTGATAATCTATAACGATTATGGTAGGTTCGTTATCCAAGTACGGCTGCTTGATGCGATTTCGCTCGAGGTAATTCAAAAATAACAGAATAGTTTCTCGACACTTTAAGCACTGCCAGACGTTGCGAGAATCAACAATTAAAACACCACAACTACTACACTCGCGTTTGCCACAATTAAATCCAATAAGTAATTAATGCGAGTGTACGCGGACAAAATCGGTAATAAGATTCCGGTTCTACGCATACACCGTTCACAAAATGAAAGACGCGTAATTTTCTGCTCGAAATAACGATATCTGGTCTCACATCAAGCGTGAGCCAATCAATTAAAAACCAATCTAGTTAAATCTTTAAAATAAACGCGAACAGGTATCCGTACATGAGAGTGTCGTAGACACATTTATTAAAATGAATTGAATGGTAGTCAGACTTTCTATAAATATTTTGACGGGATTATTCTGTAGAGAGACTTGATCATTGCTGAGATTTAAATACCAAGAAAAATTACGATGGACTAACCGGCAATGATCGCAATTTAAATAAAGTTCAAAACACTTTAAAGTTAATCTGCAACCGTAACATTTTTGTAAAACGCGGAACGTTTCAAGACAAAGGTAATAATTAGTAACAAGAGTAAAACTACCTTTGAATCTATCGACGTTAACTGCACAAAATAGGCAATAAATATTACGAGTTTCGCGGTAACGCCTATACAATTCATGTACGCAAAATCCGGTTTTCAATCACTCAATTCGCGTTAGATTTAATAAAGCAGTGTCACAAATATTATAAACGTGTTGTGGGGTACGTTGACTGAAAAAGCACATTATACACCTTAGGATAGTATAAAATAAACACACGTATTCAAAATAAGAATCTAGACGCTATTTATAAAAATGCATGCAATGCGGTAAAGGTAGGGTTGACATCACGACATTTACAGCAGGAGTCGGGATAAAAAGGTAAAAGTAAGCTTTTAAGTTAAATGCTCGCTAAAAGAATCAAACACGCAACCTTCACAGCAGAAGTTAAAGTAAAAAGATAGATTTTAGTATTTTGGGTTTAAGTGCTAGCGATGCGGTAGATAAAAGATCAGCACGACCCACACAGCAGAAGGTAGGGTAAAAAAGTAAAGTAAAGTATTTGTTAGGTTTAAGTGAATACAAATAAATTTGGGATATCGTAAACACGTTCAACAGAATTAATAGCAAGAGTTATTTGTACTTACTCATTCCAGATATTTAAACTGCGTTGCTTTTGATTGTCTTCGCTGCGTTTCGATAAACTCGGCGTCGCAATGCACGTTCTTCTTCTGGGGTGGATTTTCGTAAACCCTCCTGTGTGAAACGTCTTTTGGAATGTCTGCTGGGCTTGGCTTCCTTACAATAAAGGTGATTGGCGTCAAGTGGTAATGCGGGCGTACGTCGTTCGAATGTCGGTTTAAAGCGTGATTATACGCGGTTATTTTTTGAATCTGATATTTTCGACCGCCGCAACGGATTTTAGAATTTGTCATAAAGTTTTACAAAAATATTATAATATTAAATAAAATTAATAAAAATCTTAGGATTAAAGCGTGCAGTGCAACTGCACCACATCCAACACTAAAATGCCTGTTAAATTGATTTTTAAAAACGTGCAGTGCGGCTGCACCGAAATTAATCGTCAATCACACAGAGTCTTTGAGATATTGTTAATAATTAAAATTGTGAAACAATTGCAATTGGAATAAAGCAGGAGATTTAAGATGTCATTAAAGTTATTACGAAATTTAAAACAACTAAAATATAATTTTAAATTTTACGTTACACTACTGGTTACAATTATAAAGTATTGAATATAGAAATTAAATTTATTTCGTTAGACTTATGTCGTTAATTTATTAGTCCCGCACGCGGTATAAACTCTCTTGGAAGAGAGATGTTAAAAATTTGCAGTCAGGATTAAAACTGTCGTTTCGGTGAGACTGAGCCCGGACTTTACCGGCGCTGTTTTTCATCTAGCGCTTGGGTGGTAATGGAAGTTGGTAGGAGTAGCGGCGTTCGGCGCTGCGGGTCGCATGGAAGTGGAAGCCTTGTTGGCGTAAATAAAGCTAAACTACTAGATATAAGTCGGCGCAACTAATGCTGTACTACACACGAGTAAAGCAATATAAATTTATATGTTTTATATGAATAAGTAATAAATAATGCTTTAATGTACTCGCAAAAATATATTTATAAAAAATATATATTATTTGGCGGGACGTAATAAAATATACATATTTTTAGGATTAAGAAAAAAGAAAAAATTTAAGATTGAATTTGTTAATACTGTAAACATACTCTAAACATTTCTTAAACAATTTATGTAAATTATGTTTAAAAATTATCAGTTAAAATAATAGAGAAACTGAGCTTATTATGTGAGTCATGATTTTGAGTCATGATAAAACATTAGAACCAAGACCAGATTTTAAAAACAATAACAAAATTTGTTACCATATAAAGAACTAAAATTAAACTTACATAAACCAATTTAAAACTCTGTAATTAAATAAGGATTAACAAAGACGAAACCACTTCTTTATTGCTCTAAAATGGTACAGTGTCCCAAAGTCATGTAGAAAAACATTGAACTAAGTAGATCTCGTTATTTTAAGAAGAAAGTTTCATTTTTTATTCCGAGTAATATTGCTAGATAATAATTATTGAAAATTATATTCTTTGAGCGGAACTTACTGCCCCACACCGCGCGGAGACGATATCGGTAGTCCCCAATCCTTGCGTTCTCGATCATCGATAAAAAATGAAAGCGCGCGAAGCAAGACAGGCGGTTACAATCGGCCTGCCTAGATAAACTGGTCTAAACCAAAAATCAAAAAAAAGCGACATCGCGTAACAATACAAAAAAAATTATCAATGATCAAAAAAGCAAGGACTGGGGACTACCGACGGATAAAGCGTTTCCGCGCGGTGTGAGAAACAGTAAGATCCGCCCAAAAAATCTAATTTTTAATAATTTTTATCTCGTTTAATATTAATCAAAATAAAAAATGATTAAGGACGTTTCGTCTTAAAATAACGACATCTACATAATTTTAAAGTCTGTCTACATGACTTTGAAACACCCTGTATAAGCAGTACCAAAAACCACAAGCAACCATTACCTATTTCGCGCTCGCTCTCTAGTAAAAAGCTTAAAATTCTCAAAAATTTTCTTGTAAAATTTACAAAGTTTTTAAGCTCTAAGCTTTTAGATAATTTTATAAAGTTTATAAAAAATTACAAATTAAAATACGCATATTGTAAATTCGTTAAAATATAAAACCAACTTTAATAATACGGACCTATTTCAAGTTTTTTGGTTTCACCAGTATGCAAAATATTGCAAAAAACAAAATAAATATTTAAAATCTGGCAACGTAATGTGCGCAACTTAAAATGTATACAAATTTATTTTGAGCATTTCACTTTACCAGTAGCAGAAATTAGCTAAAAACAAAAAACTTTCAAAAATCTTGCAACGTAGAATTGTGCAGTGACGTCAGCAAATGCCTTTATGACCATTTTCAGCGTCCTACCCCCACCAGAAGAAAGATATTACGAAAACGAAAAAAAAAAAATTTTGAAAATCTGACCACGTGACGTCGTGCGGTGACGTCAGCAGATGCCCACGTGACCATTTTTAGCGTCCTACCCTTCCAGGAGCGAAGATATTGACGAAAACAAAAGTTTTTGAAAATCTGACCACGTGACGTCGTGCGGTGACGTCAGCAGATGCCCACGTGACCATTTTTAGCGTCCTACCTCCAGGAGCGAAGATATTGACGAAAAACGAAGAAAAAATTTTTGAAAATCTGACCACGTGACGTCGTGCGGTGACGTCAGCAGATGCCCACGTGACCATTTTTAGCGTCCTACCCTCCAGGGCAAAGATATTGACGAAAAACAAAAAAAAATTTTTGAAAATCTGACCACGTGACGTCGTGCGGTGACGTCAGCAGATGCCCACGTGACCATTTTTAGCGTCCTACCCCTTCAGGAGGGAGATATTGACGAAAAACGAAAAAAATTTTTGAAAATCTGACCACGTGACGTCGTGCGGTGACGTCAGCAGATGCCCACGTGACCATTTTTAGCGTCCTACCCTCCAGGGGCAAAGATATTGACGAACAAAAAAAAAATTTTTGAAAATCTGACCACGTGACGTCGTGCGGTGACGTCAGCAGATGCCCACGTGACCATTTTTAGCGTCCTACCCTTCAGGAGCGGAGATATTGACGAAAAACGAAAAAAAAAATTTTGAAAATCTGACCACGTGACGTCGTGCGGTGACGTCAGCAGATGCCCACGTGACCATTTTTAGCGTCCTACCCCTCCAGGGGCAAAGATATTGACGAAAAACGAAAAAAAATTTTTGAAAATCTGACCACGTGACGTCGTGCGGTGACGTCAGCAGATGCCCACGTGACCATTTTTAGCGTCCTACCCTCTCCAGGGGCAAAGATATTGACGAAAAAACGAAAATTTTGAAAATCTGACCACGTGACGTCGTGCGGTGACGTCAGCAGATGCCCACGTGACCATTTTTAGCGTCCTACCCTTCAGGATTGGAAATATTGACGAAAAACGAAAAAAAATTTTTGAAAATCTGACCACGTGATGTCGTGCGGTGACGTCAGCAGATGCCCACATGACCATTTTTAGCGTCCTACTTTTCCCAGGGACGAAGATATTGACGAAAAACAAAAAAACAATTTTTGAAAATCTGACCACGTGACGTCGTGCGGTGACGTCAGCAGATGCCCACGTGACCATTTTTAGCGTCCTACCCCTTCAGCGAGATATTGACAAAAACGAAAAAAAATTTTTGAAAATCTGACCACGTGACGTCGTGCGGTGACGTCAGCAGATGCCCACGTGACCATTTTTAGCGTCCTACCCTCCAGGGGCAAAGATATTGACGAAAAAAAAAAAAATTTTTGAAAATCTGACCACGTGACGTCGTGCGGTGACGTCAGCAGATGCCCACGTGACCATTTTTGCGTCCTACCTTTTCCAAAGGCGAAGATATTGACGAAAAACGAAAAAAAAATTTTTGAAAATCTGACCACGTGACGTCGTGCGGTGACGTCAGCAGATGCCCACGTGACCATTTTTAGCGTCCTACCTTCTTCAGGAGATATTGACGAAAAACGAAAATTTTTGTAAATCTGACCACGTGACGTCGTGCGGTGACGTCAGCAGATGCCCACGTGACCATTTTTAGCGTTTTACCCCCTCCAGGGGCAAAGGTATTGACGAAAAACGAAAAAGAAATTTTTGAAAATCTGACCACGTGACGTCGTGCGGTGACGTAAGCAGATGCCCACGTGACCATTTTTAGCGTTCTACCCTCTCCAAGAGCGGAGATATTGACGAAAAACGAAAAAAAAATTTTTGAAAATCTGACCACGTGACGTCGTGCGGTGACGTCAGCAGATGCCCACGTGACCATTTTTAGCGTCCCACCCCTGCCAAGGGCGGAGATATTGACGAAAAACGAAAAAAATTTTTTGAAAATCTGACCACGTGACGTCGTGCGGTGACGTCAGCAGATGCCCACGTGACCATTTTTAGCGTCCTACTCTTTCCAGGGGCAAAGATATTGACGAAAAACTAAAAAGAAATTTTTGAAAATATGACCACGTGACGTCGTGCGGTGACGTCAACAGATGCCCACGTGACCATTTTTAGCGTCCTACCCTTCAGGATTAAGATATTGACAAAAACGAAAAAATTTTTGAAAATCTGACCACGTGACGTCGTGTTGTGACGTCAGCAGATGCCCACGTGACCATTTTTAGCGTCCTACCTTCTCCAGGGGCAAAGATATTGACGAAAAACGAAAAAAAAATTTTTGAAAATCTGACCACGTGACGTCGTGCAGTGACGTTAGCAGATGCCCACGT
The DNA here is from genome assembly GCF_019399895.1 of Cardiocondyla obscurior. Classification (NCBI taxonomy): domain Eukaryota; kingdom Metazoa; phylum Arthropoda; class Insecta; order Hymenoptera; family Formicidae; genus Cardiocondyla; species Cardiocondyla obscurior. The sequence goes on along the minus strand of NC_091871.1, from coordinate 24,008 downwards.
GACCATTTTTGCGTCCTACTTCCTCCAAAGGCGAAGATATTGACGAAAAACAAAAAAGAAATTTTTGAAAATCTGACCACGTGACGTCGTGCGGTGACGTCAGCAGATGCCCACGTGACCATTTTTAGCGTTTTACTCTTTCCAGGGGCAAAGATATTGACAAAAACCGAAAAAAAAATTTTTGAAAATCTGACCACGTGACGTCGTGCGGTGACGTCAGCAGATGCCCACGTGACCATTTTTAGCGTCCTACCCCTTCAGGAGCAAAGATATTGACGAAAACAAAAAAAATTTTTAAAATCTGACCACGTGACGTCGTGCGGTGACGTCAGCAGATGCCCACGTGACCATTTTTAGCGTCCTACCTTCTCCAGGGGGAGATATTGACGAAAAACAAAAAAATTTTTGAAATTCTGACCACGTGACGTCGTGCGGTGACGTCAGCAGATGCCCACGTGACCATTTTTAGTGTCCTACCCACTCCACGAGCAAAGATATTGACGAAAAACGAAAAAAAATTTTTGAAAATCTGACCACGTGACGTCGTGCGGTGACGTCAGCAGATGCCCACGTGAACATTTTTAGCGTCCTACCCCTCCAGGCGAAGATATTGACGAAAAACGAAAAAAAATTTTTGAAAATCTGACCACGTGACGTCGTGCGGTGACGTCAGCAGATGCCCACGTGACCATTTTTAGCGTCCTACCCTTCCAAAGGCGAAGATATTGACGAAAAACGAAAAAAAATTTTTGAAAATCTGACCACGTGACGTCGTGCGGTGACGTCAGCAGATGCCCACGTGACCATTTTTAGCGTCCTACCCTCCAAGAGCGAAGATATTGACGAAAAACGAAAAAAAAATTTTGAAAATCTGACCACGTGACGTCGTGCGGTGACGTCAGCAGATGCCCACGTGACCATTTTTAGCGTCCTACTTTTCCCAGGGGCAAAGATTTTGACGAAAAACGAAAAAGAAATTTTTGAAAATCTGACCACGTGACGTCGTGCGGTGACGTCAGCAGATGCCCACGTGACCATTTTTAGCGTCCTACCCCCTTCAGGAGCAAAGATATTGACGAAAAACGAAAAAAAATTTTTGAAAATCTGACCACGTGACGTCGTGCGGTGACGTCAGCAGATGCCCACGTGACCATTTTTAGCGTCCTACCCTCCAAAAGCGAAGATATTGACGAAAAACGAGAAAAAAATTTTTGAAAATCTGACCACGTGACGTCGTGCGGTGACGTCAGCAGATGCCCACGTGACCATTTTTAGCGTCCTACTTTTTCCAGCAAAGATATTGACGAAAAACGAGAAAAAAATTTTTGAAAATCTGACCACGTGACGTCGTGCGGTGACGTCAGCAGATGCCCACGTGACCATTTTTAGCGTCCTACCCTTTCAAGAGCGAAGATATTGACGAAAAACGAAAAAAAATTTTTGAAAATCTGACCACGTGACGTCGTGCGGTGACGTCAGCAGATGCCCACGTGACCATTTTTAGCGTCCTACCTCTTCCAGGGGCAAAGATATTGACGAAAAACAAAAAAAAATTTTTGAAAATCTGACCACGTGACGTCGTGCGGTGACGTCAGCAGATGCCCACGTGACCATTTTTGCGTCCTACCCCTTCCAAAGGCGAAGATATTGACGAAAAACGAAAAAAAAATTTTGAAAATCTGACCACGTGACGTCGTGCGGTGACGTCAGCAGATGCCCACGTGACCATTTTTAGCGTCCTACTTTCTCCAGAAGCGAAAATATTGACGAAAAACGAAAAAGAAATTTTTGAAAATCTGACCACGTGACGTCGTGCGGTGACGTCAGCAGATGCCCACGTGACCATTTTTAGCGTCCTACCTTCTCCAGGAGCGAGATATTGACAAAAAAAAAAAATTTTTGAAAATCTGACCACGTGACGTCGTGCGGTGACGTCAGCAGATGCCCACGTGACCATTTTTAGCGTCCTACCCTTTCCAAGGGCGGAGATATTGACGAAAAACGAAAAAAAAATTTCTGAAAATCTGACCACGTGACGTCGTGCGGTGACGTCAAAACATGCCCACGTGACCATTTTTAGCGTCCTACCCTCTTCAGGAACAAAGATATTGACGAAAAACGAAAAAGAAATTTTTGAAAATCTGACCACGTGACGTCGTGCGGTGACGTCAGCAGATGCCCACGTGACCATTTTTAGCGTCCTACCCTCTCCAGGAACAAAGATATTGACGAAAAACGAAAAAGAAATTTTTTAAAATCTGACCACGTGACGTCGTGCGGTGACGTCAGCAGATGCCCACGTGACCATTTTTAGCGTCCCACCCCTGCAAAGGGCGAAGATATTAACGAAAAACGAAAAAAAATTTTTTAATCTGACCACGTGACGTCGTGCGGTGACGTCAGCAGATGCCCACGTGACCATTTTTAGCGTCCTACCCTCTCCAGGGGCGAAGATATTGACGAAAAAAAAAAAATTTTGAAAATCTGACCACGTGACGTCGTGCGGTGACGTCAGCAGATGCCCACGTGACCATTTTTAGCGTCCTACCTCCTCCAGGGGCAAAGATATTGACGAAAAACAAAAAAATTTTTGAAAATTTGACACGTGACGTCGTGCGGTGACGTCAGCAGATGCCCACGTGACCATTTTAGCGTCCTACCCCTCCAAAGGCGAAGATATTGACGAAAAACGAAAAGAAATTTTTGAAAATCTGACCACGTGACGTCGTGCGGTGACGTCAGCAGATGCCCACGTGACCATTTTTAGCGTCCTACCCTTCCAAGGGCGAGAGATATTGACGAAAAACAAAAAATTTTTGAAAATCTGACCACGTGACGTCGTGCGGTGACGTCAGCAGATGCCCACGTGACCATTTTTAGCGTCCACCCTCCAGGGGCAAAGATATTGACGAAAAACAAAAAAAAATTTTTGAAAATCTGACCACGTGACGTCGTGCGGTGACGTCAGCAGATGCCCACGTGACCATTTTTAGCGTCCTACTCCTCCAGAGGCGAAGATATTGACGAAAAACGAGAAAAAAATTTTTGAAAATCTGACCACGTGACGTCGTGCGGTGACGTCAGCAGATGCCCACGTGACCATTTTTAGCGTCCTACCCACTTCACGGGCAAAGATATTGACGAAAAACAAGAGAAAAATTTTTGAAAATTTGACCACGTGACGTCGTGCGGTGACGTCAGCAGATGCCCACGTGACCATTTTTAGCGTCCTACCCCTTCCAGGGGCAAAGATATTGACGAAAAACAAAAAGAAATTTTGAAAATCTGACCACGTGACGTCGTGCGGTGACGTCAGCAGATGCCCACGTGACCATTTTTAGCGTCCTACCCTCCAGGGGCGAAGATATTGACGAAAAACGAAGAAAAAATTTTTGAAAATCTGACCACGTGACGTCGTGCGGTGACGTCAGCAGATGCCCACGTGACCATTTTTAGCGTTCTACTTCCTCCAGGGGCAAGATATTGAAAAAACGAAAAAAAATTTTTGAAAATCTGACCACGTGACGTCGTGCGGTGACGTCAGCAGATGCCCACGTGACCATTTTTAGCGTCCTATTTTCACCAGAAGCAAAGATATTGACGAAAAACAAAAAAAATTTTTGAAAATTGACCACGTGACGTCGTGCGGTGACGTCAGCAGATGCCCACGTGACCATTTTTAGCGTCTACCTTCTCCAGAAGCAGAGATATTGACAAAAACAAAAAAAAATTTTTGAAAATCTGACCACGTGACGTCGTGCGGTGACGTCAGCAGATGCCCACGTGACCATTTTCAGCGTTCTATCCTCCAGAAAAGATATTGACAAAAACGAAAAAATTTTTGTAAATCTGACCACGTGACGTCGTGCGGTGACGTCAGCAGATGTTCACGTGACCATTTTTAGCGTTCTACCTTCTCCAGAAGCAGAGATATTGACAAAAAACGATAAAAAAATTTTTGTAAATCTGACCACGTGACGTCGTGCGGTGACGTCAGCAGATGCCCACGTAACCATTTTTAGCGTCCTACCTTCACCAGAAGCAAAGATATTGACAAAAAACGAAAAAAAATTTTTGAAAATCTGACCACGTGACGTCGTGCGGTGACGTCAGCAGATGCCCACGTGACCATTTTCAGCGTCCTATTTTCACCAGAAGAAAGATATTGACAAAAACAAAAAAAAATTTTTAAAATCTTGACCACGTGATCGTGCGGTGACGTCAGCAGATGCCCACGTGACCATTTTCAGCGTTCTACCTTCACCAGAAGCAAGATATTGACAAAAACGAAAAAAATTTTTGAAAATCTGACCACGTGACGTCGTGCGGTGACGTCAGCAGATGCCCACGTGACCATTTTTAGCGTTCTACTTCCTCCAGAAGCAAAGATATTGACGAAAAACGAAAAAAAATTTTTGAAAATCTGACAACGTGACGTCGTGCGGTGACGTCAGCAGATGCCCACGTGACCATTTTCAGCGTTCTATTTCCAGAAGCAAAGATATTGACAAAAAACAAAAAAAAATTTTTGAAAATTGACCACGTCGTCGTGCGGTGACGTCAGCAGATGCCCACGTGACATTTTTAGCGTCTACCTTCACCAGAAGCAGAGATATTGACAAAAACAAAAAAAAATTTTTGAAAATCTGACCACGTGACGTCGTGCGGTGACGTCAGCAGATGCCCACGTGACCATTTTCAGCGTTCTACTTCCACCAGAAAAAAGATATTGACAAAAAACGAAAAAATTTTTGAAAATCTGACAACGTGACGTCGTGCGGTGACGTCAGCAGATGCCCACGTAACATTTTTAGCGTTCTACCTTCCAGAAGCAGAGATATTGACAAAAACGAAAAAAAATTTTTGAAAATCTGGCACGTGACGTCGTGCGGTGACGTCAGCAGATGCCCACGTGACCATTTTCAGCGTTCTACCTTCACCAGAAGCAAAGATATTGACAAAAACGAAAAAAATTTTTGAAAATTGACCACGTGACGTCGTGCGGTGACGTCAGCAGATGCCCACGTGACCATTTTCAGCGTCCTATTTTCACCAGAAGGCAAAGATATTGACAAAAACAAAAAAATTTTTAAATCTTGCAAAACGTTGTCGGTGACGTCAGCAGATGCCCACGTGACCATTTTCAGTTCCTACCTTCACCAGAAGCAGAGATATTGACAAAAACGAAAAAATTTTTTGAAAATCTGACCACGTGACGTCGTGCGGTGACGTCAGCAGATGCCCACGTGACCATTTTTAGCGTTCTACTTCCACCAGAACAAGATATTGACAAAAACGAAAAAAAATTTTTGAAAATCTGACCACGTGACGTCGTGCGGTGACGTCAGCAGATGCCCACGTGACCATTTTTAACGTTCTATTTTCTCCAGAAGCAAAGATATTGACAAAAAACAAAAAAAATTTTGAAAATTGACCACGTGACGTCGTGCGGTGACGTCAGCAGATGCCCACGTGACCATTTTTAGCGTCTACCTTCTCCAGAAGCAGAGATATTGACAAAAACAAAAAAAATTTTTGAAAATCTGACCACGTGACGTCGTGCGGTGACGTCAGCAGATGCCCACGTGACCATTTTTAGCGTCCTACTTTCTCCAGGGGCAAAGATATTGACAAAAAACGAAAAAAAAATTTTTGAAAATCTGACCACGTGACGTCGTGCGGTGACGTCAGCAGATGCCCACGTGACCATTTTCAGCGTCCTACCTTCTCCAGAAGCGAAGATATTGACAAAAAACGAAAAAAATTTTTGAAAATCTGATCACGTGACGCCGTGCGGTGACGTCAGCAGATGCCCACGTGACCATTTTCAGCGTCCTACCCTTTCCACTGGCAAAAATATTGACAAAAAACACACAAAAAATTTTTGAAAATTTGACCACGTGACGTCGTGCGGTGACGTCAACAGATGCCCTTGTAACCATTTTTAGCGTCCTACCTTCTCCAGGGGCGGAGATATTGACGAAAAACAAAAAAAAATTTTTGAAAATTTGATCATGTGATGTCGTGCGGTGACGTCAGCAGATGTTTACGTGACCATTTTCAACGTCCTACCCTTTCCAAGAGCGAAGATATTGACAAAAAACGAAAAAAAAATTTTTGAAAATCTGACCACGTGACGTCGTGCGGTAACGTCAGCAGATGCCTACGTGACCATTTTTCGTCCTACCTTCACCAGAAAAAGATATTGACAAAAACAAAAAATTTTTGAAAATCTGACCACGTGATCGTGCGGTGACGTCAGCAGATGCCCACGTGACCATTTTCAGCGTTCTACCTTCTCCAGAAGCAGAGATATTGACAAAAACGAAAAAAAATTTTTGAAAATCTGACCACGTGATCGTGCGGTGACGTCAGCAGATGCCCACGTGACCATTTTTAGCGTTCTACCCTCACCAGAAGCAAGATATTGACAAAAACAAAAAAAAATTTTTGAAAATCTGACCACGTGACGTCGTGCGGTGACGTCAGCAGATGCCCACGTGACCATTTTCAGCGTTCTATTTTCACCAGAAGCAGAGATATTGAAAAAACGAAAAAAAATTTTTGAAAATCTGGCACGTGACGTCGTGCGGTGACGTCAGCAGATGCCCACGTGACCATTTTCAGCGTTCTACTTCCACCAGAAACAGAGATATTGACAAAAACGAAAAAAATTTTTGAAAATCTGACAACGTGACGTCGTGCGGTGACGTCAGCAGATGCCCACGTGACCATTTTTAGCGTTCTACTTTCACCAGAAGCGAAGATATTGACAAAAACAAAAAAAATTTTTGAAAATTGACCACGTGACGTCGTGCGGTGACGTCAGCAGATGCCCACGTGACCATTTTTAGCGTCTACCTTCACCAGAAGCAGAGATATTGACAAAAACGAAAAAAAATTTTTGAAAATCTGACAACGTATCGTCGGTGACGTCAGCAGATGCCCACGTGACCATTTTCAGCGTTCTACTTCCACCAGAAAAAAGATATTGACAAAAACGAAAAAGAAAAATCTGACCACGTGACGTCGTGCGGTGACGTCAGCAGATGCCCACGTGACCATTTTCAGCGTTCTACCTTCACCAGAAACAGAGATATTGACAAAAAACGAAAAAAAAATTTTGAAAATTTGACCACGTGACGTCGTGCGGTGACGTCAGCAAATGCCCACGTGACCATTTTTAGCGTCCTACCCCCTTCAGGGGCGAAGATATCGACGAAAAACAAAAGAAAAATTTTTGAAAATTTGACCACGTGACTTCGTGCGGTGACGTCAGCAGATGCCCACGTGACCAATTTTAGCGTCCACCTCCAAGGGCGAAGATATTGACGAAACAAAAAAAATTTTGAAAATTTGACTACGTGACGTCGTGCGGTGACGTCAGCAGATGCCCACGTGACCATTTTCAGCGTCCTACCCTATCCAAAAGCGAAGATATTGACAAAAAACGAAAAAAAAATTTTTGAAAATCTGACCACGTGACGTCGTGCGGTGACGTCAGCAGATGCACACGTGACCATTTTTAGCGTTTACTCCTTCACCAGAAGAAGATGTTGACAAAAAACAAAAAAAAGTTTTTGAAAATCTGACAACGTGACGTCGTGCGGTGACGTCAGCAGATGCCCACGTGACCATTTTTAGCGTTCTACCTTCACCAGAAGCAGAGATATTGACAAAAACGAAAAAAAATTTTTGAAAATTTGAACACGTCGTCGTGCGGTGACGTCAGCAGATGCCCACGTGACCATTTTCAGCGTTCTACTCTCACCAGAAGCGAGATATTGACAAAAAAAAAAAAAATTTTTGAAAATCTGACAACGTGACGTCGTGCGGTGACGTCAGCAGATGCCCACGTGACCATTTTCAGCGTTCTACCTTCACCAGAAGCAGAGATATTGACAAAAACGAAAAAAAATTTTGAAAATCTGACAACAAACGTCGTGCGGTGACGTCAGCAGATGCCCACGTGACCATTTTCAGCGTTCTACCTTCACCAGAAGCAGAGATATTGACAAAAACAAAAAAAAAATTTTGAAAATCTGGCAACGAACGTCGTGCGGTGACGTCAGCAGATGCCCACGTGACCATTTTCAGCGTTCTACTTCCACCAGGAGCAGAGATATTGACAAAAAACGAAAAAAAAATTTTTGAAAATCTGACCACGTGACGTTGTGCGGTGACGTCAGCAGATGCCCACGTGACCATTTTCAGCGTTCTACCTTCACCAGAAGAAGATATTGACAAAAAACGAAAAAAAATTTTGAAAATCTGGCAACAAACGTCGTGCGGTGACGTCAGCAGATGCCCACGTGACTTTTTCAGCGTTCTACCTTCACCAGAAGCAAAGATATTGACAAAACAAAAAAAAATTTTTAAATCTGGCAACGTATCGTCGTGCGGTGACGTCAGCAGATGCCCACGTGACCATTTTCAGCGTTCTACTTCCACCAGAAGCAGAGATATTGACAAAAAAAAAAAAATTTTTGAAAATCTGGCAACGTGACATCGTGCGGTGACGTCAGCAGATGCCCACGTGACTATTTTCAGCGTTCTACTTTACCAGAAAAGATATTGACAAAAAACGAAAAAATTTTGAAAATCTGGCAACAACGTCGTGCGGTGACGTCAGCAGATGCCCACGTGACCATTTTTCAGCGTTCTACTTCCACCAAAGCAGAGATATTGACAAAAACAAAAAAATTTTTGAAAATCTGGCAACGTGACGTCGTGCGGTGACGTCAGCAGATGCCCACGTGACCATTTTCAGCGTTCTACCCTTCACCAGAAGCAGAGATATTGACAAAAACGAAAATTTTGAAAATCTGACAACGTGATCGTCGTGCGGTGACGTCAGCAGATGCCCACGTGACCATTTTCAGCGTTCTTTTTCCACCAGGAGCAGATATTGACAAAAACAAAAAAAATTTTTGAAAATCTGGCAACGAATCGTCGTGCGGTGACGTCAGCAGATGCCCACGACCATTTTCAGCGTTCTACTTTCACCAGAAGCAGAGATATTGACAAAAACGAAAAATTTTGAAAATCTGGCAACAAATCGTGCGGTGACGTCAGCAGATGCCCACGTGACCATTTTCAGCGTTCTACTTCCACCAGAAGCAGAGATATTGACAAAAACGAAAAAAATTTTTGAAAATCTGGCAACAAATCGTCGTGCGGTGACGTCAGCAGATGCCCACGTGACCATTTTCAGCGTTCTACCTTCACCAGAAGCAAAGATATTGACAAAAAACGAAAAAAATTTTGAAAATCTGGCAACGAATCGTCGTGCGGTGACGTCAGCAGATGCCCACGTAACATTTTCAGCGTTCTACCTTCTCCAGAAGCAGAGATATTGACAAAAACAAAAAAATTTTTGAAAATCTGGCAACGTGATCGTGCGGTGACGTCAGCAGATGCCCACGTGACCATTTTCAGCGTTCTACCTTCTCCAGAAGCAAAGATATTGACAAAAACGAAAAAAAATTTTGAAAATCTGGCAACAACGTCGTGCGGTGACGTCAGCAGATGCCCACGTGACCATTTTCAGCGTTCTACCTTCACCAGAAGCAGAGATATTGACAAAAACGAAAAAAAAAAATTTTGAAAATCTGGCAACGAATCGTGCGGTGACGTCAGCAGATGCCCACGTAACATTTTCAGCGTTCTACTCTCACCAGAAGCGAGATATTGACAAAAACAAAAAAAAAATTTTTGAAAATCTGACAACGTATCGTCGTGCGGTGACGTCAGCATGCCCACGTGACCATTTTCAGCGTTCTACCTTCACCAGAAGCAGAGATATTGACAAAAACGAAAAAAAATTTTTGAAAATCTGGCAACAAATCGTCGTGCGGTGACGTCAGCAGATGCCCACGTGACCATTTTCAGCGTTCTACCTTCACCAGAAGCAGAGATATTTACAAAAAACGAATAAAAATTTTTGAAAATCTGGCAACGTGACGTCGTGCGGTGACGTCAGCAGATGCCCACGTGACCATTTTCAGCGTTCTACTTCCACCAAAAGCAGAGATATTGACAAAAAAAAAAAATTTTGAAAATCTGACAACAAATCGTCGTGCGGTGACGTCAGCAGATGCCCACGTGACCATTTTCAGCGTTCTACCTTCACCAGAAGCAGAGATATTGACAAAAAACGAAAAAAAATTTTTGAAAATCTGGCAACAAATCGTCGTGCGGTGACGTCAGCAGATGCCCACGTGACTATTTTCAGCGTTCTACCTTCACCAGAAGCAAAGATATTGACAAAAAACAAAAAAAAATTTTTGAAAATCTGACAACGTATCGTCGTGCGGTGACGTCAGCAGATGCCCACGTGACTATTTTTCAGCGTTCTACTTCCACCAGAAGCAGAGATATTGACAAAAACAAAAAATTTTTGAAAATCTGACAACGTGACGTCGTGCGGTGACGTCAGCAGATGCCCACGTGACCATTTTCAGCGTTCTTTTTACCAGAAAAATATTGACAAAAACGAAAAAAATTTTTGAAAATCTGGCAAAAAATCATCGTGCGGTGACGTCAGCAGATGCCCACGTGACCATTTTCAGCGTTCTACTTCCACCAGAAGCAGAGATATTGACAAAAAACAAAAAAATTTTGAAAATCTGGCAACAAATCGTCGTGCGGTGACGTCAGCAGATGCCCACGTGACCATTTTCAGCGTTCTACCTTCACCAGAAGCAGAGATATTGACAAAAAACGAAAAAAAATTTTGAAAATCTGGCAACGAATTTTCGTGCGGTGACGTCAGCAGATGCCCACGTGACCATTTTCAGCGTTCTTTTTCCACCAGGAGCAGAGATATTGACAAAAACAAAAAATTTTTGAAAATCTGGCAAAGAATCATCGTGCGGTGACGTCAGCAAATGCCCACGTAACAATTTTCAGCGTTCTACTTTCACCAGAAGCAGAGATATTGACAAAATACAAAAAAAAAATTTTTGAAAATCTGGCAACAAATCTTCGTGCGGTGACGTCAGCAGATTCCCACGTGACCATTTTCAGCATTCTACTTCCACCAGAAGCAGAGATATTGACAAAAACGAAAAAAATTTTTTGAAAATCTGGCAACAAATCATCGTGCGGTGACGTCAGCAGATGCCCACGTGACCATTTTCAGCGTTCTACCTTCACCAGAAGCAAAGATATTAACAAAAAACAAAAAAAAAATTTTGAAAATCTGGCAACGAATCTTCGTGCGGTGACGTCAGCAGATGCCCACGTAACATTTTCAGCGTTCTACCTTCACCAGAAGCAGAGATATTGACAAAAACAAAAAAAATTTTGAAAATCTGGCAACGTATCATCGTGCGGTGACGTCAGCAGATGCCCACGTGACCATTTTCAGCGTTCTACCTTCACCAGAAGCAGAGATATTGACAAAAAACGAAAAAAAAATTTTGAAAATCTGGCAACGAATCTTCGTGCGGTGACGTCAGCAGATGCCCACGTAACATTTTCAGCGTTCTATCCTCAGAAGCAGAGATATTGACAAAAACAAAAAAAATTTTGAAAATCTGGCAACGAATCATCGTGCGGTGACGTCAGCAGATGCCCACGTGACCATTTTCAGCGTTCTACCTTCACCAGAAGCAGAGATATTGACAAAAACGAAAAAATTTTTGATCTGGCAACAAATCTTCGTGCGGTGACGTCAGCAGATGCCCACGTGACCATTTTCAGCGTTCTACCTTCACCAGAAGCAAAGATATTGACAAAAACAAAAAAATTTTTGAAAATCTGGCAACGTATCATCGTGCGGTGACGTCAGCAGATGCCCACGTGACCATTTTCAGCGTTCTATTTCACCAGAAACAGAGATATTGACAAAAACGAAAAAAATTTTTGAAAATCTGCAACAAATCTTCGTGCGGTGACGTCAGCAGATGCCCACGTGACCATTTTCAGCGTTCTACCTTCACCAGAAGCAGATATTGACAAAAACAAAAAAAATTTTGAAAATCTGGCAACGTATCATTGTGCGGTGACGTCAGCAGATGCCCACGTGACCATTTTCAGCGTTCTACCTTCACCAGAAGCAGAGATATTGACAAAAACGAAAAAAAATTTTGAAAATCTGGCAACAAATCTCGTGCGGTGACGTCAGCAGATGCCCACGTGACCATTTTCAGCGTTCTACTCTCACCAGAAGCAAGATATTGACAAAAACAAAAAAAAATTTTGAAAATCTGGCAACGATCATCGTGCGGTGACGTCAGCAGATGCCCACGTGACCATTTTCAGCGTTCTACCTTCACCAGAAGCAGAGATATTGACAAAAAACGAAAAAAAATTTTTGAAAATCTGGCAACAAATCTTCGTGCGGTGACGTCAGCAGATGCCCACGTGACCATTTTCAGCGTTCTACCTTCACCAGAAGCAGAGATATTGACAAAAAACGAAAAAAATTTTTGAAAATCTGGCAACAAATCTTCGTGCGGTGACGTCAGCAGATGCCCACGTGACCATTTTCAGCGTTCTACCTTCACCAGAAGCAAAGATATTGACAAAAACAAAAAAATTTTTGAAAATCTCAACGTATCATCGTGCGGTGACGTCAGCTGATGCCCACGTGACCATTTTCAGCGTTCTACTTTCACCAGAAGCAGAGATATTGACAAAAAACGAAAAAAAAAATTTTGAAAATCTGGCAACAAATCTTCGTGCGGTGACGTCAGCAGATGCCCACGTGACCATTTTCAGCGTTCTACCTTTACCAGAAGCAGAGATATTGACAAAACAAAAAAATTTTTCAAAATCTGGCAACGTATCATTGTGCGGTGACGTCAGCAGATGCCCACGTGACCATTTTCAGCGTTCTACTTCCACCAGAAGCAGAGATATTAAAAAAAAACAAAAAAAAATTTTTTGAAAATCTGGCAACGTATTATTGTGCGGTGACGTCAGCAGATGCCCACGTGACCATTTTCAGCGTTCTACTTCCACCAGAAAAAGATATTGACAAAAACGAAAAAAAATTTTTGAAAATCTGGCAACAAATTTTCGTGCGGTGACGTCAGCAGATGCCCACGTGACCATTTTCAGCGTTCTACTTCCACCAGGAGCAGATATTGACAAAAAACAAAAAAAATTTTTGAAAATCTGGCAACAAATCTTCGTGCGGTGACGTCAGCAGATGCCCACGTGACCATTTTCAGCGTCTTACCTTTACCAGAAGCAGAGATATTGACAAAAACGAAAAAAATTTTGAAAATCTGCAATATCATCGTGCGGTGACGTCAGCAGATGCCCACGTGACCATTTTCAGCGTTTTTTTCACCAGAAGCAGAGATATTGACAAAAAACAAAAAAAAAATTTTTGAAAATCTGGCAAAGAATCATCGTGCGGTGACGTCAGCAGATGCCCACGTGACTATTTTCAGCGTTCTATTTTCACCAGAAGCAGAGATATTGACAAAAAACAAAAAAAATAAAAATTTTTGAAAATCTGGCAACAAATTTTCGTGCGGTGACGTCAGCAGATGCCCACGTGACCATTTTCAGCGTTCTACTTCCACCAGAAGCAGAGATATTGACAAAAAACAAAAAAAAATTTTTAAAATCTGGCAACGAATTTTCGTGCGGTGACGTCAGCAGATGCCCACGTGACTATTTTCAGCGTTCTACCTTCACCAGAGGCAAAGATATTGACAAAAAACAAAAAAAATTTTGAAAATCTGGCAACGAATCTCGTGCGGTGACGTCAGCAGATGCCCACGTAACATTTTCAGCGTTCTACCTTCACCAGAAGCAGAGATATTGACAAAAAAAAAAAAATTTTTGAAAATCTGGCAACGTATCATCGTGCGGTGACGTCAGCAGATGCCCACGTGACCATTTTCAGCGTTCTACCTTCACCAGAAGCAAAGATATTGACAAAAAAAAAAAAAAATTTTGAAAATCTGGCAACAAATCTTCGTGCGGTGACGTCAGCAGATGCCCACGTGACCATTTTCAGCGTTCTACCTTCACCAGAAGCAGAGATATTGACAAAAACAAAAAAAAAATTTTGAAAATCTGGCAACGAATCAGTGGTGACGTCAGCAGATGCCCACGTGACCATTTTCAGCGTTCTACTCTCACCAGAAGCAGAGATATTGACAAAAACAAAAAAAAAATTTTGAAAATTTGGCAACGTATCATTGTGCGGTGACGTCAGCAGATGCCCACGTGACTATTTTCAGCGTTCTACCTTCACCAGAAACAGATATTGACAAAAACAAAAAAAATTTTTGAAAATCTGGCAACAAATTCGTGCGGTGACGTCAGCAGATGCCCACGTGACCATTTTCAGCGTTCTACTTCACCAGAAGCAGAGATATTGACAAAAACGAAAAAAAAAATTTTGAAAATCTGGCAACGAATCTTTGTGCGGTGACGTCAGCAGATGCTTACGTGACCATTTTCAGCGTTCTACTTTCACCAGGAGCAAAGATATTGACAAAAACAAAAAAAATTTTGAAAATCTGGCAACAAATCGCGTGCGGTGACGTCAGCAGATGCCCACGTGACCATTTTCAGCGTTCTACCTTCACCAGAAGCAGAGATATTGACAAAACGAAAAAAATTTTTTGAAAATCTGGCAACAAATCTTCGTGCGGTGACGTCAGCAAATGCCCACGTGACCATTTTCAGCGTTCTACCTTCACCAGAAGCAAAGATATTGACAAAAAACAAAAAAAAAATTTTTGAAAATCTGGCAACGTATCATTGTGCGGTGACGTCAGCAGATGTCCACGTGACCATTTTCAGCGTTCTACTTCCACCAGGAGCAGAGATATTGACAAAAAACAAAAAAATTTTTGAAAATCTGGCAACGTAACATTGTGCGGTGACGTCAGCAGATGCCCACGTGACCATTTTCAGCGTTCTACTTTACCAGAAAAGATATTGACAAAAACGAAAAAAATTTTGAAAATCTGGCAACAAATTCGTGCGGTGACGTCAGCAGATGCCCACGTGACCATTTTCAGCGTTCTACTTCTCCAGAAGCAGAGATATTGACAAAAACAAGAAAAAAATTTTTGAAAATCTGGCAACGAATCTTCGTGCGGTGACGTCAGCAGATGCCCACGTGACTATTTTCAGCGTTCTACCTTCACCAGAAGCAGAGATATTGACAAAAAACGAAAAAAAATTTTTGAAAATCTGGCAACAAATTCGTGCGGTGACGTCAGCAGATGCCCACGTGACTATTTTCAGCGTTCTACCTTCACCAGAAGCAAAGATATTGACAAAAAACAAAAAAAAATTTTTGAAAATCTGGCAACGTATCATCGTGCGGTGACGTCAGCAGATGCCCACGTGACCATTTTCAGCGTTCTACTTCCACCAGAAGCAGAGATATTGACAAAAACAAAAAAATTTTTGAAAATCTGGCAACGTAACATTGTGCGGTGACGTCAGCAGATGCCCACGTGACCATTTTCAGCGTTCTACTTTACCAGAAAAAATATTGAAAAACGAAAAAAAATTTTTGAAAATCTGGCAACAAATCGTGTGCGGTGACGTCAGCAGATGCCCACGTGACCATTTTCAGCGTTCTACTCTTCACCAGAAGCAGAGATATTGACAAAAAACAAAAAAAATTTTTGAAAATCTGGCAACAAATCTTCGTGCGGTGACGTCAGCAGATGCCCACGTGACCATTTTCAGCGTTCTACCTTCACCAGAAGCAGAGATATTGACAAAAACGAAAAAAAAAATTTTGAAAATCTGGCAACGAATCTCGTGCGGTGACGTCAGCAGATGCCCACGTGACCATTTTCAGCGTTCTATCTTCACCAGAAGCAGAGATATTGACAAAAAACAAAAAAAAATTTTTGAAAATCTGGCAACGAATCATCGTGCGGTGACGTCAGCAGATGCCCACGTGACCATTTTCAGCGTTCTACTTTCACCAGAAGCAGAGATATTGACAAAAACGAAAAAAATTTTTTGAAAATCTGGCATCAAATCTTCGTGCGGTGACGTCAGCAGATGCCCACGTGACCATTTTCAGCGTTCTACTTCCACCAGAAACAGAGATATTGACAAAAAACGAAAAAAAATTTTGAAAATCTGGCAACAAATCTTGTGCGGTGACGTCAGCAGATGCCCACGTGACCATTTTCAGCGTTCTACTTCACAAGCAAAGATATTGACAAAAAACGAAAAAAATTGAAAATCTGGCAACGAATTCTCGTGGTGACGTCAGCAGATGCCCACGTAACATTTTCAGCGTTCTACCTTCTCCAGAAGCAGAGATATTGACAAAAACAAAAAAATTTTTGAAAATCTGGCAACGTATCATTGTGCGGTGACGTCAGCAGATGCCCACGTGACCATTTTCAGCGTTCTACCTTCTCCAGAAGCAGAGATATTGACAAAAACGAAAAAAAATTTTGAAAATTTCACGAATCTCGTGCGGTGACGTCAGCAGATGCCCACGTGACCATTTTCAGCGTTCTACCTCACCAGAAGCAGAGATATTGACAAAAACAAAAAAAAATTTTGAAAATCTGGCAACGAATCGTTGTGCGGTGACGTCAGCAGATGCCCACGTGACCATTTTCAGCGTTCTACCTTCACCAGAAGCAGAGATATTGACAAAACAAAAAAAAATTTTGAAAATCTGGCAACAAATCTTCGTGCGGTGACGTCAGCAGATGCCCACGTGACCATTTTCAGCGTTCTACCTTCACCAGAAGCAAAGATATTGACGAAAAAAAAAATTTTGAAAATCTGGCAACGTATCATTGTGCGGTGACGTCAGCAGATGCCCACGTGACCATTTTCAGCGTTCTACCTTCACCAGAAGCAGAGATATTGACAAAAACAAAAAATTTTGAAAATCTGGCAACAAATCTTCGTGCGGTGACGTCAGCAGATGCCCACGTGACCATTTTCAGCGTTCTACCTTCACCAGAAGCAGAGATATTGACAAAAAACAAAAAAAATTTTTGAAAATTTGGCAACGTATCATTGTGCGGTGACGTCAGCAATGCCCACGTGACCATTTTCAGCGTTCCCTTCACCAGAAGCAGAGATATTGACAAAAACGAAAAAAAATTTTAAAATCTGGCAACAAATCTTCGTGCGGTGACGTCAGCAGATGCCCACGTGACCATTTTCAGCGTTCTACTCTCACCAGAAGCAAGATATTGACAAAAACAAAAAAAAATTTTGAAAATCTGGCAACGATCTTCGTGCGGTGACGTCAGCAGATGCCCACGTGACTATTTTCAGTTCTATTTCACCAGAAGCAGAGATATTGACAAAAACGAAAAAAAATTTTTGAAAATCTGGCAACAAATCTTCGTGACGTCAGCAGATGCCCACGTGACCATTTTCAGCGTTCTACCTTCACCAGAAGCAGAGATATTGACAAAAAACGAAAAAATTTTTGAAAATCTGGCAACAAATCTTCGGTGACGTCAGCAGATGCCCACGTGACCATTTTCAGCGTTCTACCTTCACCAGAACAGAGATATTGACAAAGAACAAAAAAAAAATTTTTGAAAATCTGGCAAAGAATTATCGTGCGGTGACGTCAGCAAATGCCCACGTGACTATTTTCAACGTTCTACCTTCACCAGAAGCAGAGATATTGACAAAGAACGAAAAATAAATTTTTGAAAATCTGGCAACAAATCTTCGTGCGGTGACGTCAGCAGATTCCCACGTGACCATTTTCAGCATTCTACCTTACCAGAAGCAGAGATATTGACAAAAAACAAAAAAAATTTTTGAAAATTTGGCACGTATCATTGTGCGGTGACGTCAGCAGATGCCCACGTACCATTTTTAGCGTTCTACTTCCAAGAAAGAGATATTGACAAAAACAAAAAAATTTTTGAAAATCTGGCAACGTAACATTGTGCGGTGACGTCAGCAGATGCCCACGTGACCATTTTCAGCGTTCTACTTTACCAGAAAAAGATATTGACAAAAAACGAATAAAAAATTTTTGAAAATCTGGCAACAAATCTTCGTGCGGTGACGTCAGCTGATGCCCACGTGACCATTTTCAGCGTTCTACTTCCACCAGAAGCAGAGATATTGACAAAAAACAATAAAAAATTTTTCAAAATCTGGCAACGAATCTTCGTGCTGTGACGTCAGCAGATGCCCACGTGACCATTTTCAGCGTTCTACCTTCAAGAAGCAGAGATATTGACAAAAACGAAAAAAATTTTGAAAATCTGGCAACGAATCGTCGTGCGGTGACGTCAGCAGATGCCCACGTGACCATTTTCAGCGTTCTATTTTCACCAGAAGCAGAGATATTGACAAAAACAAAAAAAAAATTTTGAAAATCTGGCAACGAATCATCGTGCGGTGACGTCAGCAGATGCCCACGTAACATTTTTCAGCGTTCTACTTTCACCAGAAGCAGAGATATTGACAAAAACGAAAAAAAAATTTTTGAAAATCTGGCAACAAATCGTCGTGCGGTGACGTCAGCAGATGCCCACGTGACCATTTTCAGCGTTCTATCTCCAGAAGCAGAAGATATTGACAAAAAACAAAAAAAATTTTTAAAATTTGGCAACAAATCTTCGTGCGGTGACGTCAGCAAATGCCCACGTGACCATTTTCAGCGTTCTACCTTCACCAGAAGCAAAGATATTGACAAAAACGAAAAAAAAAATTTTGAAAATCTGCAACGAATCTCGTGCGGTGACGTCAGCAGATGCCCACGTAACATTTTCAGCGTTCTACCTTCCTCCAGAAGCAGAGATATTGACAAAAAACAAAAAAAAATTTTTGAAAATCTGGCAACGTATCATTGTGCGGTGACGTCAGCAGATGCCCACGTGACCATTTTCAGCGTTCTACCTTCTCCAGAAGCAAAGATATTGACAAAAAACGAAAAAAATTTTGAAAATCTGGCAACGAATCGTCGTGCGGTGACGTCAGCAGATGCCCACGTGACCATTTTCAGCGTTCTACCTTCACCAGAAGCAGATATTGACAAAAAACGAAAAAAAATTTTGAAAATCTGGCAACGAATCTTCGTGCGGTGACGTCAGCAGAAGCCCACGTGACCATTTTCAGCGTTCTACTTCCACCAGAAGCAGAGATATTGACAAAAACAAAAAAATTTTTCAAAATCTGGCAACGTATCATTGTGCGGTGACGTCAGCAGATGCCCACGTGACCATTCTCAGCGTTCTACCTTCACCAGAAGCAGAGATATTGACAAAAAACGAAAAAAAATTTTGAAAATCTGGCAATCTTCGTGCGGTGACGTCAGCAGATGCCCACGTGACCATTTTCAGCGTTCTACTCACCAGAAGCAGAGATATTGACAAAAACAAAAAAAAATTTTGAAAATCTGGCAACGAATCATAGTGCGGTGACGTCAGCAGATGCCCACGTGACCATTTTCAGCGTTCTACTTTCACCAGAAGCAAAGATATTGACAAAAACAAAAAAATTTTTGAAAATCTGGCAACACGTCGTGCGGTGACGTCAGCAGATGCCCACGTGACCATTTTCAGCGTTCTACCTTCACCAGAAGCAGAGATATTGACAAAAACGAAAAAAATTTTTGAAAATCTGGCAACAAATCTTCGTGCGGTGACGTCAGCAGATGCCCACGTGACCATTTTCAGCGTTCTACCTTCAGAAGCAAAGATATTGACAAAAAACAAAAAAAAATTTTTGAAAATCTGGCAACGTATCATCGTGCGGTGACGTCAGCAGATGCCCACGTGACCATTTTCAGCGTTCTACTTCCACCAGAAGCAGATATTGACAAAAACAAAAAATTTTGAAAATCTGGCAACGTATCATTGTGCGGTGACGTCAGCAGATGCCCACGTGACCATTTTCAGCGTTCTACTTTTACCAGAAAAAATATTGACAAAAACGAAAAAATTTTTGAAAATCTGGCAACAAATTTTCGTGCGGTGACGTCAGCAGATGTCCACGTGACCATTTTCAGCGTTCTACTTTCCCCAAAAGCAGAGATATTGACAAAAACAAAAAAATTTTTGAAAATCTGGCAACAAATCTTTGTGCGGTGACGTCAGCTGATGCTTACGTGACCATTTTCAGCGTTCTACCTTCACCAGAAGCAGAGATATTGACAAAAAACGATAAAAAAATTTTTCAAAATCTGGCAACGAATTCGTGCGGTGACGTCAGCAGATGCCCACGTGACCATTTTCAGCGTTCTACTCCACCAGAAGCAGAGATATTGACAAAACAAAAAAAATTTTGAAAATCTGGCAACAAATCGTCGTGCGGTGACGTCAGCAGATGCCCACGTGACCATTTTCAGCGTTCTACCCTCACCAAAAGCAGAGATATTGACAAAAAACGAAAAATAGTTTTTGAAAATGTGGCAACGAATCTTCGTGCGGTGACGACAGCAGATGCCCACGTAATAATTTTCAGCGCTCTACCTCCACCTGAAGCAAAGATATTGACAAAAAACGAAAAAAATTTTTTGAAAATCTGGCAACGTATCATCGTGCGGTGACGTCAGCAGATGCCCACGTGACTATTTTTCAGCGTTCTACTTTCCACCAGAAGCAGAGATATTGACAAAAACAAAAAAATTTTTGAAAATCTGGCAACGTAACATTGTGCGGTGACGTCAGCAGATGCCCACGTGACCATTTTCAGCGTTCTACTTTACCAGAAAAATTATTGACAAAAAACGAAAAAATTTTTGAAAATCTGGCAAAAAATCATCGTGCGGTGACGTCAGCAGATGCCCACGTGACCATTTTCAGCGTTCTACTTCCACCAGAAGCAGAGATATTGACAAAAAACAAAAAAAAAAATTTTGAAAATCTGGCAACAAATCTTCGTGCGGTGACGTCAGCAGATGCCCACGTGACCATTTTCAGCGTTCTACCTTCACCAGAAGCAGATATTGACAAAAAACGAAAAAAATTTGAAAATCTGGCAACGAATCTTTGTGCGGTGACGTCAGCAGATGCCCACGTGACCATTTTCAGCGTTCTTTTTCCACCAGGAGCAGAGATATTGACAAAAACAAAAAAAATTTTTGAAAATCTGGCAACGAATCATCGTGCGGTGACGTCAGCAGATGCCCACGTGACCATTTTCAGCGTTCTACTTTCAGAAGCAGAGATATTGAAAAACGAAAAAAATTTTTTGAAAATCTGGCAACAATTCGTGCGGTGACGTCAGCAGATGCCCACGACCATTTTCAGCGTTCTACTTCACCAGAAGCAGATATTGACAAAAAACGAAAAAATTTTTGAAAATCTGGCAACAAATCTTCGTGCGGTGACGTCAGCAGATGCCCACGACCATTTTTCAGCGTTCTACCTTCACCAGAAGCAAAGATATTGACAAAAACGAAAAAAAAATTTTGAAAATCTGGCAACGAATCTTCGTGCGGTGACGTCAGCAGATGCCCACGTAACATTTTCAGCGTTCTACCTTCACCAGAAGCAGAGATATTGACAAAAACAAAAAAATTTTTGAAAATCTGGCAACGTATCATTGTGCGGTGACGTCAGCAGATGCCCACGTGACCATTTTCAGCGTTCTACCTTCCAGAAGCAGAGATATTGACAAAAACGAAAAAAAAAATTTTGAAAATTTGGCAACGAATCTTCGTGCGGTGACGTCAGCAGATGCCCACGAACATTTTCAGCGTTCTATCCTCACCAGAAGAGATATTGACAAAAAACAAAAAAATTTTTGAAAATCTGGCAACGAATCGTCGTGCGGTGACGTCAGCAGATGCCCACGTGACCATTTTCAGCGTTCTACCTTCACCAGAAGCAGAGATATTGACAAAAACGAAAAAAAATTTTTGAAATCTGCAACAAATCAGTGCGGTGACGTCAGCAGATGCCACGTGACCATTTTCAGCGTTCTACCTTCACCAGAAGCAAAGATATTGACGAAAACAAAAAAAATTTTTGAAAATCTGGCAACGTATCGTCGTGCGGTGACGTCAGCAGATGCCCACGTGACCATTTTCAGCGTTCTATTTCACCAGAACAGAGATATTGACAAAAACGAAAATTTTTGAAAATCTGGCAACGAATCTTCGTGCGGTGACGTCAGCAGATGCCCACGTGACCATTTTCAGCGTTCTACCTTCACCAGAGCAGAGATATTGACAAAAACAAAAAAATTTTTGAAAATCTGGCAACGTATCATCGTGCGGTGACGTCAGCAGATGCCCACACCATTTTTAGCGTTCTACCTTCACCAGAAGCAGAGATATTGACAAAAACGAAAAAAAATTTGAAAATCTGGCAACAAATTCGTGCGGTGACGTCAGCAGATGCCCACGTGACAATTTTCAGCGTTTACTTTCACCAGAAGCAAGATATTGACAAAAAACAAAAAAAATTTTGAAAATCTGGCAACGAATCTTCGTGCGGTGACGTCAGCAAATTACGTGACATTTTCAGCGTTCTACTTCCACCAAAGAGAGATATTGACAAAACGAAAAATAAATTTTGAAAATTTGGCAACAAATTGTGCGGTGACGTCAGCAGATGCCCACGTGACCATTTTCAGCGTTCTACCTTCACCAGAAGCAGAGATATTGACAAAAACGAAAAAAATTTTTGAAAATCTGGCAACAAATCTTCGTGCGGTGACGTCAGCAGATGCCCACGTGACCATTTTCAGCGTTCTACCTTCACCAGAAGCAAAGATATTGACAAAAACAAAAAAAAATTTTTTGAAAATTTGCATCATCGTGCGGTGACGTCAGCAGATGCCCACGTGACCATTTTCAGCGTTCTATTTCACCAGAAACAGAGATATTGACAAAAACGAAAAAAAATTTTTGAAAATCTGGCACAAATTCCGTGCGGTGACGTCAGCAAATGCCCACGTGACCATTTTCAGCGTTCTACCTTCACCAGAAGCAGAGATATTGACAAAAAACAAAAAAAATTTTGAAAATCTGGCAACGTATCATTGTGCGGTGACGTCAGCAATGCCCACGTGACCATTTTCAGCGTTCTACCTTCACCAGAAGCAGAGATATTGACAAAAACGAAAAAAAATTTTGAAAATCTGGCAACAAATCTTCGTGCGGTGACGTCAGCAGATGCCCACGTGACCATTTTCAGCGTTCTACCTCACCAGAAGCAAGATATTGACAAAAACAAAAAAAAAATTTTGAAAATCTGGCAACGAATCTTCGTGCGGTGACGTCAGCAAATGCCCACGTGACCATTTTCAGCGTTCTACTTCCACCAGAAGCAGAGATATTGACAAAAAACGAAAAAAATTTTTGAAAATCTGGCAACAAATCATCGTGCGGTGACGTCAGCAGATGCCCACGTGACCATTTTCAGCGTTCTACCTTCACCAGAAGCAGAGATATTGACAAAAACGAAAAAAATTTTTGAAAATCTGCAACAAATCTTCTGCGGTGACGTCAGCAGATGCCCACGTGACCATTTTCAGCGTTCTACCCTCTCCAGAAACACAGATATTGACGAAAAACAAAAAAAAAAATTTTTGAAAATCTGGCAACGTATCGTGTGCGGTGACGTCAGCAGATGCCCACGTGACCATTTTCAGCGTTCTACCTTCACCAGAAGCAGAGATATTGACAAAAAACGAAAAAAATTTTTGAAAATCTGGCAACAAATCTTCGTGCGGTGACGTCAGCAGATGCCCACGTGACCATTTTCAGCGTTCTACCTTCACCAGAAGCAGAGATATTGACAAAAAACAAAAAAAAATTATTGAAAATCTGGCAACGTATCATTGTGCGGTGACGTCAGCAGATGCCCACGTACTATTTTCAGCGTTCCTACCACCAGAAGCAGAGATATTGACAAAAACAAAAAATTTTTGAAAATCTGGCAACGTAACATTGTGCGGTGACGTCAGCAGATGCCCACGTGACTATTTTTAGCGTTTTACCTCCTCCAAGGGCAAAGATATTGACGAAAAACGAAAAAGAAATTTTTGAAAATTTGACCACGTGATGTCGTGCGGTGACGTCAGCAGATGCCCACGTGACCATTTTTAGCGTC